>NC_052633.1:6433453-6733453 GCF_016161935.1 Mauremys reevesii
GAGAGGAGCGGATAGCAGGGTGGGGTGACGAGGAGCGGATAGCGGTGTGGGTGATTTGCCGGATGGATACGAGGCTGGCGGAGAGGAACGGATATCAAGGTGGCTGGCGGAGAGGAGCGGATATCAAGGTGGCTGGCGGAGAGGAACGGATATCAAGGTGGCTGGCGGAGAGGAGCAGATAGCAGGCTGGCTGGCGGAGAGGAGCGGATAGCAGGGTGGCTGGCGGAGAGGAGCGGATAGCAGGGTGGCTGGCGGAGAGGAGCGGATAGCAGGGTATGGCGAGAGGAGCGGATAGCAGGTACGGGGTGAGAGGAGCGGATAGCAGGGTGGCTGGGCGGAGAGGAGCGGGATAGCAGAGTGGTCGGGCGGAGAGGAGAAGATAAAGAGCGGCCGGCGGAGAGGAGAAGATGGGGAGGTGGCCGCAAGAGGAGAAGATAGCAGGTGGTCATGACAGAGGAGCGGATAGCAGGTGGCCGTGCTGGAGAGGAGCGGATAGCAGGGTGGTCAAGTGGAGAGGAGCTGGATAGCAGGGGTGGGTGACTAGGAGGAGCGGATAGCAAAGGGTGACTGAGGAAGCGGATAGAAGGGAGGTTATGGACTTGAGTGAACGTTTAATATCACTGCGGCTAAGAGAGGAGCGGATAGCAGGGTGGCTGATCAGAGGAGCGGACAGCAGGGTGATGACGGAGAGGAGCGGATAGAAGGGTGGCTGACCGAGAGATGGATAGCATGGTGGCTGGAGAGGAGCGGATAGCAGGGGTGGCTGATGGAGAGGAGCGGATAGCAGGGGTGGCTGACGGAGAGGAGCGGATAGCAGGGATGGCGGAGAGGAGCGGATAGCAGGGTGGCTGTCGGAGAGGAGCGGATAGCAGTGTGGCCAAGTGGAGAGGAGACAGAGCAGCAGGAGTGGTGACATGAGGAGGAGGAGAGCAGAGTGGCTGGAGAGGAGAGCGGATAGCAGAGTGGCTGACAGAGAGCGGATAGCAGGTGGCTGCCGGAGAGAGCGGATAGCAGAAAGGGCTGACGGAGAAGACGGATAGCAGGGGTGGCTGGCGGAGGAGCGGATAGCAGGTGGCCATGAGAGAGGAGCTGGATAGCAGGGTGGGCTGAAGGAGGATGACAGAGCAGGGTGGCTGGCGAGAGGAGCGATAGCAGGGTGGCGGAGAGGAGCGATAGCAGAGTGGCTGACTGAGATGAGCGGATATCAGGGTGGCTGGCGGAGAGGAGCGGATAGCAGGGTGGCTGGCGAGGAGCGGAGGATAGCAGGTGGCTGGCGGAGAGGAGCGGATAGCAGGGTGGCTGATGGAGAGGAGCGATAGCAGGTGGCTGGACGGAGAGGAGCGGATAGCAGGGTGGCTGGCGAGAGGAGCTGATAAGGTGGCTGGCGGAGAGGAGCGGATAGCAGGGTGGCTGGGCGGAGAGGAGAGGATAGCAGTGGCTATGAGAGTGAGCGGATAGCAGGGTGGCTGGCGGAGAGAGAGCGGATAGCAGGGTGGCTGGAGGAGAGGAGCGGATAGCAGTGGCTGGCGAGAGAGCGGATAGCAGGTGGCTGACGGAGAGGAGCGGATAGCAGGGTGGGTGACGGAGGGGAGCGGATAGCAGGGTGGCTGGCGGAGAGGAGCGGATAGCAAGGTGGCTGGCGGAGAGGAGCGGATAGCAAGGTGGCTGGCGTCAGAGGAGCGGATAGCAGGTGGCTGGGCGGAGAGGAGCGGATAGCAGGTGGCTGACGGAGAGGAGCGGATAGCAGGGTGGCTGACGGAGAGGAGCGGATAGCAGGTGGCTGGCGGAGAGGAGCGGATAGCAGGGTGGCTGGCGGAGAGGAGCGGATAGCAGGTGGCTAAGTGGAGAGGAGCGGATAGCAGGTGGCTGAGGGAGAGGAGCTGGGATAGCAGGGTGGCTGGGCGGAGAGAGCGGATAGCAGGTGGCTGGCGGAGAGGAGCGGATAGCAGGTGGCTGGCGGAGAGGAGCGGATAGCAGGGTGGCTGACGGAGAGGAGCGGATAGCAGGGTGGCTGGGTGGAGAGGAGCGGATAGCAGGGTGGCTGACGGATGATAGCAGGTGGCTGGCGGAGAGGAGCGGATAGCAGGGTGGCTGGCGAGAGGAGCGGAGGCAGGCATGGGCGGAGAGGAGCGGATAGCAGGGTGGCTGGCGGAGAGGAGCGATAGCAGGTGGCTGGCGGAGAGGAGCGGATAGCAGGGTATTGGCGAGGAGCGGATAGCAGGGTGGCTGCTGGAGAGGAGCGGATAGCAGGTGGTGGCGGAGAGGAGCGATAGCAGTGGCTGACGGAGCGGATAGCAGGGGTGGCTGGAGAGGAGCGGATAGCAGGTGGCTGGCGGAGAGGAGCGGATAGCAGGTGGCTAAGGAGAGGAGCGGATGGCAGGGCGGAGGAGGACGGATAGCAGGTGGCTATGGAGAGGAGCGGATAGCAGGGTGGCTGACGAGAGGAGTGATAGTGAGGCTGGTCGGAGAGGAGCGGATAGCCGGGTGGCTGGCGGAGAGGAGCGGATAGCAGGGGGGCTGACGGAGAGGAGCGGATAGCAGGGGGGCTGGCGGAAAGGAGCGGATAGAAGGGTGGCTGGCGGAGAGGAGCGGATAGCAGAGTGGCTGGAGACACAGAGGAGCGGATAGCAGGTGGCTGACGGAGAGGAGCGGATAGCAGGTGGCTGGCGGAGAGAGGAGCGGATAGCAGAGTGGCTGACGAGGAGCGGATAGCAGGGTGGGCGGAGAGGAGCGGATAGCAGGTGGCTGGTGGAGAGGAGCGGATAGCAGGTGGCTGGGAGGAGAGATGGACAGGTGGCTGGCGGAGAGGAGCGGATAGCAGGTGGCTGGGAGAGGAGCGGATAGCAGGGTGGCTGACGAGAGGAGCGGATAGCAGGGTGGCTGAGAGGAGCGATAGCAGGGTGGCTGACGGAGAGGAGCGGATAGCAGGGGCTGACGGAGAGGAGCGGATAGCAGGTGGCTGAGGATAGCAGGCTGGCGGAGGATAGCAGGTGGCATGGAGAGCAGCGGATAGCAGGGTGGCTGGTAGAGAGTAGCGGATAGCAGAGTGGATGACGGAGAGGAGCGGATAGCAGGGTGGCTGACGGAGAGGAGCGGATAGCAGGGTGGCTATGGAGAGGAGCGGATAGCAGGTGGCTGGAGAGGAGCGGATAGCAGGGTGGCTGGCGGAGAGGAGCGATAGCAGGTGGCTGACGGAGAGGAGCGGATAGCAGGGTGGCTGAGGAGAGGAGCGATAGCAGGTGGCTGGCGGAGAGGAGCGGATAGCAGGTGGCTGGCGGAGAGGAGCGGATAGCAGGGTGGCTATGGAGAGGAGCGGATAGCAGGGTGGCTATGGAGAGGAGCGGACAGCAGGGTGGCTGGAGGAGAGAAGCGGATATCAGGTGGCTGACGGAGAGGAGCGGATAGCAGGGTGGCTGGCGGAGAGGAGCGGATAGCAGGGTGGCTGGCGGAGAGGAGCGGATAGCAGAGTGGATGACACAGAGGAGCGGATAGCAGGGTGGCTGGCGGAAAGGAGCGGACAGCAGGGTGGCTGGCGGAGAGGAGCGGATAGCAGAGTGGGTGACACAGAGGAGCGGATAGCAGGGTGGCTGGCGGAGAGGAGCGGATAGGAGGGTGGCTGGCGGAGAGGAGCAGATAGCAGGGTGGCTGGCGGAGAGGAGCGGATACCAGGGTGGCTGGGTCAGAGGAGCGGATAGCAGGGTGGCTGGCGGAGAGGAGCGGATAGCAGGTGGCTCCAGAGGAGCGGATAGCAGGTGGCTGGCGGAGAGGAGCGGATAGCAGGGTGGCTGGGCGGAGAGGAGCGATAGCAGGTGGCTGGGAGAGGAGCGGATAGCAGGGTGGCTATGGAGAGGAGCGGATAGCAGGTGGCTGACGGAGGAGCGGATAGCAGGGTGGCTGGCGGAGAGGAGCGATAGCAGGGTGGCTGGCGGAGGAGCGGATAGCAGGTGGCTGGAAGAGGAGCGATAGCAGGGTGGCTGGCGGAGGAGCGGATAGCAGGTGGCTGCGGAGAGGAGCGGATAGCAGGTGGCTGACGGAGAGGAGCGATAGCAGGTGGCTGATGGAGAGAGCGGATAGCAGGGTGGCTGGCGGAGAGGAGCGGATAGCAGGTGGCTGACGGAGAGGAGCGGATAGCAGGGTGGCTGACGGAGAGGAGCGGATAGCAGGTGGCTGGCGGAGAGGAGCGGATAGCAGGTGGCTGGCTGGAGAGGAGCGATAGCAGGTGGCTGGCGGAGAGGAGCGGATAGCAGGGTGGCTGGGAGAGGAGCGGATAGCAGAGTGGCTGGCGGAGAGGAGCGATAGCAGGGTGGCTGGCGGAGAGGAGCGGATAGCAGGGTGGCTAAGGAGAGGAGCGGATAGCAGGGTGGCTGGCGGAGAGGAGCGGAAAGCAGGTGGCTGGCGGAGAGAGCGGATAGCAGGTGGCTGATGGAGAGGAGCGGATAGCAGAGTGGCTGAGCAGAGGAGCGGATAGCAGGGTGGCTGCGGAGAGGAGCGATAGCAGGGTGGCTGGCGGAGAGGAGCGATAGCAGGGTGGCGGAGAGTGCGGATAGCAGGTGGCTGATGGAGAGGAGCGGATAGCAGGGTGGCTGACGGAGAGGAGCGGATAGCAGGGTGGCTGGGAGAGGAGCGGATAGCAGGTGGCTGACGGAGAGGAGCGGATAGCAGGTGGCTGGCGGAGAGGAGTGATAGCAGGGTGGCTGGCGGAGAGGAGCGGATAGCAGGTGGCTGGTGAGAGGAGCGGCTAGCAGGGTGGGTGGCGGAGAGGAGCGGATAGCAGGGTGGCTGAGGAGAGGAGCGGATAGCAGGTGGTGGCTGGCGGAGAGGAGGATAGCAGGGTGGCTGGCGGAGAGGAGCGGATAGCAGGTGGCTGGCGGAGAGGAGCGGATAGCAGGTGGCTGGCGGAGAGGAGCGGATAGCAGGTGGCTGGAGAGGAGCGGATAGCAGGGGGGCTGGCGGAGAGGAGAGATAGCAGGTGGCTGGCGGAGAGGAGCGGATAGCAGGTGGCTGGGCGGAGAGGAGCGGATATCAGGGTGGCTGACGGAGAGAAGCGGATAGTACGGTGGCTGACGGAGAGGAGCGGATAGCAGGGTGGCTGGCGGAGAGGAGCGGATAGCAGAGTGTCTGACGGAGAGAAGCGGATAGCAAGGTGGCTCGTGGAGAGGAGCGGATAGAAGGGTGGCTGGCGGAGAGGAGCGGATAGCAGGGTGGCTGATGGAGAGAAGCAGATAGCAGGGTGGCTGACGGAGAGGAGCGGATAGCAGGGTGGCTGGCGGAGAGGAGCGGATAGCAGGGTGGCTGGCGGAGAGGAGCGGATAGCAGGGTGGCTGGTAGAGGAGCGGATAGCAGGTGGCTGGCGGAGAGGAGCGGATAGCAGGTGGCTGGGAGAGGAGCGGATAGCAGGGTGGCTGGGCGGAGAGGAGCGGATAGCAGGGTGGCTGGCGGAGAGGAGCGGATAGCAGGTGGCTGGGCGGAGAGGAGCGATAGCAGGGTGGCTGACGGAGAGGAGCGGATAGCAGGTGGCTGGCGAGAGGAGCGGATAGCAGGGTGGCTGTCGGAGAGGAGCGGATAGCAGGGTGGCTGGTGGAGAGGAGCGGATAGCAGGGTGGCTGACGGAGAGGAGCGGATAGCAGGGTGGCTGGCGGAGAGGAGCGGATAGCAGGTGGTTGGCGGAGAGGAGCGGATAGCAGGGTGGCTGGAGAGGAGATAGCAGGGTGGCTTGGAGAGGAGCGGATAGCAGGGTGGCTGGAGAGGAGCGGATAGCAGGGTGGCTGGAGGAGGAGCGGATAGCAGGGTGGCTGGCGGAGAGGAGCGGATAGCAGGTGGCTGGCGGAGAGGAGCGGATAGCAGGTGGCTGGTGAGAGGAGCGGATAGCAGGGTATGGCGGAGAGGAGCGGATAGCAGTGTGGGTGGCGGAGAGGAGCGGATAGCAGGGTGGCTGGCGGAGAGGAGCGGATAGCAGGGTGGCTGGCGGAGAGGAGCGGATAGCAGGGTGGCTGAGGAGAGGAGCGGATAGCAGGTGGCTGGCGGAGAGGAGCGGATAGCAGGGTGGCTGGCGGAGAGGAGCGGATAGCAGGTGGCTGGTGGAGAGGAGCGATAGCAAGGTGGCTGGCGGAGAGGAGCGGATAGAAGGATGGCTGGCGGAGAGGAGCGGATAGCAGGGTGGATGACGGAGAGGAGCGGATAGCAGGGTGGCTGACGGAGAGGAGCGGATAGCAGGTTGCAGGCGGAGAGGAGCGATAGCAGGGTGGCTCATGGAGAGGAGCGGATAGCAGGTGGCTAAGGAGAGGAGCGGATAGCAGGTGGCTGCTGGAGAGGAGCGGATAGCAGGGTGGCTGGAGAGGAGCGGATAGCAGGGTGGCTGGAGAGGAGCGGATAGCAGGGTGGCTGGAGGAGGAGCGGATAGCAGGTGGCTGACGGAGAGGAGCGGATAGCAGGGTGGCTATGGAGAGGAGCGGATAGCAGGGTGGCTGGCGGAGAGGAGCGGATAGCAGGGTGGCTGGCGGAGAGGAGCGGATAGCAGGTGGCTGAGGAGAGGAGCCGATAGCAGGCTGGCTGGCGGAGAGGAGCGGATAGCAGGGTGGCTGGCGGAGAGGAGCGGATAGCAGGGTGGCGGAGAGGAGCGGATAGCAGGGTGGCTGGAGAGAGGAGGATAGCAGGTGGCTGGAGAGGAGCGGATAGCAGGTGGCTGGCGGAGAGGAGCGGATAGCAGGGTGGCTGACAGAGGAGCGGATAGCAGGGTGGCTGGCGGAGAGGAGCGGATAGCAGGTGGCTGGAGAGGAGCGATAGCAGGGTGGCTGGCGGAGAGGAGCGGATAGCAGGGTGGCTGACGGAGAGGAGCGGATAGCAGGTGGCTATGGAGAGGAGCGGATAGCAGGTGGCTGGCGGAGAGGAGCGGATAGCAGGTGGCTATGGAGAGGAGCGGATAGCAGGTGGCTGGCGGAGAGGAGCGGATAGCAGGGTGGCTGGCGGAGAGGAGCGATAGCAGGTGGCTGGCGGAGAGGAGCGGATAGCAGGGTGGCTGGAGAGGAGCGGATAGCAGGGTGGCTGGAGAGGAGCGGATAGCAGGTGGCTGGCGGAGGAGCGATAGCAGGGTGGCTGGCGGAGAGGAGCGGATAGCAGGTGGCTGGGAGAGGAGCGGATAGCAGGGTGGCTGGCGGAGAGGAGCGGATAGCAGGGTGGCTGGCGGAGAGGAGCGGATAGCAGGGTGGCTGGCGGAGAGGAGCGGATAGCAGGGTGGCTGGCGGAGAGGAGCGGATAGCAGGGTGGCTGATGGAGAGGAGCGGATAGCAGGGTGGCTGGTTGAGAGGAGCGGATAGCAGGTGTACTGGAGAGGAGCGGATAGCAGGTGGCTGGCGGAGAGGAGCGGATAGCAGGGTGGCTGGGGAGAGGAGCGGATAGCAGGGTGGCTGGCGGAGAGGAGCGGATAGCAGGTGGCTGGCGGAGGAGCGATAGCAGGGTGGCTGGCGGAGAGGAGCGGATAGCAGTGTGGCTTGCGGAGAGGAGCTGATAGCAGGTGGCTGGCGGAGAGGAGCGGATAGCAGGGTGGCTGGAGAGGAGCGGATAGCAGGTGGCTGGCGGAGAGGAGCGGATAGCAGGTGGCTGGCGGAGAGGAGCGGATAGCAGGGTGGCTGGCGGAGAGGAGCGGATAGCAGGGTGGCTGACGGAGAGGAGCTGATAGCAGGGTGTGGCTGGAGAGGAGCGGATAGCAGGGTGGCTGGAGAGGAGCGGATAGCAGGTGGCTGGCGGAGAGGAGCGATAGCAGGGTGGCTACGGAGAGGAGCGGATAGCACGGTGCCTGACTCAGAGGAGCGGATAGCAGGTCGGCTGCCGCAGACTAGCGGATAGCAGAGTGCCTAGCGGAGAGGAGCGGATAGCAGGGTGGCTGGCGGAGAGGAGCGGATAGCAGGGTGGCTGGCGGAGAGGAGCGGATAGCAAGGTGGCTGGCGGAGAGGAGCAGATAGCAGGGCTGATGGAGAGGAGCTGGATAGCAGGGTGGCTGGAGAGGAGCGGATAGCAGGGTGGTGGCGGAGAGGAGCGGATAGCAGGTGGCTGGCGAGAGGAGCGGATAGCAGGGTGGCTATGGAGAGGAGCTGATAGCAGGGTGGCTTGCGGAGAGGAGCGGATAGCAGGGTGGCTGGCGGAGGAGCGGATAGCAGGGTGGCTGGCGGAGAGGAGCGGATAGCAGGTGGCTATGGAGAGGAGCGGATAGCAGGGTGTGACGGAGAGGAGCGATAGCAGGGTGGCTGGCGGAGAGGAGGATAGCAGTGTGGCTGACGGAGAGGAGCGTATAGCAGAGTGGCTGGCGGAGAGGAGCTGATAGCAGGTTGGCTGGCGGAGAGGAGCGTCTAGCAGGGTGGCTGACGGAGAGGAGCGGATAGCAGGGTGGCTATGGAGAGGAGCGGATAGCAGGGTGGCGGAGAGGAGCGGATAGCAGGTGGCTGGCGGAGAGGAGCGATAGCAGGGTGGCTGATGGAGGAGCGGATAGCAGAGTGGCTGACGGAGAGGAGCGGATAGCAGGGTGGCTGGCGGAGAGGAGCGGATAGCAGGTGGCTAAGGAGAGGAGCGGATAGCAGGGTGGCTATGGAGAGGAGCGGATAGCAGGGTGGCTGGCGGAGAGGAGCGGATAGCAGGTGGCTGGCGGAGAGGAGCGGATAGCAGGTGGCTGACGGAGAGGAGCGGATAGCAGGTGGCTGGAGAGGAGCGGATAGCAGGGTGGCTGGAGAGGATGATAGCAGGTGGCGGAGAGGAGCGGATAGCAGGGTGGCTGGCTGAGAGGAGCGGATAGCAGGGTGGCTGTCGGAGAGGAGCGGATAGCAGGTGGCTGGATGGAGAGGAGCGGATAGCAGGTGGTGGCTGGAGAGGAGCGGATAGCAGGTGGCTGGAGAGGAGCGGATAGCAGGTGGCTGGCGGAGAGGAGCGGATAGCAGGGTGGCTGGCGGAGAGGAGCGATAGCAGGTGGCTGGCGGAGAGGAGCGGATAGCAGGGTGGCTATGGAGAGGAGCGGATAGCAGGTGGCTGGAGAGAGCGGATAGCATGGTGGCTGGCGGAGAGGAGCGGATAGCAGGGTGGCTATGGAGAGGAGCGGATAGCAGGGTGGCTGGCGGAGAGGAGCGATAGCAGGTGGCTATGGAGAGGAGCGGATAGCAGGGTGGCTGGGAGAGGAGCGGATAGCAGGTGGGCTCGGAGAGAGCGATAGCAGGGTGGCTATGGAGAGGAGCGGATAGCAGGGTGGCTGGAGAGGAGCGGATAGCAGGGTGGCTGGCGGAGAGGAGCGGATAGCAGGGTGGCTGGCGGAGAGGAGCGGATAGCAGGGTGGCTGGCGGAGAGGAGCGGATAGCAGGGTGGCTGGCGGAGAGGAGCGGATAGCAGGGTGGATGGCGGAGAGGAGCGGATAGCAGGGTGGCTGACGGAGAGGAGCTGATAGCAGGGTGGCTGGCGGAGAGGAGGGGATAGCAAGGTGGCTGGCGGAGAGGAGCGGATAGCAGGGTGGCTGGCGGAGAGGAGCGGATAGCAGAGTGGCTGACGGAGAGGAGCGGATAGCAGTGGCTGGCGGAGAGGAGCGATAGCAGGTGGCTGGCGGAGAGGAGCGGATACCAGGGTGGCTGGCGGAGAGGAGCGGATAGCAGGGTGGCTGACGGAGAGGAGCGGATAGCAGGGGGGCTGGAGAGGAGCGGATAGCAGGTGGCTGGCGGAGAGGATGGATAGCAGGGTGGCTGGAGAGGAGCGGATAGCAGGGTGGCTGGCGGAGAGGAGCGATAGCAGGGTGGCTGGCGGAGAGGAGCGGATAGCAGGTGGCTGGCGGAGAGGAGCGGATAGCAGGTGGCTGAGGAGAGGAGCGGATAGCAGGTGGCTGACGGAGAGGAGCGGATAGCAGGGTGGCTGGAGAGGAGCGATAGCAGGGTGGCTGGGGAGAGGAGCGGATAGCAGGTGGCTGGCGGAGAGGAGCGGATAGCAGGTGGCTGGCGGAGAGGAGCGATAGCAGGGTGGCTGGAGAGGAGCGGATAGCAGCGTGGCTGGCGGAGAGGAGCGGATAGCAGGGTGGCTGACGGAGAGGAGCGGATAGCAGGGTGGCTGACGGAGAGGAGCGAATAGCAGGGTGGCTGGCGGAGAGGAGCGGATACCAGGTGGCTGGGGAGAGGAGCGGATAGCAGGTGGCATGGAGAGGAGCGGATAGCAGGGGTGGCCGGAGAGGAGACGATAGCAGGGTGGCTGGCGGAGAGGAGCGGATAGCAGGGTGGCTGGCGGAGAGGAGCGGATAGCAGGGTGGCTGGCGGAGAGGAGCGGATAGCAGGTGGTTGGCGGAGAGGAGCGGATAGCAGGTGGCTGACGGAGAGGAGCGGATAGCAGGGGTGGCTGAGAGGAGCGGATAGCAGGTGGCTATGGAGAGAGCGGATAGCAGGGTGGCTGGCGGAGAGGAGCGGATAGCAGGGTGGCTGGCGGAGAGGAGCGGATAGCAGGGTGGCTGGCGGAGAGGAGCGGATAGCAGGGTGGCTGGCGGAGAGGAGCGGATAGCAGGGTGGCTGGCGGAGAGGAGTGGATATCAGGGTGGCTGGCGGAGAGGAGCAGATTGCACGGTAGCTGACAGAGAGGAGCGGATAGGAGGGTGGAATATGGAGAGGAGCGGATACCTGGGTGGAATGCGCATCGGAGCGGATAACAGGGTGGCTGGCGGAGAGGAGCGGATAGCAGGGTGGAATGCGGAGAGGAGCGGATAGCAGGGTGGCTGGCGGAGAGGAGCGGATAGCAGGGTGGCTGGCGGAGAGGAGCGGATAGCAGGGTGGCTGGCGGAGAGGAGCGGATAGCAGGGGCTCATGGAGAGGAGCGATAGCAGGTGGCTGGCGAGAGGAGCGGATAGCAGGGTGGCTGGGCGGAGAGGAGCGGATAGCAGGTGGCTGGCGGAGAGGAGCGGATAGCAGGGTGGCTGGAGAGGAGCGGATAGCAGGTGGCTGCCGGAGAGGAGCGGATAGCAGGGTGGCTGGCGGAGAGGAGCGGATAGCAGTGTGGCTGGCGGAGAGGAGCGGATAGCAGGGTGGCTGGCGGAGAGGAGCGGATAGCAGAGTGGCTGGCGGAGAGGAGCGGATAGCAGAGTGGCTGTCGGAGAGGAGCGGATAGCAGGTGGCATGGAGAGGAGCGGATAGCAGGTGGCTGAGAGGAGGATAGCAGGGTGGCTGGAGAGGAGCGGATAGCAGGGTGGCTGGCGGAGAGGAGCGGATAGCAGGTGGCTGGCGGAGAGGAGCGGATAGCAGGTGGCTGGCGGAGAGGAGCGGATAGCAGGGTGGCTGACGGAGAGGAGCGGATAGCAGGTGGCTGATGGAGAGGAGCGGATAGCAGGTGGCTGGAGAGGAGCTGATAGCAGGGTGGCTGGCGGAGAGGAGAGGATTGCAGGGTGGCTGATGGAGAGGAGCGGATAGCAGAGTGGCTGGCGGAGAGGAGCGGATAGCAGAGTGGCTGGAGGAGAGGAGCGGATAGCAGGGTGTCTGGCGGAGAGGAGCGGATAGCAGGTGGCTATGGAGAGGAGCGGATAGCAGGTGGCTGGCGGAGAGGAGCGGATAGCAGGTGGTGGCGGAGAGGAGCGGATAGCAGGGTGGCTGGAGAGGAGCGGATAGCAGGGTGGCTGCGGAGAGGAGCGATAGCAGGGTGGCTGGCGGAGAGGAGCGGATAGCAGGGTGGCTGAGAGGAGCGGATAGCAGGGTGGCGGAGAGGAGCGGATAGCAGGGTGGCTGGCGGAGAGGAGCGGAAAGCAGGTGGCTGGGCGGAGAGGAGCGGATAGCAGGGTGGCTGGGAGAGGAGCGGATAGCAGGTGGCTGACGGAGAGGAGCGATAGCAGGGTGGCTGGAGAGGAGCGGATAGCAGGGTGGCTGGCGGAGAGGAGCGGATAGCAGGGTGGCTGACAGGAGAGGAGCGGATAGCAGGTGGCTGGCGGAGAGGAGCGGATAGCAGTGTGGCTGGCGGAGAGGAGCGGATAGCAGGGTGGCTTCTGGAGAGGAGCGGATAGCAGAGTGGCTGGCGGAGAGGAGCGGATAGCAGGGTGGCTGGTGGAGAGGAGCGGATAGCAGGGTGGCTGGCGGAGAGGAGCGGATAGCAGAGTGGCTGGCGGAGAGGAGCTGATAGCAGGGTGGCTGGCGGAGAGGAGCGGATAGCAGGGTGGCTGGGTCAGAGGAGCGGATAGCAGGGTGGCTGGCGGAGAGGAGCGGATAGCAGGGTGGCTGACAGAGAGGAGCGGATAGCAGGGAGGCAGGCGGAGAGGAGCGGATAGCAGGGTGGCTGGCGGAGAGGAGCGGATAGCACGGTGGCTGGAGAGGAGCGGATAGCAGGTGGCTATGGAGAGGAGCGGATAGCAGGGTGGCTGGCGGAGAGGAGGATAGCAGGTGGCTGGCGGAGATGACCGGATAGCAGGGTGGCTGGCGGAGAGGAGCGGATAGCAGGGTGGCTGGCGGAGAGGAGCGGATAGCAGCGTGGCTGGCGGAGAGGAGCGGATAGCAGGGTGGCTGGCGGAGAGGAGCGGATAGCAGGGAGCTGGCGGAGAGGAGCGGATAGCAAGGTGGCGGAGAGGAGCGGATAGCAGGTGGCTGGCGGAGAGGAGCGGATAGCAGGGTGGCTGACGTAGAGAAGCAGATAGCAGGGTGGCTGGCGGAGAGGAGCGATAGCAGGGTGGAGAGGAGTGATAGCAGGGTGGCTGGCGGAGAGCGGATAGCAGGTGGCTAAGGAGAGGAGCGGATAGCAGGGTGGCTGGAGAGGAGCGGATAGCAGGTGGCTGGCGGAGAGGAGCGGATAGCAGGGTGGCTGACGAAGAGGAGCGGATAGCAGGGTGGCTGGAGAGGAGCGGATAGCAGGGTGGCTGGAGAGGAGCGGATAGCAGGGTGGCTGACGGAGAGGAGAGGATAGCAGGTGGCTGTCGCAGAGTAGCTGATAGCAGGGTGGCTGTCGTAGAGGAGCGGATAGCAGGGTGGCTGGGGGACAGGAGAGGATAGCAGGGTGGCATGGAGAGGAGCGGATAGCAGGTGGCTGGAGAGAGCGGATAGCAGGGTGGCTGGCGGAGAGGAGCGATAGCAGGGTGGCTGGCGGAGAGGAGCGGATAGCAGGGCTGGCGGAGAGGAGCGGATAGCAGGGTGGCTGGGCGGAGAGGAGCGGATAGCAGGGTGGCTGGGCGGAGAGGAGCGGATAGCAGGGTGGCTGGAGAGGATGGATAGCAGGTGGCTGGAGAGGAGCGGATAGCAGGGTGGCTGGAGAGGAGCGGATAGCAGGGTGGCTGGCGGAGTGGAGCGGATAGCAGGGTGGCTGGCGGAGAGGAGTGGATAGCAGGGTGGCTGACGGAGAGGAGCGGATAGCAGGGTGGCTGACGGAGAGGAGCGAATAGCAGGTGGCTGGCGGAGAGGAGCGGATAGCAGGGTGGCTGCGGAGAGGAGCGGATAGCAGGGTGGCTGAGAGGAGCGGATAGCAGGTGGCTGGGCGGAGAGGAGCGATAGCAGGGTGGCTGGAGAGGAGCGGATAGCAGGGTGGCTGGTGAGAGATGGATAGCAGGTGGCTGGCGGAGATGAGCGGATAGCAGGGTGGCTGGCGGAGAGGAGCGGATAGCAGGGTGGCATACGGAGAGGAGCGGATAGCAGGTGGCTGACGGAGAGGAGCGATAGCAGGGTGGCTGGCGGAGAGGAGCGCATACCAGGGTGGCTGCCAGAGAGGAGCGCATAGCAGGTGGCTGGCGGAGAGGAGCGATAGCAGGGTGGCTGGCGGAGAGGAGCGGATAGCAGGTGGCTGTCGGAGAGGAGCGGATAGCAGGGTGGCTGGCGGAGAGGAGCGGATAGCAGGGTGGCTGGCGGAGAGGAGCGGATACCCGGGAGCCTGCGGGAGAGGAGCGGATAGCAGGGTGGCTGGCGGAGAGGAGCGGATAGCAGGGTGGCTGGCGGAGAGGAGCGGATAGCAGGGTGGCTGGCGGAGAGGAGCGGATAGCAGGGTGGCTGGCGGAGAGGAGCGGATAGCAGGTGGCTGGGAGAGGAGCGGATAGCAGGGTGGCTGGCGAGAGGAGCGGATAGCAGGGTGGCTGGAGAGGAGCGGATAGCAGGGTGGCTGACGGAGAGGAGCGGATAGCAGGTGGCTATGAGAGGAGCGGATAGCAGGGTGGCTGGCGGAAAGGAGCGGATAGCAGGGTGGCTTGTGGAAAGGGGCGGATAGCAGGGTGGCTGGGGAGAGGAGCTGATAGCAGGGTGGCTGGGGAGAGGAGCGGATAGCAGGGTGGCTGGCGGAGAGGAGCGGATAGCAGGGTGGCTGGCGGAGAGGAGCGGATAGCGGGGTGGCTGGAGGAGCGGATCGCAGGGTGGCTGGCGGAGAGGAGCGAATAGCAGGGTGGCTGGGGAGAGGAGCGATAGCAGGGTGGCTGGCGGAGAGGAGCGGATAGCAGGTGGCTGGCGGAGAGGAGCGGATAGCAGGTGGCTGAAGGAGAGGAGCGGATAGCAGGGTGGCTGGCGGAGAGGAGCGATAGCAGGTGGCTGGCGGAGAGGAGCGGATAGCAGAGTGGCTGGCGGAGAGGAGCGGATAGCAGAGTGGCTGGCAGAGAGGAGCGGATTGCATGGTGTCTGACGGAGAGGAGCGGATAGCAGGGTGGCTGGCGGAGAGGAGCGGATAGCAGGGTGGCTGGCGGAGAGGAGCGGATAGCAGGGTGGCTGGCGGAGAGGAGCGAATAGCAGGGTGGCTGGCGGAGAGGAGCGGATAGCAGAGGTGCTGGCGGAGAGGGGCGGATAGCAGGTTGCATGGAGAGAGCGGATAGCAGGGTGGCTGGCGGAGAGGAGCGGATAGCAGGTGGCTGGAGAGGAGCGGATAGCAGGGTGATATGGAGAGGAGCGGATAGCAGGGTGGCTGGCGGAGAGGAGCGGATAGCAGGGTGGCTGGGAGAGGAGCGGATAGCAGGGTGGCTGGAGAGAGCGGATAGCAGAGTGGCAGAGGAGCGGATAGCAGGTGGCTGACGGAGAGGAGCGGATAGCAGGTGGCTGGCGAGAGGAGCGGATAGCAGGTGGCTGGCGGAGAGGAGCGGATAGCAGGGTGGCTGGCGTAGTGGTGCGGATAGAAGGTGGCTGGCGGAGAGGAGCGGATAGCAGGGTGGCTGGCGGAGAGGAGCGGATAGCAGGGTGGCTGGCGGAGAGGAGCGGATAGCAGTGTGGCTGCCGGAGAGGAGCGATAGCAGGTGGCTGGCGGAGAGGAGCGGATAGCAGGGTGGCTCGACGAGAGGAGCGGATAGAAGGGTGGCTGGCGGAGAGGAGCGGATAGCAGGGTGGCTGGCGGAGAGGAGCGGATAGCAGGGTGGCTGGGTGAGAGGAGCGGATAGCAGGGTGGCTATGGAGAGGAGCGGATAGCAGGTGGCTGGCGGAGAGGATGGATAGCAGGGTGGCTGGCGGAGGAGCGATAGCAGGTGGCTGGCGGAGAGGAGCGGATAGCAGGGTGGCTGACGGAGAGGAGCGGATAGCAGGGTGGCTGGCGGAGAGGAGCGGATAGCAGGGTGGCTGGCGGAGAGGAGCGGATAGCAGGGTGGCTGGACGAGAGGAGCGGATAGCAGAGTGGCTGGCGGAGAGGAGCGGATAGCAGGGTGGCTAAGGGAGAGGAGCGATAGCAGGTGGCTGGAGAGGAGCGGATAGCAGGTGGCTGTGGAGAGGAGCGGATATCAGGGTGGCTGGCGGAGAGGAGACGATAGCAGGGTGGCTGGCGGAGAGGAGCGGATAGCAGGGTGGCTGGAGGAGAGGAGCGGATAGCAGGGTGGCTGGCGGAGAGGAGCGGATAGCAGGGTGGCTGGCGGAGAGGAGCGGATAGCAGGGTGGCTGGTGGAGAGGAGCGGATAGCAGGGTGGCTGGCGGAGAGGAGCGATTACCAGGGTGGCTGACGGAGAGGAGCGGACAGCAGGGTGGCTGGAGGAGAGGAGCGGATAGCAGGGTGGCTGGAGGAGAGGAGCGGACAGCAGGGTGGCTGGAGGAGAGGAGCGGATAGCAGGGTGGCTGGAGAGGAGCGGATAGCAGGTGGCTGGCGGAGAGGAGCGATAGCAGGTGGCTGGCGGAGAGGAGCGGATAGCAGGGTGGCTGGCAAAGAGGAGCGGATAGCAGGTGGCTGGTGGAGAGGAGCGGATAGCAGGTGGCTGACGGATAGGAGCGGATAGCAGGGTGGCGGGCGGAGAGGAGCGGATAGCAGGGTGGCTGGCGGAGAGGAGCGGATAGCAGGGTGGCTGGCGGAGAGGAGCGGATAGCAGGTGGCTGGCGGAGAGGAGCGGATAGCAGGTGGCTGGCGGAGAGGAGCGGATAGCAGGGTGGCTGGAGAGGAGCGGATAGCAGGTGGCTGGCGGAGAGGATGGATAGCAGGGTGGCTGGAGAGGAGCGGATAGCAGGGTGGCTGAGGAGAGGAGCGGATAGCAGGGTGGCTGATGGAGGAGCGGATAGCAGGGTGGCTGGCGGAGAGGAGCGGATAGCAGGGTGGCTGGAGAGGAGCGGATAGCAGGTGGCTGGTGGAGAGGAGTGATAGCAGGGTGGCTAAGGAGAGGAGCGGATAGCAGGTGGCTGGCGGAGAGGAGCGATAGCAGGGTGGCTGGAGAGGAGCGATAGCAGGGTGGCTGGCGGAGAGGAGCGATAGCAGGTGGCTGGCGGAGGAGCGGATAGCAGGTGGCTGGCGGAGAGGAGCGGATAGCAGGGTGGCTGGCGGAGAGGAGCGATAGCAGGGTGGCTGGCGGAGAGGAGCGGATAGCAGGTGGCTGGAGAGGAGCGGATAGCAGGGTGGAGAGGAGCGGATAGCAGGTGGCTGGCGGAGAGGAGCGGATAGCAGGGTGGCTGGCGGAGGAGCGGATAGCAGGGTGGCGGAGAGGAGCGGATAGCAGGGTGGCTGGAGAGGAGCGGATAGCAGGTGGCTGGCGGAGAGGAGCGGATAGCAGGGTGGCGCGGAGGAGCGGATAGCAGGTGGCTGGCGGAGAGGAGCGATAGCAGAGTGGCTGCGAGAGGAGCGATAGCAGGGTGGCTGGCGGAGAGGAGCGGATAGCAGGGTGGCTGGCGGAGAAGAGCGGATAGCAGCGGGGCTGGGCGGAGAGGAGCGGATAGCAGGTGGCTGGCGGAGAGGAGCGGATAGCAGGGTGGCTGGGCGGAGAGGAGCGGATAGCAGGTGTGGCATGGAGAGGAGCGGATAGCAGGGTGGCTGGCGGAGAGGAGCGGATAGCAGGGTGGCTGGCGGAGAGGAGCGGATAACAGGATGGCTGGCGGAGAAGAGCGGATAGCAGGGTGGCTCGCAGAGAGGAGCGGATAGAGAAGTGGCTGGCGGAGAGGAGCGGATAGCAGGGTGGCTGGCGGAGAGGAGCGGATAGCAGGGTGGCTGGCGGAGGAGCGGATAGCAGGTGGCTATGGAGAGGAGCGGATAGCAGGGTAGCTGGCGGAGAGGAGCGGATAGCAGGGTGGCTGGCGGAGAGGAGAGGATAGCAGGGTGGCTGGAGAGGAGCGATAGCAGGTGGCTGGCGGAGAGGAGCGGATAGCAGGTGGCTGGCGAGGAGCGGATAGCAGGGTGGCTGATGGAGAGGAGCGATAGCAGGGTGGCTGGAGAGGAGCGGATAGCAGGGTGGCTGGGCGGAGAGGAGCGGATAGCAGGGTGGCTGGCGGAGAGGAGCGGATAGCAGGTGGCTGGCGGAGAGGAGCGGATAGCAGAGTGGCTGACTAAGAGGAGCGGATAACAGGGTGGCTGGCGGAGAGGAGCGGATAGCAGGGTGGGTGGCAGAGAGGAGCGCATAGCAGAGTGGTTGCCACAGAGGAGCGGATAGCAGGGTGGCTGGCGGAGAGGAGCGGATAGCAGGGTGGCTGGCGGAGAGGAGCGGATAGCAGGGTGGCTACAGAGAGGAGCGGATAGCAGGGTGGCTTGAGGAGAGGAGCGGATCGGATAGCAGGGTGGCTGACTCAGAGGAGCGGATAGCACAGTGGCTGGCGGAGAGGAGCGGATAGCAGAGTGGCTGGCGGAGAGGAGCGGATAGCAGAGTGGCTGGCGGAGAGGAGCGGATTGCAGGGTGGCTGGCGGAGAGGAGCAGATAGCAGGGTGGCTGGCGGAGAGGAGCGGATAGCAGGGTGGCTGGTGGAGAGGAGCGGATAGCAGAGTGGCTGGCGGAGAGGAGCGGATAGCAGGGTGACTGGCGGAGAGGAGCGGATAGCAGGTTGGCTGGCGGAGAGGAGCGGATAGCAGGTTGGCTGGCGGTGAGGAGCGGCTAGCAGGGTGGCTGGCGGTGAGGAGCGGCTAGCAGGGTGGCTGGCAGAGAGGAGCGGATAGCAGTGTGGCTGGCGGAGAGAAGCGGATAGCAGGTGGCTGGCGGAGAGGAGGAGCAGGTGGCTGGAGAGGAGCGGATAGCAGGGTGGCTGGAGAGGAGCGGATAGCAGGGTGGCTGGAGAGGAGCGGATAGCAGGTGGCTGGCGGAGAGGAGCGGATAGCAGGGTGGCTATGGAGAGGAGCGGATAGCAGGGTGGCTGGCGGAGAGGAGCGTGATAGCAGGTGGCTGGCGGAGAGGAGCGGATAGCAGGTGGCATGGAGAGGAGCGGATAGCAGGGGCTGGCGGAGAGGAGCGGATAGCAGGTGGCTGGAGAGGAGCGGATAGCAGGGTGGCTAGAGAGGAGCGGATAGCAGGGTGGCTGGCGGAGAGGAGCGGATAGCAGGGTGGCTGGCGGAGAGGAGCGGATAGCAGGGTGGCTGGCGGAGAGAGCGGATAGCAGGTGGCTGGCGGAGTGGAGACGATAGCAGGGTGGCTGGCGGAGAGGAGCGGATAGCAGGGTGGCTGGCTGAGAGGAGCGGATAGCAGGGGAGCTGGCTGAGTTGAGCGGATTGCAGAGTGGTTGACGGAGAGGAGCGGATAGCAGGGTGGCTGGCGGAGAGGAGCGGATAGCAGGGTATGGCGGAGAGGAGCGGATAGCAGGGTGGCTGACTGAGAGGAGCGGATAGCAGAGTGGCTGGTGGAGAGGAGCGGATAGCAGGGTGGCTGGCGGAGAGGAGCGGATAGCAGGGTGGTTGACACAGAGGAGCGGATAGCAGGTGGCTGAAAGAGGAGCGGATAGCAGGGTGGCTGTGTCAGAGGAGCGGATAGCAGGGTGGCTGGCGGAGAGGAGCGGATAGCAGGGTGGCTGACGGAGAGGAGCATAGCAGGTGGCTGACGGAGAGGAGCGGATAGCAGGGTGGCTGACGGAGAGGAGCGGATAGCAGGTGGTGGCGGAGAGGAGCGGACAGCAGGGTGCCAGGCGGAGAGGAGCGGATAGCAGGGTGGCTGGCGGAGAGTAGCGGATAGCAGGGTGGCTGGCGGAGAGGAGCGGATAGCAGGGTGGCTGACGGAGAGGAGGGGATAGCAGGGTGGCTGGCGGAGGGGAGCAGTTAGCAGGGAGGCTGGCGGAGAGGAGCGGATAGCAGAGTGGCTGGCGGAGAGGAGCGGACAGCAGGGTGGCTGGCGGAAAGGAGCGGACACCAGTGTGGCTGGCGGAGAAGAGCGGATAACAGGGTGGCTGATGGAGAAGAGCGGATAGCAGGGTGGCTGGCGGAGAGGAGCGGATAGCAGGGTGGCTGACGGAGAGGAGCGGATAGCAGGGTGGCTGACGGAGAGGAGCGGATAGCAGGGTGGCTGGCGGAGAGGAGCGGATAGCAGGGTGGCTGAAGGAGAGGAGCGGATAGAGTGGCTGGCGGAGAGGAGCGGATAGCAGGGTGGCTGTGGGAGAGGAGCGGATAGCAGGGTGGCTGGCGGAGAGGAGCGGATAGCAGGGTGGCTGGTGGAGAGGAGCGGATAGCAGGGTGGCTGGCGGAGAGGAGCGGATAGCAGGGTGGCTGGCGGAGAGGAGCGGATAGCAGGGTGGCTGGCGGAGAGGAGCGGATAGCAGGGTGGCTGGCGGAGAGGAGCGGATAGCAGGGTGGCTGGGGGGAGGGAGCGGATAGCAGGTGGCTGGCGAGAGGAGCGGATAGCAGGGTGGCTGGAGAGGTGCGGATAGCAGGTGGCTGGCGGAGAGGAGCGGATAGCAGGGTGGCTGGCGGAGAGGAGCGGATAGCAGGGTGGCTGGCGGAGAGGAGCGGATAGCAGGGTGGCTGCCGGAGAGGAACGGATATCAAGGTGGCTGGCGAGAGGAGCAGATAGCAGGCTGGCTGGCGGAGAGGAGCGGATAGCAGGGTGGCTGGAGAGGATCGGATAGCATGGTGGCTGATTGAGAGGAGCGGATAGCAGGGTGGCTGGTTGAGAGGAGCGGATAGCAGGGTGGCTGGCGGAGAGGAGCGGATAGCAGAGTGGTGGTGGAGAGGAGCGATAGCAGGGTGGCTGGAGGAGAGGAGCAGATAGCAGGTGGCTGGCGGAGGAGCGGATAGCAGGGAGGTTGGCGGAGAGAAGCGGATAGCAGGGGCGATGGAGAGAAGCGGATAGCAGGGTGGGTGGCGGAGAGGAGCGGATAGCAGGTTGGCTGGCGGAGAGGAGAGTATAGCAGGATGGCTGGCGGAGAGGTGCGGATAGCAGGGTGTCTGGCGGAGAGGTGCGGATAGCAGGGTGGCTGGCGGAGAGGAGCGGATAGCAGGGTGGCTGGCGGAGAGGAGCGGATAGCAGGGTGGCTGGCGGAGAGGAGCGGATAGCAGGGTGGCTGGCTGAGAGGAGCGGATAGCAGGGTGGCTGGCGGAGAGGAGCGGATAGCAGAGTGGCTGGCCGAGAGGAGCGGATAGCAGGGTGGCTGGCGGAGAGGAGCGGATAGCAGGGTGGCTGGCGGAAAGGAGCGGATAGCAGGGTGGCTTGTGGAAAGGGGCGGATAGCAGGGTGGCTGGGGAGAGGAGCGGATAGCAGGGTGGCTGGCGGAGAGGAGCGGATAGCAGGGTGGCTGGCGGAGAGGAGCCGATAGCAGGGTGGCTGGCGGAGAGGAGCGGATAGCAGGTGGCTGGGGAGAGGAGCGGATAGCAGGGTGGCTGGCGGAGAGGAGCGGATAGCAGGGTGGCTGGGGAGAGGAGCGGATAGCAGGGTGGCTGGCGGAGAGGAGCGGATAGCAGGGTGGCTGGCGGAGAGGAGCGGATAGCAGGGTGGCTGGCGGAGAGGAGCGGATAGCAGTGTGGCTGGCGGAGAGGAGCGGATAGCAGGGTAGCTGGCGGAGAGGAGCGGATAGCAGGGTGGCTGGGAGAGGATAGCAGTGTGGCTGGCGGAGAGGAGCGGATAGCAGGGTGGCTGGCGGAGAGGAGCGGATAGCAGTGTGGCTGTCTGAGAGGAGCGGATAGCAGGGTGGCTGGCGGAGAGGAGCGGATAGCAGGGTGGCTGGCGGAGAGGAGCGGATAGCAGGGTGGCTGGCTGAGAGGAGCGGATAGCAGGGTGGCTGGCAGAGAGGAGCGGATAGCAGGGTGGCTGGCTGAGAGGAGCGGATAGCAGGGTGGCTGACTGAGAGGAGCGGATAGCAGGGTGGCTGGCGGAGAGGAGCGGATAGCAGGGTGGCTGGCGGAGAGGAGCGTTACAAGGGTGGCTGGCAAAGAGGAGGATAGCAGGTGGCTGAGAGGAGCGGATAGCAGGGTGGCTGGCGGAGAGGAGCGGATAGCAGGGTGGCTGGCGGAGAGGAGCTGATAGCAGGGTGGCTGGCGGAGAGGAGCGGATAGCAGGGTGGCTGGCGGAGAGGAGCGGATAGCAGGGTGGCTGGCGGAGAGGAGCGGATTGCAGTGTGGCTGGCAGAGAGGAGCGGATAGCAGGGTGGCTTGTAGAGAGGAGCGGATAGCAGGGTGGCTGGGCGAGAGGAGCGGATAGCAGGGTGGCTGGCGGAGAGGAGCGGATAGCAGGGTGGCTGGCGGAGAGGAGCGGATAGCAGGGTGGCTGGCGGAGAGGAGCGGATATCAGGGTGGCTGTCGGAGAGGAGCGGATAGCAGGGTGGCTGGCGGAGAGGAGCGGATAGCAGGGTGGCTGGCGGAGAGGAGAAGATAGCAGGGTGGCTGGCGGAATGGAGCGAATAGCAGGGTGGCTGGCGGAGAGGAGCGGATAGCAGGGTGGCTGGCGGAGAGGAGCGGATAGCAGGGTGGCTGGCGGAGAGGAGCGGATAGCAGGGTGGCTGGCGGAGAGGAGCGGATAGCAGGGTGGCTGGAGAGGAGCGGATAGCAGGGTGGCTGGTAGAGAGGAGCGGATAGCAGGGTGGCTGACGGAGAGGAGCGGATAGCAGGGTGGCTGGCGGAGAGGAGCGGATAGCACGGTGGCTGGCGGAGAGGAGCGATAGCAGGGTGGCTGCGGAGAGGAGCGGATAGCAGGTGGCTACGGAGAGGAGCGGATAGCAGGGTGGCTGGATGACAGGAGCGGATAGCAGGGTGGCTGGCGGAGAGGAGCGGATAGCAGGGTGGCTGACGGAGAGGAGCGGATAGCAGGGTGGCTGGCGGAGAGGAGCGGATAGCAGGGTGGCTGGCGGAGAGGAGCGGATAGCAGGGTGGCTGGCGGAGAGGAGCGGATAGCAGGGTGGCTGGCTGGCGGAGAGGAGCGGATAGCAGGGTGGCTGGCGGAGAGGAGCGGACAGCAGGGTGGCTGGCGGAGAGGAGCGGATAGCAGGGTGGCTGGCGGAGAGGAGCGGATAGCAGGGTGGCTGGCGGAGAGGAGCGGATAGCAGAGTGGCTGGAGGAGAGGAGAGCAGGGTGGGAGGAGAGGATAGCAGGGTGGCTGGCGGAGAGGAGCGGATAGCAGGGTGGCTGGCGGAGAGGAGCGGATAGCAGGGTGGCTGGCGGAGAGGAACGGATAGCAGAGTGGCTGGCGAGGAGCAACGGATAGCAGGGTGGCTGGCGGAGAGGAGCGGATAGCAGGGTGGCTGGCGGAGAGGAGCGGATATCAGGGTGGCTGAGCAGAGGAGCGGATAGCAGGTGGCTGACGGAGAGGAGCGGATAGCAGGGTGGCTGGCGGAGAGGAGCGGATATAGCAGTGGCTGGCGGAGAGGAGCGGATAGCAGGGTGGCTGGCGGAGAGGAGAAGATAGCATGGTGGCTGGCGGAGAGGAGCGGATAGCAGGTTGGCTGGCGGAGAGTAGCGGATAGCAGGTTGGCTGGCGGAGAGGAGCGGATAGCAGGGTGGCTGGCGGAGAGGAGCGGATAGCAGGGTGGCTGGCGGAGAGGAGCGGATAGCAGGGTGGCTGGCGGAGAGGAGCGGATAGCAGGGTGGCTGGCGGAGAGGAGCGGATAGCAGGGTGGCTGGCGGAGAGGAGCGGATAGCAGGTGGCTGGCGGAGAGGAGCGGATTGCAGAGTGGCTGGAGAGGAGCGGATAGCAGGGTGGCTGATAAGAGGAGCGGATAGCAGGGTGGCGGAGAGGAGCGGATAGCAGGGTGGCTGGCGGAGAGGATCGGATAGCAGGGTGGCTGGCGGAGAGGAGAGGATAGCAGGGTGGCTGGCGGAGAGGAGCGGATAGCAGAGTGGCTGGCGGAGAGGACAGTATAGCAGAGTGGCTGGTGGAGAGGAGCGGATAGCAGGGTGGCTGGCGGAGAGGAGCGGATAGCAGGGTGGCTGGCGGAGAGGAGCGGATAGCAAGGTGGCTGGTGGAGAGGAGCGGATAGCAGGGTGGCTGGCGGAGAGGAGCGGATAGCAGAGTGGCTGGCGGAGAGGAGCGGATAGCAGGGTGGCTGGCGGAGAGGAGCGGATAGCAGGGTGGCTGGCGGAGAGGAGACGATAGCAGTGTGGCTGGCGGAGAGGAGCGGATAGCAGGGTGGCTGGCGGAGAGAGAAGAAATCACGGTGGCAGGCGGATTGGAGCGGATAGCAGGGTGGCTGGCGGAGAGGAGCGATAGCAGGGTGGCTGAGGAGAGGAGCGGATAGCAGGGTGGCTGGCGGAGAGGAGCGGATAGCAGGTGGCTGGAGAGGAGCGGATAGCAGGGTGGCTGGCGGAGAGGAGCGGATAGCAGGGTGGCTGGCGGAGAGGAGCGGATAGCAGGGTGGCTGCCGGAGAGGAGCGGATAGCAGGGTGGCTGACGGAGAGGAGCGGATAGCAGGGTGGCTGTCGGAGAGGAGCGGATAGCAGGGTGGCTGGCGGAGAGGAGCGGATAGCAGGGTGGCTGGCGGAGAGGAGAAGATAGCAGGGTGGCTGGCGGAGAGGAGCGGATAGCAGGGTGGCTGGCGGAGAGGAGCGGATAGCAGGGTGGCTGGCGGAGAGGAGCGGATAGCAGGGTGGATGGCGGAGAGGAGCGGATAGCAGGGTGGGCGACGCAGAGGAGCGGATAGCAGGGTGGGTGACGCAGAGGAGCGGATAGCAGAGTGGCTGGTGGAGAGGAGCTGATAGCAGGGTGGCTGGCGGAGAGGAGCGGATAGCAGTGTGGCTGGCGGAGAGGAGCGGATAGCAGGGTGGCTGGCGGAGAGGAGCGGATAGCAGGGTGGCTGGCGGAGAGGAGCGGATAGCAGGGTGGCTGGCGGAGAGGAGCGGATAGAGGGGTGGCTGGCGGAGAGGAGCGGATAGCAGGGTGGCTGGCGGAGAGGAGCGGATAGCAGGGTGGCTGGCGGAGAGGAGCGGATAGCCGGTTGCCGGACGGCGAGGGAGCGGATAGCAGAGTGGCTGGCGGAGAGGAGCGGATAGCAGGGTGGCTGGCGGAGAGGAGCGGATAGCAGGTGGCTGGAGAGGAGCGGATAGCAGGTGGCTGGCAGAGAGGAGCGGATAGCAGGGTGGCTGGCGGAGAGGAGGGGATAGCAGGGTGGCTGGCGCAAGAGAGCGGATAGCAGGGTGGCTGGCGGAGAGGAGCGGATAGCAGGGTGGCTGGCGGAGAGGAGCGGATAGCAGGGTGGCTGGCGGAGAGGAGCGGATAGCAGGGTGGCTGGCGGAGAGGAGCGGATAGCAGGGCGGCTGGCGGAGAGGAGCGGATAGCAGGGCGGCTGGCGGAGAGGAGCGGATAGCAGGGTGGCTGACGGAGAGGAGGGGATAGTAGAGTGGGTGACAAAGAGGAGCGGAGAGCAGGGTGGCTGTAAGAGAGGAGCGGATAGCAGGGTGGCTGGCGGAGAGGAGCGGATAGCAGGGTGGCTGGCGGAGAGGAGCGGATAGCAGGGTGGCTGGCGGAGAGGAGCGGATAGCAGGGTGGCTGGCGGAGCGGATAGCAGGTGGCTGGCGGAGAGGAGCGGATAGCAGGGTGGCTGGCGGAGAGGAGCGGATAGCAGGGTGGGTGACAGAGGAGCGGATAGCAGGGTGGCTGGAGAGGAGCGGATAGCAGGGTGGCTGGCGAGGAGGATAGCAGGGTGGCTGGCGGAGAGGAGCGGATAGCAGGTTGGCTGGCGGAGAGGAGCGGATAGCAGGTTGGCTGGCGGAGAGGAGCGGATAGCAGGGTGGCTGCCGGAGAGGAGCGGATAGCAGGGTGGCTGGCGGAGAGAAGCGGATAGCAGGGTGGCTGGCGGAGAGGAGCGGATAGCAGAGTGGCTGGCGGAGAGGAGCGGATAGCAGGGTGGCTGGCGGAGAGGAGCGGATAGCAGAGTGGCTGGCGGAGAGCAGCGGATAGCAGAGTGGCTGGCGGAGAGGAGCGGATAGCAGGGTGGCTTGCCTAGAGGAGCGGATAGCAGGGTGGCTGGCGGAGAGGAGCGGATAGCAGGGTGGCTGGCGTAGAGGAGCGGATAGCAGGGTGGGTGACGGAGAGGAGCGGATAGCAGAGTGGCTGGCGGAGAGGAGCGGATAGCAGGGTGGCTGGCGGAGAGGAGCGGATAGCAGGGTGGCTGGCGGAGAGGAGCGGATAGCAGGGTGGCTTGCCTAGAGGAGCGGATAGCAGGGTGGCTGGCGGAGAGGAGCGGATAGCAGAGTGGCTGGCGGAGAGGAGCGGATAGCAGGGTGGCTGGCGGAGAGGAGCGGATAGCAGAGTGGCTGGCGGAGAGGAGCGGATAGCAGGGTGGCTGACGGAGAGAAGCGGATAGCAGGGTGGCTGGCGGAGAGGAGCGGATAGCAGGGTGGCTGGCCGAAAGGAGCGGAGAGCAGGGTGGCTGGTAGTCAGGAGCGGATAGCAGAGTGGCTGGCGGAGAGGAGCGGATAGAAGGGTGGCTGGCGGAGAGGAGCGGATAGCAGGGTGGCTGGCGGAGAGGAGACGATAGCAGGGTGGCTGGCGGAGAGGAGCGGATAGCAGGGTGGCTGGCGGAGAGAAGACGATAGCAGGGTGGCTGGCGGAGAGGAGCGGATAGCAGGGTGGCTGGCGGAGAGGAGCGGATAGCAGGGTGGCTGAGAGGAGCTGATAGCAGGGTGGCTGGCGGAAGGGAGCGGATAGCAGGGTGGCTGGCGGAGAGGAGCGGATAGCAGGGTGGCTGGCGGAGAGGAGCGGATAGCAGGGTGGCTGGCGGAGAGGAGCGGATAGCAGGGTGGCTGGCGGAGAGGAGCGGATAGCAGGGTGGCTGTAAGAGAGGAGCGGATAGCAGGGTGGCTGGGGGAGAGGATGATAGCAGGGTGGCTGGCGGAGAGACCCGGATAGCAGGGTGGCTGGCGGAGAGGAGCGGATAGCAGGGTGGCTGGCGGAGAGGAGCGGATAGCAGGGTGGAACGCGAAGAGGAGCGGATAGCAGTGTGTCTGGGGGAGAGGAGCAGATAGCAGATTGGCTGGCGGAGAGGAGCGGATAGCAGGGTGGCTGGCGGAGAGGAGCGGATAGCAGGGTGGCTGGTGGAGAGGAGCGGATAGCAGGGTGGCTGGCGGAGAGGAGCGGATAGCAGGGTGGTTGGCCGAGCGGATAGGAGGGTGGCTGGCGGAGAGGAGCGGATAGCAGGGTGGCTGGCGGAGAGGAGCGGATAGCAGGGTGGCTGGCGGAGAGGAGCGGATAGCATGTGGCTGGCGGAGAGGAGCGGATAGCAGGGTGGCTGGCGGAGAGGAGCGGATAGCAGGGTGGCTGGCGGAGAGGAGCGGATAGCAGGGTGGCTGGCGGAGAGGAGCGGATAGCAGGGTGGCTGGCGGAGAGGAGCGGATAGCAGGGTGGCTGGAGGAGAGGAGCGGATAGCAGGGTGGCTGGAGGAGAGGAGCGGATAGCAGAGTGGCTGGAGGAGAGGAGCGGATAGCAGGGTGGCTGGCGGAGAGGAGCGGATAGCAGGGTGGCTGGCGGAGAGGAGCGGATAGCAGGGTGGCTGGCGGAGAGGAGCGGATAGCAGGGTGGCTGGCGGAGAGGAGCGGATAGCAGGGTGGCTGGCGGAGAGGAGCGGATAGCAGGGTGGCTGGCGGAGAGGAGCGGATAGCAGGGTGGCTGGCGGAGAGGAGCGGATAGCAGGGTGGCTGGAGGAGAGGAGCGGATAGCAGGGTGGCTGGCGGAGAGGAGCGGATAGCAGGGTGGCTTGTAGAGAGGAGCGGATAGCAGGGTGGCTGGCGGAGAGGAGCGGATAGCAGAGTGGCTGGCGGAGAGGAGCGGATAGCAGGGTGGCTGGCGGAGAGGAGCGGATAGCAGGGTGGCTGGCGGAGAGGAGCGGATAGCAGAGTGGCTGGCGGAGAGGAGCGGATAGCAGGGTGGCTGACGGAGAGGAGCGGATAGCAGGGTGGCTGGCGGAGAGGAGCGGATAGCAGGGTGGCTGGCGGAGAGGAGCGGATAGCAGGGTGGCTGGCGGAGAGGAGCGGATAGCAGGGTGGCTGGCGGAGAGGAATGGATAGCAGGGTGGCTGGCGGAGAGGAGCGGATAGCAGGTGGCTGGCGGAGAGGAGCGGATAGCAGGGTGGCTGGCGGAGAGGAGAGATAGCAGGTGGCTAGGAGAGGAGCGGATAGCAGGGTGGCTGGAGAGGAGCGGCTGGCAGGTGGCTGGCGGAGAGGAGCGGATAGCAGGGTGGCTGGCGGAGAGGAGCGGATAGCAGGGTGGCTGGCGGAGAGGAGCGGATAGCAGGGTGGCTGGCGGAGAGGAGCGGATAGCAGGGTGGCTGGCGGAGAGGAGCGGATAGCAGGGTGGCTGGCGGAGAGGAGCGGATAGCAGGGTGGCTGGCGGAGAGGAGCGGATAGCAGGGTGGCTGGCGGAGAGGAGCGGATAGCAGGGTGGCTGGCGGAGAGGAGCGGATAGCAGGGTGGCTGGCGGAATGGAGCGGATAGCAGGGTGGCTGGCGGAGAGGAGAAGATAGCAGGGTGGCTGACGCAGAGGAGCGGATAGCAGGGTGGCTGGCGGAGAGGAGAGGATAGCAGAGTGGCTGGCGGAGAGGAGCGGATAGCAGGGTGGCTGGCGGAGAGGAGCGGATAGCAGGGTGGCTGGCGGAGAGGAGCGGATAGCAGGGTGGCTGGCGGAGAGGAGCGGATAGCAGGGTGGCTGGCGGAGAGGAGAAGATAGCAGAGTGGCTGGCGGAGAGGAGCGGATAGCAGGGTGGCTGGCGGAGAGGAGCGGATAGCAGGGTGGCTGGCGGAGAGGAGCGGATAGCAGGGTGGGTGGCGGAGAGGAGCGGATAGCAGGGTGGGTGACACAGAGGAGCGGATAGCAGGGTGGCTGGCGGAGAGGAGCGGATAGCAGGGTGGCTGGCAGAGAGGAGCGGATAGCAGGGTGGCTGGCGGAGAGGAGCGGATAGCAGGGTGGCTGGCGGAGAGGAGCGGATAGCAGGGTGGCAGGCGGAGAGGAGCGGATAGCAGGGTGGCTGGCGGAGAGGAGCGGATAGCAGGGTGGCTGGCGGAGAGGAGCGGATAGCAGGGTGGCTGGCGGAGAGGAGCGGATAGCAGGGTGGCTGGCGGAGAGGAGCGGATAGCAGGGTGGCTGGCGGAGAGGAACGGATAGCAGGGTGGCTGGCGGAGAGGAGCGGATAGCAGGGTGGCTGGCGGAGAGGAGCGGATAGCAGGGTGGCTGGTGGAGAGGAGCGGATAGAAGAGTGGCTGACGGAGAGGATAGCAGGGGGGCTGGCAGAGAGGAGCGGATAGCAGGGTGGCTGGCCGAGAGGAGCGGATAGCAGGGTGGCTGGCGGAGAGGAGCGGATAGCAGGGTGGCTGGGGAGAGGAGCGGATAGCAGGGTGGCTGGCGGAGAGGAGCGGATAGCAGGGTGGCTGGCGGAGAGGAGCGGATAGCAGGGTGGCTGGCGGAGAGGAGCGGATAGCAGGGTGGCTGGCGGAGAGGAGCGGATAGCAGGGTGGCTGGCGGAGAGGAGCGGATAGCAGGGTGGCTGGCGGAGAGGAGCGGATAGCAGGGTGGCTGCCGGAGAGGAGCGGATAGCAGGGTGGCTGGCGGAGAGGAGCGGATAGCAGGGTGGCGGGCGGAGAGGAGCGGATAGCAGGGTGGCTGGCGGAGAGGAGCGGATAGCAGGGTGGCTGGCGGAGAGGAGCGGATAGCAGGGTGGCTGGCGGAGGAGAGCGGATAGCAGGGTGGCTGGCGAGAGGAGCGATAGCAGGGTGGCTGGCTGGAGAGGAGCGGATAGCAGGGTGGCTGGCGGAGAGGAGCGGATAGCAGGGTGGCTGGCGGAGAGGAGCGGATAGCAGGGTGGCTGGCGGAGAGGAGCGGATAGCAGGGTGGCTGGCGGAGAGGAGCGGATAGCAGAGTGGCTGGCGGAGAGGAGCGGATAGCAGAGTGGCTGGCGGAGAGGAGCGGATAGCAGCGTGGCTGGCGGAGAGGAGCGGATAGCAGGGTGGCTGGCGGAGAGGAGAAGATAGCAGGGTGGCTGGCAGAGGCGCGGATAGCAGGGTGGCTGGCGGAGAGGAGCGGATAGCAAGGGGCTGGCGGACAGGAGCGGATAGCAGGGTGGCTGGCGGAGAGGAGCGGATAGCAGGGTGGCTGGCGGAGAGGAGCGGATAGCAGAGTGGCTGACTCTGAGGAGCGGATAGCAGGGTGGCTGGCGGAGAGGAGCGGATAGCAGGGTGGCTGGCGGAGAGGAGCGGATAGCAGGGTGGCTGGCGGATTGGAGAGGATAGCAGGGTGGCTGGCGGAGAGGAGCGGATAGCAGGGTGGCTGGCGGAGAGGAGCGGATAGCAGGGTGGCTGGCGGAGAGGAGCGGATAGCAGGGTGGCTGGCGGAGAGGAGAGGATAGCAGGGTGGCTGCGGAGAGGAGCGGATAGCAGGGTGGCTGGCGGAGAGGAGCGGATAGCAGGGTGGCTGGCGGAGAGGAGCGGATAGCAGGGTGGCTGGCGGATAGGAGCGGATAGCAGGGTGGCTGGCGGAGAGGAGCGGATAGCAGGGTGGCTGGCGGAGAGGAGCGGATAGCAGGGTGCGTTACAGAGAGGAGCGGATAGCAGTGTGGTTGTCTTAGAGGAGAGGATAGCAGGGTGGCTGGCGGAGAGGAGCGGATAGCAGGGTGGCTTGCGTAGCAGAGCGGATAGCAGGGTGGCTGGTGGATTGGAGCGGATAGCAGGGTGGCTGGCGGAGAGGAGCGGATAGCAAGGTGGCTGGCGGAGAGGAGCGGATAGCAGGGTGGCTGGCGGAGAGGAGCGGATAGCAGGGTGGCTGGCGGAGTGGAGCGGATAGCTGGGTGGCTGAGGAGGAGCGGATAGCAGGTTGGCTGGCGGAGAGGAGCGGATAGCAGGGTGGCTGGCGGAGAGGAGCGGATAGCAGGTGGCTGGCGGAGAGGAGCGGATAGCAGGGTGGCTGGCGGAGAGGAGCGGATAGCAGGGTGGCTGGCGGAGAGGAGCGGATAGCAGGGTGGCTGGCGGAGAGGAGCGGATAGCAGGGTGGCTGGCGGAGAGGAGCGGATAGCAGGGTGGCTGGCGGAGAGGAGCGGATAGCAGGGTGGCTGGCGGAGAGGAGCGGATAGCAGGGTGGCTGGCGGAGAGAAACGGATAGCAGGGTGGCCCGAGGAGAGGAGGGGATAGCAAGGTGGCTGGCGGAAAGGAGCGGAAGCAGGGTGGCTGGCGGAGAGGAGCGGATAGGAGGGTGGCTGGCGGAGAGGAGCGGATAGCAGGGTGGCTGGCGGAGAGGAGCGGATAGCAGGGTGGCTGGCGGAGAGGAGCGGATAGCAGGGTGGCTGGCGGAGAGGAGCGGATAGCAGGGTGGCTGACGGAGAGGAGCGGATAGCAGGGTGGCTGGAGGAGAGGAGCGGATAGCAGGGTGGCTGGCGGAGAGGAGCGGATAGCAGGGTGGCTGGAGGAGAGGAGAAGATAGCAGGGTGGCTGGAGGAGAGGAGAGGATAGCAGGGTGGCTGGCGGAGAGGAGCGGATAGCAGGGTGGCTGGCGGAGAGGAGCGGATAGCAGGGTGGCTGGCAGAGAGGAGCGGATAGCAGAGTGGCTGGCGGAGAGGAGCGGATAGCAGGGTGGCTGGCGGAGAGGAGCGGATAGCAGGGTGGCTGGCGGAGAGGAGAGGATAGCAGGGTGGCTGGCGGAGAGGAGCGGATAGCAGGGTGGCTGGCTGATAGCAGGGTGGCTGGCGGAGAGGAGCGGATAGCAGGGTGGCTGGCGGAGAGGAGCGGATAGCAGGGTGGCTGGAGGAGAGGAGAAGATAGCAGGGTGGCTGGAGGAGAGGAGCGGATAGCAGGGTGGCTGGCGGAGAGGAGCGGATAGCAGGGTGGCTGGCGGAGAGGAGCGGATAGCAGGGTGGCTGGCGGAGAGGAGCGGATAGCAGGGTGGCTGGCGGAGAGGAGCGGATAGCAGGGTGGCTGGTAGAGAGGAGCGGATAGCAGGGTGGCTGGTAGTGAGGAGCGGATAGCAGGGTGGCTGGCGGAGAGGAGCGGATAGCAGGGTGGCTGGCGGAGAGGAGCGGATAGCAGGGTGGCTGGCGGAGAGGAGCGGATAGCAGGGTGGCTGGCGGAGAGGAGCGGATAGCAGGGTGGCTGGCGGAGAGGAGCGGATAGCAGGGTGGCTGGCGGAGAGGAGCGGATAGCAGGGTGGCTGGCGGAGAGGAGCGGATAGCAGGGTGGCTGGCGGAGAGGAGCGGATAGCAGAGTGGCTGGCGGAGAGGAGCGGATAGAAAAGTGGCTGGCGGAGAGGAGAAGATAGCAGGGTGGCTGGCGAGGAGGATAGCAGGGTGGCACGGAGAGGAGCGGATAGCAGGGTGGCTGGCGGAGAGGAGCGGATAGCAGGGTGGCTGGCGGAGAGGCCGCGATAGCAGGGTGGCTGGCGGAGAGGAGCGGATAGCAGGGTGGCTGGCGGAGAGGAGCGGATAGCAGGGTGGCTGGCGGAGAGGAGCGGATAGCAGGGTGGCTGGCGGAGAGGAGCGGATAGCAGGGTGGCTGGCGGAGAGGAGCGGATAGCAGAGTGGGTGGCGGAGAGGAGCGGATAGCAGAGTGGGTGGCGGAGAGGAGCGGATAGCAGGGTGGCTGGCGGAGAGGAGCGGATAGCAGGGTGGCTGGCGGAGAGGAGCGGATAGCAGGGTGGCTGGCGGAGAGGAGCGGATAGCAGGGTGGCTGGCGGAGAGGAGCGGATAGCAGGGTGGCTGGCGGAGAGGAGCGGATATCAGGGTGGCTGGCGGAGAGGAGCGGATAGCAGGGTGGCTGGCGGAGAGGAGCGGATAGCAGGGTGGCTGGCGGAGAGCAGCGGATAGCAGGTGGCTGGCTGGCGGAGAGGAGCGGATAGCAGGGTGGCTGGGAGAGGAGCGGATAGCAGAGTGGCTGGCGGAGAGGAGACTGATAGCAGGGTGGCTGGCGGATAGGAGCGGATAGCAGAGTGGCTGGCGGAGAGGAGCGGATAGCAGGGTGGCTGGCGGAGAGGAGCGGATAAGAGGTTGGCTGGCGGATAGGAGGATGGCTGGCGGAGAGGAGCGGATAGCAGGGTGGCTGGCGGAGAGGAGCGGATAGCAGGGTGGCTGGCGGAGAGGAGCGGATAGCAGGTGGCTGGCGGAGAGGAGCGGATAGGAGGTGGCTGGCGGAGAGGAGCGGATATCAGGGTGGCTGGCGGAGAGGAGCGGATAGCAGGGTGGCTGGCGGAGAGGAGCGGATAGCAGGGTGGCTGGCGGAGAGGAGCGGATAGCAGGGTGGCTGGCGGAGAGAAGTGAATAGCAGGGTGGCTGGCGCAGAGGAGCGGATAGCAGGGTGGCTGGCGGAGAGGAGCGGATAGCAGCGTGGCTGGCGGAGAGGAGCGGATAGCAGGGTGGCTGGCGGAGAGGAGCGGATAGCAGGGTGGCTGGCGGAGAGGAGCGGATAGCAGGGTGGCTGGCGGAGAGGAGCGGATAGCAGGGTGGCTGGCGGAGAGGAGCGGATAGCAGGGTGGCTGGCGGAGAGGAGCGGATAGCAGGGTGGCTGGCGGAGAGGAGCGGATAGCAGGGTGGCTGGCGGAGAGGAGCGGATAGCAGGGTGGCTGGCGGAGAGGAGCGGATAGCAGGGTGGCTGGCGGAGAGGAGACGATAGCAGGGTGGCTGGCGGAGAGGAGACGATAGCAGGGTGGCTGGCGGAGAGGAGACGATAGCAGGGTGGCTGGCGGAGAGGAGCGGATAGCAGGGTGGCTGGCGGAGAGGAGCGGATAGCAGGGTGGCTGGCGGAGAGGAGACGATAGCAGGGTGGCTGGCGGAGAGGAGCGGATAGCAGGGTGGCTGGCGGAGAGGATCCGATAGCAGGGTGGCTGGCGGAGAGGAGCGGATAGCAGGGTGGCTGGCGGAGAGGAGCGAATAGCAGGGTGGCTGGCGGAGAGGAGCGAATAGCAGGGTGGCTGGCGGAGAGGAGCGGATAGCAGGGTGGCTGGCGGAGAGGAGCGGACAGCAGGGTGGCTGGCGGAGAGGAGCGGATAGCAGGGTGGCTGGCGGAGAGGAGCGGATAGCACGGTGGCTGGCGGAGAGGAGCGGATAGCAGGGTGTCTGGCGGAGAGGAGCAGATAGCAGGGTGGCTGGCGGAGAGGATCGGATAGCAGGGTGGCTGGCGGAGAGGAGCGGATAGCAGGGTGGCTGGCGGAGAGGAGCAGATAGCAGAGTGGCTAACTGACAGGAGCGGACATTAGGGTGGGTAGCAGAGAGGAGCGGATAGGAGAGTGGCTGACGGTGAGGAGCGGATAGCAGGGTGGGTGACACAGAGGAGCGGATAGCAGGGTGGCTGGCGGAGAGGAGCGGATAGCAGGGTGGCTGGCGGAGAGGAGCGGATAGCAGGCTGGCTGGCGGAGAGGAGCGGATAGCAGGGTGGGTGACGCAGAGGAGCGGATAGCAGGGTGGCCGGCGGAGAGGAGCGGATAGCAGGGTGGTCGGCGGAGAGGATAGGACAGCAGGGTGGCCGGCGGAGAGGAGAGGACAGCAGGGTGGCCGGCGGAGAGGAGCGGATAGCAGGGTGGCTGGCGGAGAGGAGCGGATAGCAGGGTGGCTGGCGGAGAGCAGCCGATAGCAGGGTGGGTGAGGCAGAAGAGCGGATAGCAGGGTGGCTGGCGGAGAGGAGAGGATAGCAGGGTGGCTGGCGGAGAGGAGAAGATAGCAGGGTGGCCGGCGGAGAGGAGCGGATAGCAGGGTGGTCGGCGGAGAGGATAGGACAGCAGGGTGGCCGGCGGAGAGGAGAGGACAGCAGGGTGGCCGGCGGAGAGGAGCGGATAGCAGGGTGGCCGGCGGAGAGGAGCGGATAGCAGGGTGGCTGGCGGAGAGCAGCCGATAGCAGGGTGGCTGACGCAGAGGAGCGGATAGCAGGGTGGGTGACACAGAGGAGCGGATAGCAGGGTGGCTGGCGGAGAGGAGCGGATAGCAGGGTGGCTGGCGGAGAGGAGCGGATAGCAGGGTCGCTGGCGGAGAGGAGCGGATAGCAGGGTGTGTGACGCAGAGGAGCGGATAGCAGGGTGGGTGAGGCAGAAGAGCGGATAGCAGGGTGGCTGGCGGAGAGGAGAGGATAGCAGGGTGGCTGGCGGAGAGGAGCGGATAGCAGAGTGGCTGGAAGAGAGGAGAAGATAGCAGGGTGGCTGGCGGAGAGGAGCGGATAGCAGGGTGGCTGGCGGAGAGGAGCGGATAGCAGGGTGGGTGACGCAGAGGAGCGGATAGCAGGGTGGCTGGCTGAGAGGACAGGAAAGCAGGGTGGCTGGCTGAGAGGAGAGGAAAGCAGGGTGGCTGGCGGAGAGGAGAGGAAAGCAGGGTGGCTGGCGGAGAGGAGAGGATAGCAGGGTGGCTGGCGGAGAGGAGCGGATAGCAGAGTGGCTGGCGGAGAGGAGCGGATAGCAGGGTGGTGGAGGAGAGGAGAAGATAGCAGGGTGGTGGAGGAGAGGAGAAGATAGCAGGGTGGCTGGAGGAGAGGAGAAGAGAGCAGGGTGGCTGGAGGAGAGGAGAAGATAGCAGGGTGGCTGGCGGAGAGGAGCGGATAGCAGGGTGGGTGGCGGAGAGGAGCGGATAGCAGAGTGGCTGGCGGAGAGGAGCGGATAGCAGAGTGGCTGGAAGAGAGGAGAAGATAGCAGGGTGGCTGGCGGAGAGGAGCGGATAGCAGGGTGGCTGGCGGAGAGGAGCGGATAGCAGGGTGGGTGACGCAGAGGAGCGGATAGCAGGGTGGCTGCCTGAGAGGACAGGAAAGCAGGGTGGTTGGCTGAGAGGAGAGGAAAGCAGGGTGGCTGGCGGAGAGGAGAGGAAAGCATGGTGGCTGGCGGAGAGGAGAGGATAGCAGGGTGGCTGGCGGAGAGGAGCGGATAGCAGGGTGGCTGGCGGAGAGGAGCGGATAGCAGAGTGGCTGGCGGAGAGGAGCGGATAGCAGGGTGGTGGAGGAGAGGAGAAGATAGCAGGGTGGCTGGAGGAGAGGAGAAGAGAGCAGGGTGGCTGGAGGAGAGGAGAAGATAGCAGGGTGGCTGGCGGAGAGGAGCGGATAGCAGGGTGGCTGGCGGAGAGCAGCCGATAGCAGGGTGGCTGGCGGAGAGCAGCCGATAGCAGGGTGGCTGACGCAGAGGAGCGGATAGCAGGGTGGGTGACACAGAGGAGCGGATAGCAGGGTGGCTGGCGGAGAGGAGCGGATAGCAGGGTGGCTGGCGGAGAGGAGCGGATAGCAGGGTCGCTGGCGGAGAGGAGCGGATAGCAGGGTGTGTGACGCAGAGGAGCGGATAGCAGGGTGGGTGAGGCAGAAGAGCGGATAGCAGGGTGGCTGGATGAGAGGAGCGGATAGCAGGGTGGCTGGCGGAGAGGAGAGGATAGCAGGGTGGCTGGCGGAGAGGAGCGGATAGCAGGGTGGCTGGCGGAGAGGAGCGGATAGCAGAGTGGCTGGCGGAGAGGAGCGGATAGCAGAGTGGCTGGAGGAGAGGAGAAGATAGCAGGGTGGGTGACGCAGAGGAGCGGACAGCAGGGTGGCTGGCTGAGAGGAGAGGACAGCAGGGTGGCTGGCGGAGAGGAGAGGACAGCAGGGTGGCTGGCGGAGAGGAGAGGATAGCAGGGTGGCTGGCGGAGAGGAGCGGATAGCAGGGTGGCTGGCGGAGAGGAGCGGATAGCAGAGTGGCTGGCGGAGAGGAGCGGATAGCAGGGTGGTGGAGGAGAGGAGAAGATAGCAGGGTGGCTGGAGGAGAGGAGAAGATAGCAGGGTGGCTGGAGGAGAGGAGAAGATAGCAGGGTGGCTGGCGGAGAGGAGCGGATAGCAGGGTGGGTGGCGGAGAGGAGCGGATAGCAGGGTGGGTGGCGAAGAGGAGCGGATAGCAGCGTGGCTGGCGGTAAGGAGCGGACAGCAGAGTGGCTGACTGACAAGAGCGGATAGCAGGGTGGCTGGCGGAGAGGAGCGGATGGCAGAGTGGCTGGCGGAGAGGAGCGGATATCAAGGTGGCTGGCGGAGAGGAGCCGATAGCAGGTTGGCTGGTGGAGAGAAGAGTATAGCAGGGTGGCCGGCGGAGAGGAGGGGATAGCAGAGTGGTCGGCAGAGAGGAGAGAACAGCAGGGTGGCCGGCGGAGAGGAGAGGACAGCAGGGTGGCTGGCGGAGAGGAGCGGATAGCAGGGTGGCTGGCGGAGAGGAGCGGATAGCAGAGTGGCTGGCGGAGAGGAGCGGATAGCAGAGTGGCTGGCGGAGAGGAGAATATAGCAGGGTGGCTAGAGGAGAGGAGAAGATAGCAGGGTGGCTGGCGGAGAGGAGCGGATAGCAGGGTGGCTGGCGGAGAGGAGCGGATAGCAGGGTGGCTGGCGGAGAGGAGCGGATAGCAGGGTGGCTGGCGGAGAGGAGAGGACAGCAGGGTGGCTGGCGGAGAGGAGAGGACAGCAGGGTGGCTGGCGGAGAGGAGAGGATAGCAGGGTGGCTGGCTGAGAGGAGCGGATAGCAGGGTGGCTGGCGGAGAGGAGCGAATAGCAGGGTGGCTGGCGGAGAGGAGCGAATAGCAGGGTGGCTGTCGGAGAGGATCCGATAGCAGGGTGGCTGGCGGAGAGGAGCGGATAGCAGGGTGGCTGGCGGAGAGGAGCGGAGAGCAGGGTGGCTGGCGGAGAGGAGCGGATAGCAGGGTGGCTGGCGGAGAGGAGCGGATAGCAGGGTGGCTGGCGGAGAGGAACGGATATCAAGGTGGCTGGCGGAGAGGAACGGATATCAAGGTGGCTGGCGGAGAGGAGCGGATAGCAGGGTGGCTGGCGGAGAGGAGCGGATAGCAGGGTGGCTGGCGGAGAGGAGCGGATAGCAGGGTGGCTGGCGGTGAGGAGCGGATAGCAGGGTGGCTGGCGGAGAGGAGCGGATAGCAGGGTGGCTGGCAGAGAGGAGCGGATAGCAGGGTGGCTGGCGGAGAGGAGCGGATAGCAGAGTGGCTGGCGGAAAGGAGCGGATAGCAGGGTGGCTGGCGGAGAGGAGACGATAGCAGGGTGGCTGGCGGAGAGGAGACGATAGCAGGGTGGCTTGCGGAGAGGATCCGATAGTAGGGTGGCTTGCGGAGAGGAGCGGAGAGCAGGGTGGCTGGCGGAGAGGAGCGAATAGCAGGGTGGCTGGCGGAGAGGAGACGATAGCAGGGTGGCTGGCGGAGAGGAGACGATAGCAGGGTGGCTTGCGGAGAGGATCCGATAGTAGGGTGGCTTGCGGAGAGGAGCGGAGAGCAGGGTGGCTGGCGGAGAGGAGCGGATAGCAGGGTGGCTGGCGGAGAGGAGCGAATAGCAGGGTGGTGGCGGAGAGGAGCGGACAGCAGGGTGGCTGGCGGAGAGGAGCGGATAGCAGGGTGGCTGGCGGAGAGGAGCGGATAGCAGGGTGTCTGGCGGAGAGGAGCAGATAGCAGGGTGGCTGGCGGAGAGTATCGGATAGCAGGGTGGCTGGCGGAGTGGAGCGGATAGCAGGGTGGCTGGCGGAGAGGAGCAGATAGCAGAGTGGCTAACTGACAGGAGCGGACAGTAGGGTGGGTGGCAGAGAGGAGCGGATAGGAGAGTGGCTGACGGTGAGGAGCGGATAGCAGGGTGGGTGACACAGAGGAGCGGATAGCAGGGTGGCTGGCGGAGAGGAGCGGAGAGCAGGGTGGCTGGCGGAGAGGAGCGGAGAGCAGGGTGGCTGGCGGAGAGGAGCGGAGAGCAGGGTGGCTGGCGGAGAGGAGACGATAGCAGGGTGGCTGGCGGAGAGGAGACGATAGCAGGGTGGCTTGCGGAGAGGATCCGATAGTAGGGTGGCTTGCGGAGAGGAGCGGAGAGCAGGGTGGCTGGCGGAGAGGAGCGAATAGCAGGGTGGCTGGCGGAGAGGAGCGAATAGCAGGGTGGTGGCGGAGAGGAGCGGACAGCAGGGCGGCTGGCGGAGAGGAGCGGATAGCAGGGTGGCTGGCGGAGAGGAGCGGATAGCAGGGTGTCTGGCGGAGAGGAGCAGATAGCAGGGTGGCTGGCGGAGAGGATCGGATAGCAGGGTGGCTGGCGGAGAGGAGCGGATAGCAGGGTGGCTGGCGGAGGAGCCGATCGCAGCGTGGCTACCTGACAGGAGCGGACAGTAGGGTGGGGGGCACAGTGGAGCGGCGAGAGTGGCTGGCGGAGAGGAGCGGATAGCAGGGTGGGTGACACAGAGGAGCGGATAGCAGGGTGGCTGGCGGAGAGGAGCGGAGAGCAGGGTGGCTGGCGGAGAGGAGCGGAGAGCAGGGTGGCTGGCGGAGAGGAGCGGATAGCAGGGTGGCTGGCGGAGAGGAGCGGATAGCAGGGTGGCTGGCGGAGAGGAGCGGATAGCAGGGTGGCTGGCGGAGAGGAGCGGATAGCAGGGTGGCTGACGGAGAGGAGCGGATAGCAGGGTGGCTGACGGAGAGGAGCGGATAGCAGGGTGGCTGACGGAGAGGAGCGGATAGCAGGGTGGCTGGCGGAGAGGAGCGGATAGCAGGGTGGCTGGCGGAGAGGAGCGGATAGCAGGGTGGCTGGCGGAGAGGAGCGGATAGCAGGGTGGCTGGCGGAGAGGAGCGGATAGCAGGGTGGCTGGCGGAGAGGAGCGGATAGCAGGGTGGCTGGCGGAGAGGAGCGGATAGCAGGGTGGTTGGCGGAGAGGAGCGGATAGCAGGGTGGCTGGCGGAGAGGAGCGGATAGCAGGGTGGCTGACGGAGAGGAGCGGATAGCAGGGTGTCTGGCGGAGAGGAGCAGATAGCAGGGTGGCTGGCGGAGAGTATCGGATAGCAGGGTGGCTGGCGGAGAGGAGCGGATAGCAGGGTGGCTGGCGGAGAGGAGCGAATAGCAGGGTGGCTGGCGGAGAGGAGCGAATAGCAGGGTGGCTGTCGGAGAGGATCCGATAGCAGGGTGGCTGGCGGAGAGGAGCGGATAGCAGGGTGGCTGGCGGAGAGGAGCGGAGAGCAGGGTGGCTGGCGGAGAGGAGCGGACAGCAGGGTGGCTGGCGGAGAGGAGCGGATAGGAGGGTGGCTGGCGGAGAGGAAGGGATATCAAGGTGGCTGGCGTAGAGGAACGGATATCAAGGTGGCTGGCGGAGAGGAGCAGATAGCAGGGTGGCTGGCGGAGAGGATCGGATAGCAGGCTGGCTGGCGGAGCGGAGCGGATAGCAGGCTGGCTGGCGGTGAGGAGCGGATAGCAGGGTGGCTGGCGGTGAGGAGCGGATAGCAGGGTGGCTGGCGGAGAGGAGCGGATAGCAGGGTGGCTGGCGGAGAGGAGCGGATAGCAGGGTGGCTGGCGGAAAGGAGCGAATAGCAGGGTGGCTGGCGGAGAGGAGACGATAGCAGGGTGGCTGGCGGAGAGGAGACGATAGCAGGGTGGCTTGCGGAGAGGATCCGATAGTAGGGTGGCTTGCGGAGAGGAGCGGATAGCAGGGTGCCTGGCGGAGAGGAGCGGATAGCAGGGTGGCTGGCGGAGAGGAGCGGATAGCAGGGTGGCTGGCGGAGAGGAGCAGATAGCAGGGTGGCTGGCGGAGAGTATCGGATAGCAGGGTGGCTGGCGGAGAGTATCGGATAGCAGGGTGGCTGGCGGAGAGGAGCGGATAGCAGGGTGGCTGGCGGAGAGGAGCAGATAGCAGAGTGGCTGACTGACAGGAGCGGACAGTAGGGTGGGTGGCAGAGAGGAGCGGATAGGAGAGTGGCTGACGGTGAGGAGCGGATAGCAGGGTGGGTGACACAGAGGAGCGGATAGCAGGGTGGCTGGCGGAGAGGAGCGGAGAGCAGGGTGGCTGGCGGAGAGGAGCGGAGAGCAGGGTGGCTGGCGGAGAGGAGCGGAGAGCAGGGTGGCTGGCGGAGAGGAGCGGAGAGCAGGGTGGCTGACGGAGAGGAGCGGATAGCAGGGTGGCTGGCGGAGAGGAGCGGATAGCAGGGTGGCTGACGGAGAGGAGCGGATAGCAGGGTGTCTGGCGGAGAGGAGCAGATAGCAGGGTGGCTGGCGGAGAGTATCGGATAGTAGGGTGGCTGGCGGAGAGTATCGGATAGCAGGGTGGCTGGCGGAGAGGAGCGGATAGCAGGGTGGCTGGCGGAGAGGAGCGGATAGCAGGGTGGCTGGCGGAGAGGAGCGGATAGCAGAGTGGCTGACTGACAGGAGCAGACAGTAGGGTGGGTGGCAGAGAGGAGCGGATAGGAGAGTGGCTGACGGTGGGGAGCGGATAGCAGGGTGGGTGACACAGAGGAGCGGATAGCAGGGTGGCTGGCGGAGAGGAGCGGATAGCAGGGTGGCTGTCTGAGAGGAGCGGATAGCAGAGTGGCTGGCGGAGAGGAGCGGATAGCAGGGTGGCTGGCGGAGAGGAGCGGATAGCAGGGTGGCTGGCGGAGAGGAGCGGATAGCAGAGTGGCCGGCGGAGAGGAGAAGATAGCAGAGTGGCCGGCGGAGAGGAGAAGATAGCAGGGTGGCCGGCGGAGAGGAGCGGATAGCAGGGTGGCCGGCGGAGAGGAGCGGATAGCAGGGTGGCTGGCGGAGAGGAGCGGATAGCAGGGTGGCTGGCGGAGAGGAGCGGATAGCAGGGTGGCTGGCGGAGAGAAGCCGATAGCAGGGTGGGTGACGCAGAGGAGCGGATAGCAGGGTGGGTGACGCAGAGGAGCGGATAGCAGGGTGGCTGGCGGAGAGGAGCGGATAGCAGGGTGGGTGACGCAGAGGAGCGGATAGCAGGGTGGGTGACGCAGAGGAGCGGATAGCAGGGTGGCTGGCGGAGAGGAGCGGATAGCAGGGTGGCTGGCGGAGAGGAGAGGATAGCAGGGTGGCTGGCGGAGAGGAGCGGATAGCAGAGTGGCTGGCGGAGAGGAGCGGATAGCAGGGTGGCTGGAGGAGAGGAGAAGATAGCAGGGTGGCTGGCGGAGAGGAGCGGATAGCAGGGTGGGTGGCGGAGAGGAGCGGATAGCAGAGTGGCTGACTGACAAGAGCGGACAGCAGGGTGGCTGGCGGAGAGGATCGGATAGCAGGGTGGCTGGCGGAGAGGAGCCGATAGCAGGGTGGCTGGCGGAATGGAGCGGATAGCAGGGTGGCTGGCGGAGAGGAGCGGATAGCAGGGTGGCTGGCAGAGAGGAGCGCATAGCAGGGTGGCTGGCGGAGAGGAGCGGACAGCAGGGTGGCTGGCAGAGAGGAGCGGACAGCAGGGTGGCTGGCGGAGAGGAGCGGATATCAAGGTGGCTGGCGGAGAGGAGCAGATAGAGTGGCTGACTGACAGGAGCGGACAGTAGGGTGGGTGGCAGAGAGGAGCGGATAGGAGAGTGGCTGACGGTGAGGAGCGGATAGCAGGGTGGGTGACACAGAGGAGCGGATAACAGGGTGGCTGGCGGAGAGGAGCGCATAGCAGGGTGGCTGCCGGAGAGGAGCGGATAGCAGGGTGGCTGGCGGAGAGGAGCGGATAGCAGGGTGGCTGGCGGAGAGGAGCGGATAGCAGAGTGGCCGGCGGAGAGGAGAAGATAGCAGAGTGGCCGGCGGAGAGGAGAAGATAGCAGGGTGGCCGGCGGAGAGGAGAAGATAGCAGGGTGGCCGGCGGAGAGGAGAAGATAGCAGGGTGGCCGGCGGAGAGGAGCGGATAGCAGGGTGGGTGACGCAGAGGAGCGGATAGCAGGGTGGGTGACGCAGAGGAGCGGATAGCAGGGAGGCTGGCGGAGAGGAGAACATAGCAGAGTGGCCGGCGGAGAGGAGAAGATAGCAGGGTGGCCGGCGGAGAGGAAAGGACACCAGGGTGGCCGGCGGAGAGGAAAGGACAGCAGGGGGGATGGCGGAGAGGAGCGGATAGCAGGGTGGCTGGCGGAGAGAAGCCGATAGCAGGGTGGGTGACGCAGAGGAGCGGATAGCAGGGTGGGTGACGCAGAGGAGCGGATAGCAGGGTGGGTGACGCAGAGGAGCGGATAGCAGGGTGGCTGGCGGAGAGGAGCGGATAGCAGGGTGGCTGGCGGAGAGGAGAGGATAGCAGGGTGGCTGGCGGAGAGGAGAGGATAGCAGGGTGGCTGGCGGAGAGGAGAGGATAGCAGGGTGGCTGGCGGAGAGGAGCGGATAGCAGGGTGGCTGGCGGAGAGGAGCGGATAGCAGGGTGGCTGGCGGAGAGGAGCGGATAGCAGGGTGGCTGGCGGAGAGGAGCGGATAGCAGGGTGGCTGGCGGAGAGGAGCGGATAGCAGGGTGGCTGGCGGAATGGAGCGGATAGCAGGGTGGCTGGCGGAGAGGAGCGGATAGCAGGGTGGCTGGCGGAGAGGAGCGGATAGCAGGGTGGCTGGCGGAGAGGAGCGGATAGGAGAGTGGCTGGCGGAGAGGAGCGGATATCAAGGTGGCTGGCGGAGAGGAGCGGATAGCAGGGTGGCTGGCGGAGAGAAGCCGATAGCAGGGTGGCTGGCGGAATGGAGCGGATAGCAGGGTGGCTGGCGGAGAGGAGCGGATAGCAGGGTGGCTGGCGGAGAGGAGCGGATAGCAGGGTGGCTGGCGGAGAGGAGCGGATAGCAGGGTGGCTGGCGGAGAGGAACGGATATCAAGGTGGCTGGCGGAGAGGAGCGGATAGCAGGGTGGCTGGCGGAGAGGAGCGGATAGCAGGGTGGCTGGCGGAGAGGAGCGGATAGCAGAGTGGCTGGCGGAGAGGAGCGGATAGCAGGGTGGGTGACATAGAGGAGCTGATAGCAGGGTGGGTGACACAGAGGAGCGGATAGCAGGGTGGCTGGCGGAGAGGAGCGGATAGCAGGGTGGCTGGCGGAGAGGAGCGGATAGCAGGGTGGCTGGCGGAGAGGAGCGGATAGCTGGGTGGCTGGCGGAGAGGAGCGGATAGCAGGGTGGCTGGAGGAGAGGAGCGGATAGCAGGGTGGCTGGCGGAGAGGAGCGGATAGCAGGGTGGGTGACATAGAGGAGCTGATAGCAGGGTGGCTGGCGGAGAGGAGCGGATAGCAGGGTGGCTGGCAGAGAGGAGGGGATAGCAGGGTGGCTGGCGGAGAGGAGCGGATAGCAGGGTGGCTGGCGGAGAGGAGCGGATAGGAGGGTGGCTGGCGGAGAGGAGCGGATAGCAGGGTGGGTGACACAGAGGAGCGGATAGCAGAGTGGCTGGCGGAGAGAAGCGGATAGCAGAGTGGGTGACACAGAGGAGGGGATAGCAGGGTGGCTGGCGGAGAGGACCGGATAGCAGAGTGGCTGGCGGAGAGGAGCAGATAGCAGGATGGCTGGCGGAGAGGATCCGATAGTAGGGTGGCTTGCGGAGAGGAGCGGATAGCAGGGTGGCTGGCGGAGAGGAGCGGATAGCAGGGTGGCTGGCGGAGAGGAGCGGATAGCAGGGTGGCTGGCGGAGAGGAGCAGATAGCAGGGTGGCTGGCGGAGAGTATCGGATAGCAGGGTGGCTGGCGGAGAGGAGCGGATAGCAGGGTGGCTGGCGGAGAGGAGCGGATAGCAGAGTGGCTGACTGACTGGAGCGGACAGTAGGGTGGGTGGCAGAGAGGAGCGGATAGGAGAGTGGCTGACGGTGAGGAGCGGATAGCAGGGTGGGTGACACAGAGGAGCGGATAGCAGGGTGGCTGGCGGAGAGGAGCGGAGAGCAGGGTGGCTGGCGGAGAGGAGCGGAGAGCAGGGTGGCTGGCGGAGAGGAGCGGAGAGCAGGGTGGCTGGCGGAGAGGAGCGGACAGCAGGGTGGCTGGCGGAGAGGAGCGGATAGCAGGGTGGCTGACGGAGAGGAGCGGATAGGAGGGTGGCTGGCGGAGAGGAGCGGATAGCAGGGTGGGTGACACAGAGGAGCGGATAGCAGGGTGGCTGGCGGAGAGGAGCGGATAGCAGGGTGGCTGGCGGAGAGGAGCGGATAGCAGGGTGGCTGGCGGAGAGGTGCGGAGAGCAGAGTGGCTGGCGGAGAGAAGCGGATAGCAGAGTGGGTGACACAGAGGAGGGGATAGCAGGGTGGCTGGCGGAGAGGACCGGATAGCAGAGTGGCTGGCGGAGAGGAGCGGATAGCAGGGTGGCTGGCGGAGAGGAGGGGATAGCAGGGTGGCTGGCGGAGAGGAGCGGATAGCAGGGTGGCTGGCGGAGAGGAGCGGATAGCAGAGTGGGTGACACAGAGGAGCGGATAGCAGGGTGGCTGACGGAGAAGAGCGGACAGCAGGGTGGCTGGTGGAGAGGAGCGGATAGCAGGGTGGCTGGCGGAGAGGAACGGATAGCAGGGTGGCTGGCGGAGAGGAGCGGATAGGAGGGTGGCTGGCAGAGAGGAACTGCTAGCAGGGTGGGTGAGACAGAGGAGCGGATAGCAGGGGGGCTGCGGAGAGGAGCGGATAGCAGGGTGGCTGGCGGAGAGGAGCGGATAGCAGAGTGGCTGGCGGAGAGGTGCGGAGAGCAGAGTGGGTGACACAGAGGAGGGGATAGCAGGGTGGCTGGCGGAGAGGAGCGGATAGCAGGGTGGCTGGTGGAGAGGAGCGGATAGCAGAGTGGCTGGAGAAGAGGAGCAGATAGCAGGGTGGCTGGCAGAGAGGAGCGGATAGCAGGGTGGCTGGCGGAGAGGAGCGGATAGCAGAGTGGCTGGCGGAGAGGAGCGGATTGCAGGGTGGCTGGTGGAGAGGAGCGGATAGCAGAGTGGCTGACGGAGAGAAGCGGATAGCAGAGTGGCTGATGGAGAGGAGCAGATAGCAGGGTGGCTGGCAGAGAGGAGCGGATAGCAGGGTGGCTGGCGGAGAGGAGCGGATAGGAGGGTGGCTGGCAGAGAGGAGCGGATAGGAGGGTGGCTGGCGGAGAGGAGAAGATAGCAGGGTGGCTGGCAGAGAGGAGCAGATAGCAGGGTGGCTGGCAGAGAGGAGCGGATAGCAGAGTGGCTGACGGAGAAGAGCGGATAACAGGGTGGCGGACGGAGAAGAGCGGATAGCAGGCTGGCTGGCGGAGAGGAGCGGATAGCAGGCTGGCTGGCGGAGAGGAGCGGATAGCAGGGTGGCTGGCAGAGAGGAGCGGATAGGAGGGTGGCTGGCGGAGAGGAGCGGATAGCAGGGTGGCTGGCGGAGAGGAGCGGATAGGAGGGTGGCTGGCGGAGAGGAGCGGATAGGAGGGTGGCTGGCGGAGAGGAGCGGATAGGAGGGTGGCTGGCGGAGAGGAGCGGATAGGAGGGTGGCTGGCGGAGAGGAGCGGATAGCAGGGTGTGTGACACAGAGGAGCGAATAGCAGGGTGGCTGGCGGAGAGGAGCAGATAGCAGGATGGCTGGCGGAGAGGAGCGGATAGCAGGGTGGCTGGCAGAGAGGAGCGGATAGCAGGGTGGCTGGCAGAGAGGAGGGGATAGCAGGGTGGCTGGCGGAGAGGAGCGGATAGCAGGGTGGGTGACACAGAGGAGCGAATAGCAGGGTGGCTGGCGGAGAGGAGCGGATAGCAGGGTGGCTGGCAGAGAGAAGCGGATAGCAGGGTGGCTGGCGGAGAGGAGGGGATAGCAGGGTGGCTGGCGGAGAGGAGCGGATAGCAGGGTGGCTGGCGGAGAGGAGCGGATAGCAGGGTGGCTAGCGGAGAGGAGCAGATAGCAGGATGGCTGGCGGAGAGGAGCGGATAGCAGGGTGGCTGGCAGAGAGGAGCGGATAGCAGGGTGGCTGGCGGAGAGGAGGGGATAGCAGGGTGGGTGACACAGAGGAGCGGATAGCAGGGTGGCTGGCGGAGAGGAGCAGATAGCAGGATGGCTGGCGGAGAGGAGCGGATAGCAGGGTGGCTGGCAGAGAGGAGCGGATAGCAGGGTGGCTGGCAGAGAGGAGCGGATAGCAGGGTGGCTGGCGGAGAGGAGCGGATAGCAGGGTGGCTGGCGGAGAGGAGCGGATAGGAGGGTGGCTGGCGGAGAGGAGCGGATAGCAGGGTGGGTGACACAGAGGAGCGAATAGCAGGGTGGCTGGCGGAGAGGAGCGGATAGCAGGGTGGCTGGCGGAGAGGAGCGGATAGCAGGGTGGCTGGCGGAGAGGTGCGGAGAGCAGAGTGGCTGGCGGAGAGGAGCGGATAGCAGGGTGGCTGGCGGAGAGGAGCGGATAGGAGGGTGGCTGGCGGAGAGGAGCGGATAGCAGAGTGGCTGGCAGAGAGGAGCGGATAGCAGGGTGGCTGGCGGAGAGGAGGGGATAGCAGGGCGGCTGGCGGAGAGGAGCGCATAGCAAGGTGGCTGGCGGAGAGGAGCGGATAGCAGGGTGGCTGGCGGAGAGGAGTGGATAGCAGGGTGGCTGGCGGAGAGGAGCGGATAGCAGAGTGGGTGACACAGAGGAGCGGATAGCAGGGTGGCTGGCGGAGAGGAGCGGATAGAGAAGTGGCTGGCGGAGAGGAGCGTATAGCAGGGTGGGTGACACAGAGGAGCGGATAGCAGGGTGGCTGACGGAGAAGAGCGGATAGCAGGGTGGCTGGCGGAGAGGAGCGGATAGCAGGGTGGCTGGCGGAGAGGAGCGGATAGCAGGGTGGCTGGCGGAGAGGAGCGGATAGGAGGGTGGCTGAGAGTAGAGGTGCGGAGAGCAGAGTGGCTGGAGGAGAGAAGCGGATAGCATATTGGGTGACACAGAGGAGGGGATAGCAGGGTGGCTGGCGGAGAGGACCGGATAGCAGAGTGGCTGGCAGAGAGGAGCGGATAGCAGGGTGGCTGGCGGAGAGGAGGGGATAGCAGGGCGGCTGGCGGAGAGGAGCGGATAGCAGGGTGGCTGTCGGAGAGGAGCGGATAGCAGGGTGGCTGGCGGAGAGGAGCGGATAGCAGAGTGGGTGACACAGAGGAGCGGATAGCAGGGTGGCTGGCGGAGAGGAGCGGATAGAGAAGTGGCTGGCGGAGAGGAGCGTATAGCAGGGTGGGTGACACAGAGGAGCGGATAGCAGGGTGGCTGGCGGAGAGGAGCGGACAGCAGGGTGGCTGGTGGAGAGGAGTGGATAGCAGGGTGGCTGGCGGAGAGGAGCGGATAGCAGGGTGGCTGGCAGAGAGGAGCGGATAGGAGGGTGGCTGGCAGAGAGGAGCTGCTAGCAGGGTGGGTGACACAGAGGAGCGGATAGCAGGGTGGCTGGCGGAGAGGAGCGGATAGCAGGGGGGCTGGCGGAGAGGAGCGGATAGCAGGGTGGCTGGCGGAGAGGAGCGGATAGCAGGGTGGCTGTTGGAGAGGAGCAGATAGCAGGGTGGCTGGCGGAGAGGAGCGGATAGCAGGGTGGCTGGCGGAGAGGAGCGGATAGCAGAGTGGCTGGCAGAGAGGAGCGGATAGCAGGGTGGCTGGCGGAGAGGAGCGGATAGCAGGGTGGCTGGCGGAGAGGAGCGGATAGCAGGGTGGCTGGCGGAGAGGAGCGGATAGCAGGGTGGCTGGCGGAGAGGAGCCGATAGCAGGGTGGCTGGCGGAGAGGCGCAGCTGGTGGTGAAGATTGCAGGAGAACCCCATGGAGAGGCGTGACAGTCAGGTGTCTACCTGAGCAGTGGAGCATGTAAGATGCACAACCCCACCCCCACATACCTTTTCTTGCTTCCACCCAGGCTGGGAGGTAAACTCTGCAGAGGAACTTCTGAACTCTGGAGGCTGCACTGACCAAGGACAGAAACTGCGGGTGGGGGGAGAGTGTTGGGCTGCTGGACTTTTAGACCCTGAGGGGGAAAGGACACTGCTAAACTTACTTGGGGGTGGGGCTTTTGCTCATGGTTTGTGTTATGAATCGTGTTTGTGGTGTTTTCCCAACATGATGCCACATTGTTTCCCTCCGTTATGAAAAGGATTTTGCTACACTCAGAGTCTGTGCTTGTGAGAGGGGAAGTCTTGCCCCTTAGGGGGGTGATATGTAATTGTCCCAGGTCACTGGGTGGGGCTCGAGCCGGTTTTACATTGTGTTATTGAAATAGATCCCTACAGCCTGAACCCGGCCCTTGTTGCTGCCAACTCAGACGGGCAGAAGAGTTTCATTAGGAAGAACAACCTACAATCTGGAGCCCCCCCCAGGGCCTGTGCCTCACACACTCAGCTGTGCGCTGTGTTCAGCCAGCTCCCCTCCAGGCACTGGGAATCCTTCACTGCCTGGAGACTGAACAGACCTTGGCTGCGTGTTCTCGAGTCGCTGGGCTGCCCGTGGAGCACACGGCAGGGGGGGGCTGTGGGCAGGGGGGTGGGCGGGAGACACAGACACTCACGCGCAGGGACCGGCTGGGAGCAGCCCCTCCCCCCTCCCGGGACTCACCTGGCAGCAGCAGCAGGAGCCCCAGGGCCAGAGGTCCGAGGAGCAGCAGCAGCAACAGGGCCAGGAGGCAGCTCACATGGCTCCCGCAGCGCATGACAGCGCCCCCCGTGGCCTGGAGGAGGAATTACACCCTTCTCAGCCAGAGCCCATCAAAGCTTCCCTCGCAGGGAAGCCAGTTATCGAGCGGTTCTAAAACCGCTTCTGAATTTAACAACCGGTTCGTGCGAACCAGTGTGAACCGGCTCCAGCTCACCCCTGTATAAGGCTGATGTATCATCTCCATCTTGTCTTCAATCCTGCTTCTTACCTCTGGAGGGACTTTGCTACAACCTGAAGCTCTGCACAAAGGACTGAATGACCCATCCCAGCCGGGGATGTTCCAGAGACTTGATTTGAACCTGCAGTTTATGCCATCGCTGCTGCAAGCCTGAACTAAGAACATTGCCATTGCTGTATGTAATTGATTCCATTTAACCAATTCTAGCTCTCATCTCTACCTTTTTCCCTTTGTAAATAAACCTTTAGATTTTAGATTCTAAAGGATTGGCAACAGCGCGATTTGTGGGTAAGATCTGATGTGTATATTGACCTGGGTCTGGGGCTTGGTCCTTTGGGATCCAGACAACCTTTTTCTTTTATTGGGGTGTTGGTTTTCATAACCATTCATCCCCAGGACGAGTGCACTGGTGGTGATACTGGGAGACTGGAGTGCCTAAGGAAATTGCTTGTGTGACTTGTGGTTAGCCAGTGGGGTGAGACCGAAGTCCTCTTTGTGTGGCTGGTTTGGTGCCTTAGAGGTGGAGAAATCCCAGCCTAGGGCTGTGACTGCCCTGTTTGAGCAATTGGTCCTGATTTGACACTCTCAGTTGGGTCCCGCCAGAACCGCCTCGTCACACATCCATGTGCAGAATGAATTTTGTAACGTGCACCAATATACAGGTGATGTGTCACACCTCACCTCCATATTGGTGCGCACAACACAATTCATTCCGCACACGGACAACAAATTAGAGGAAACACTGCTCCTGACTTTCAACCTACCTGTCACATCTTGAATTTCATACATTGACTGATCAGAATAAAGTGCTCTCAAGTGAGCTATAGACCAACGGTGGTTCATAGTAATTATTCAGCAAGTATTTTAGAAAACTTAGAACATTAGAGGAAATCATGAACTGCCAAGAGACAATTAATGGAGAGAAGCAGCAAGATTAATCCAGTACATTGGATTGGTTGTGACTTCTTTGCCTGATCTGAAAAAAGACCAAAAGGACCCGAGTCTCCTCGCTGTCGATAGCGCCCTGCTCGGCCAATCAGCACTGAGACTCTGAGGGGCGGGAGGCTGAGGGTCTCACCAGATGTGCCAAAGGACGGCCCAGGTCACCATCAGAGGAGATCACTCTCAGATCCAGCCCCACCTCTTGGTGAGGACCTCCCGCAATGAGAGCAACCTCCCTCCCCCGCCCACACTCTCCACACCCCTCCTTGGTAGAGGGAGGGAAGCAGGGGAAAGGGGGAAAAGAAGCAAGAGAAGAGGAGAAAGGAGGGAGGAAAGAGGAAAAGGGAAACCAAAAAGGACAAACCCCAATGTCCCCAGGGATTCCAACCATCAAACCCTAGGTAGGAAATCAAATTCTGCCACCTGAAGCCAGTGTTTCCTGGGCCTAGAATGCTGCCTGCGCCAGTGGATCAGACTGAACAGGTTCCAAACCTCTCTCAGCCTCTTACCTTGTCAAAGGGAAGTTTGTTTTCGGCACAGTCAGTGGCAGGAAAGGAGAAAACTCCACAGAGGTTCCTCCTCATGCTCACAGCCGTGAATCCTAATTCTCTCTCAGCCCTCCAGGAGAGACCTCGTGAAGGAGACTTGCGGCAGCAAAGCCGGGGGTCTCAGAGACTGGCCTGGCCCTGCACCTCGGTTCTGCTCGGCTGATGTCGGGGTCTCTCTGTGAGGTCACCCCCTCCCCACCACCTTTGCCCAATAGGCCGAGTTCCTGCAAAAGGCCTTTGTGATGTCACTGCCACACCCACCCCTCAAAGCTGATGTCCTGCCCCTGGCCAGCCTCGTTGGGTGTTTGAGTTGTTTCCCCTGAATCACCGCACTCAATGACTGTTCAGTCTGTGGATGGAGCCGCTACACAATAAAACATCAGTTTTTCATAAATTAGTAGCCTTAAGGCCAGAAGGGACCATTAGAGCATCTAATCTGACTCCCTGCATATCCCAGCCCATCTGTGTATCACAATAGCTTCTTTTTGACTAAAGCACCTTCCCAAAGGCCTCTAGTCTTCATTGGAAGACATCAAGAGATGCAGAATCCATCACTTCTCTTGGCAGCTTGTTCCAGTGATGAATCACCCTCCCTCTTACAAATCTTGCCTTGCTCCAATGAGAATTTTTCTGATTTCTGCTTCCAGCCATTGGTTCTTGTTATGCCTTTCTTTGCAAGACTAAAGAGCCCTTTAAATACTTGGTGTTTTCTCTCGCGAAGGCACTTGCACACTGCAATCAGCTCTCCTCTAAACAGATTGCCTCCTTATCTGACGCCCAGGCCCCACCTGTACCTGACACCGGTCTCCAGGACCCTTCCCAGCAGGAGCCCCCCAGGACCCCCTTGTTCCTGGTCTTTCCTCCTCCTCCTCCTCACCTGATGAGGCAGTGGCAGGCACATCCTCCTCTGGACCTCCACAATAGACCTGAGGGCTCACCAAGAACTTCTGCGTAGGATGGCGCAGAATATGAACTTGCAGGTGAAGGAGGTCCCAGAGATAGAGGACCCAGTGGTGGACATTTTGTCGGCGGACACGCCTACCAGAGTTGCCCTACCTTTTATCCTCACCATTCAAGCAAATGCAGATACAATCTGGTAGTCTCCAGCCTCTATTCCTTCCACTGCCAGAGGAAATATATGGCACCATCCAAGGGCTATGAATATCTGTATGTACATCCTCACCCTTGCTCCTTGGTGATACAGTTGGTTAATGAGAGGGAGCATCATGGCCAGCAAGCTCCTGCCTCCAAGTCCAAGGAGGCCGGGCGCCTAGACTTGTTTGGTTGCAAGATTTACTCAGCGGGGGGTCTCCAGCTTAGGGTAGCTAATCAACAAGCTCTCCTAAGCATGTACAATTATAACATGTGGACCTCCATGGTGAAGTTTACAGAGCTTGTTCCCCAAGAGTCCCATCAGGAATTTGTGGCCCTACTAGAAGAGGGGAAAAGGGTGGCAAGAACCTCCCTTCAGGCATCCTTGGATGAAGCGAACTCTGCGGCCAGAACTCTGGCCTCGGGAGTGGCAATGCGATGCATCTCCTGGCTCCAGGTGTCCGGCCTTCCACCTGAGCTGCAGCAGACAATTCAAGACTTGCCCTTTGAAGGCCAGGGGTTATTCTCGATCAAAACTGATCCTAGGAGCCAAAGCCTAAAAGACAATCGAGTAATTATGCGCTCCCTGGGAATGCACACCCCAGTAACCCAGCAAAGATCCTTCCGCCCCCAGCCTCAGCGCACCTACCCCACCCCTCGGACATGACAGGACTTCACTAGAAGACATGGCCGGGGTAACCACAGGAAGCAATCTGGTCCCCAAGGGGGTCAGAATCAGGGCCCCCCTAAACCACCGGCGGGGCCCAAACAAAACTTTTGAAGGTGCGTTCGAGGACTTCGCTACTTCTTAATTCCCAAAGCAAAAGGAGGTCTAAGGCCCATCCTAGACCTGCAGGGACTCAACAAATTCATGGTAAAGTTGAAGTTCTGCATGGTATCCCTGGGAACCATCATCCCTTCCTTGGATCCGGGAGACTGGTACGCCGCCCTCGATATGAAGGATGCGTACTTCCACATCGCGATTTACCCACCGCACAGACGACGTCGCTTTGTCGTCAACCAGCAGCACTTTCAATTTGCGATCCTTCCATTTGGCCTCTCTACAGCCCCACGAGTTTTTACAAAATGTATGGCCGTCGTCACGGCCTCCCTCCGTCATCGTCACATACAAGTCTTCCCGTACCTTGACGATTGGCTCATTCGGGGCCCCTCGGAGATGCAAGTGTGACATCATGTGCATCTCGTCAGAGATCTGTTCAGACAACTCGGTCTGATGATCAACATTGAGAAGTCCACTCTAGTTCCAGCACAGAGAATAGATTTCATTGGAGCAATCCTGGACTCCAATCTCGCCAGAGCTTGCCTACCACAGCCCCGTTTTCAGGTGATGGTAGCGATAAGTCAAGACCTCCACAACTTTCCGACGTCGTCGGCTCGCACGTGTCTCGATCTCCTAGGCCATATGACCGCCTGCACATTTGTGACCAGACATGCCAGACTACACCTCTGTCCACTTCAAACTTGGCTCTCCTCGGTGTACCGACCGGGCCGCGACAGCCTGGACACGATTCTCACTGTTTCCAAGGACATCTTAGCCTCCTTGAGTTGGTGGCTGAGTCCCTCCCTGGTCTGTGCAGGGATGCCATTCCATGCACCACAACTTTTGATGGCCCTGACCACAGACACGTCGTCTCTAGGTTGGGGTGCCCACCTTGCGGGTCTCCGCGCACGAGGCCTCTGGTCGGCACAAGAAGTGACCCTGCACATCAACGTGAAGGAGCTGAAGGCGGTTCGTCTAGCATGTCAAGTGTTTCGAGAACATCTCCAAGGCCGTTGTGTTACAGCGTTCACAGACAACACAATGGCCAAGTTTTACATAAACAAGCAAGGCGGAGCATGCTCCTCCCTCCTTTGTCAGGAAGCCATTCACCTCTGGGAGTTTTGTATAGCCCAGGGGTCGGCAACCTTTCAGAAGCGGTGTGCCGAGTCTTCATTCATTCACTCTAATTTAAGGTTTCGCGTGCCGGTCATACATTTTAATGTTTTTTAGAAGGTCTCTCTCTATAAGTCTATATGTTATATAACTAAACTAGTGTTGTATTGTAAAATAAACAAGGTTTTCAAAATGTTTAAGAAGCTTCATTTAAAATTAAATTAAAATGTTGATCTTACACTGCTGGGCCGCTCACCCCACTGCTGGTCTGAGGTTCTGTTCACTTAGGCCAGCAGTGGGCTGAGCGAGGCCTGTGGCCGGGACCCCGGCTGGCAAGGGTCCGTCAGCCAGAACCCCAGACCAGCAGCGGGCTGTGCAGGGCCGGCAGCCAGGACCCAGAGGGCTGGGGGCAGGCTGGAGTCAGGGCTGGGGGCTGGAGGTGTCAGGGCAGAGGGGGGCTGTGACGTTATTGATATAAACTGGGACCATATAGAACATGGTTTGCAACCAAGGTCCTGTAGTGGCACCAAACCTGATGTAAAGGGGGTCATATAAGGTGTCTAAGACCAGGTTATGGGTTGCTGGTTACGATTATGCTGTCTGTGTGTCTATCATTTTGTAGTTGAAGTTATGAGTATTGGCTCTATAGTGTCTGTATTTCAAATTTGTGCTGTATTTCTGGGAAAAATCCCAGACAAGTTGGTGTTAGCTCTGCCTAGCCTGCTTGATGGCCCATTAAGGACCATCAGCTACACAATTGACCCATTGAGAGGAGGCAGATACGCCTTGTAACTCAGCAGGGTGTGCAGGGACTTGCCCATGTGACTGCAGACTCCATTTTGCTGTAATTTTCCACAGTAATGTTGCCGGCTCAAAGAGCCCGAGGCGGAGCAACAGCAGGGCTCGTTGCCCGGTGTGCGTCGCACTAATTATCACACCAGGGTGGAGAAGCAAAAACCAGGTTTATTTGAGCCCAAATATGGTGCCAGGGAGAAAAGCATTCTCAAATCCTGCACACCCGCGCACAGGCGGGATCCCAGCATTTATACCCCCCTTGTTTGTGTAAGCCTTTTGTTCGGTTTTCCCCCTCACCCCTCCCTTCCCAGCAGCAGCTACATTAGGCATTACATTTCAGCGTGTTAGAAAAGGTCTCATCCACAAGCTTATCTGTTGGCCTTGACAGAACAAACGCAGACAGATTTTCCTTCCCCCTCTCCCCCTCCTCCCCGCCGCTTCTGCTGTTTCAAACTCCTACATTTGCAAGCTGAGATTGCTGACAGCTACACATTTTGCTTACAGTCTGTTAGCATCTTAGGCTGGTTAAAGTTCACAGCATGTAAGAACTTTGGTTCACTTCAGGCCCAAAGTCACAACTTTGGTTTACTCAGGCCTAGTGGCACCAACAGTAAGAACAAAGAAGTGTTCTTACACCTGGAAGAGCCTATATAAGGCTGATGCCTCATCTCCATCTGGTCTTCAATCCTGCTTCTTACCTCTGGAGGGACTTTGCTACAAGCTGAAGCTCTACACAAGGGATTGATGACCCATCCCAGCGGGGGATGTACTCCAGAGACTTGATTTGAACCTGCAGTTTATTCCATCACTGCTACAAGCCTGAACTAAGAACTTTGCCATTACTGTATGTAATTGATTCCGTTTAACCAATTCTAACTGTCATCTCTACCTTTTTCCCTTTGTAAATAAACCTTTAGATTTTAGATTCTAAAGGATTGGCAACAGCGTGATTTGTGGGTAAGACTTGATGTGTATATTGACCTGGGTCTGGGGCTTGGTCCTTTGGGATCGAGAGAACCTTTTTCTTTTATTGGGGTGTTGGTTTTCATAACCATTCATCCCCAGGACGAGTGGCACTGGTGGTGATACTGGGAGACTGGCGTGTCTAAGGAAATTGCTTATGTGACTTGGGGTTAGCCAGTGGGGTGAAACCGAAGTCATTTTTGTCTGGCTGGTTTGGTTTGCCTTAGAGGTGGAAAAACCCCAGCCTTGGGCTGTGACTGCCCTGTTTGAGCAATTGGTCCTGAATTGGCACTCTCAGTTGGGTCCTGCCAGAACTGCATCGTCACAGGGGGCTAGGTATGGGTGAGGGTGCCAGAGTCAGCGGGAATGAAGGAGTCAAGCAGAGGGCTGGGTGTGTATGAGGGAGGTACAGGGCTCAGGGCAGGGGCCTGTGGGTGTGCGGGGCTCAGGGCAGAGGGTGTGGTGTGTGGGGGAGTCGGGGGTCAGGGCTGGGTGACTGCCTCCCTAAGAACTCCCAACCCCGCTGCTCCTTGTCCCCTGACTACCCCCTCCTGAGACCCCTGCCCCCAACTGCCCCCCAGGACCTCACCCCCTATCTAAGCCTCCCTGTTCCTTGTCCCCAGACTGGACCCTACCCCCTCCCTGTCCCCTGACTGCCCTGACCCTTATCCACACCCCCATCCCCAAACAGACCCCAGGACTCCCATGCCCCATCCAACCGCTCCCCGCCCCCTGACAGGGCCCCCAGAACTCCTGATCCATCCAACCTCCCCCACTCCCTGCCTGCCCCAACCCCTCTCCACACCCCTGCCTCCTGACAGGACCCCCAGAACTCCCAACTCATACAACCCCCCCAGCTCCTTGTCCCCTGACCACCCCCTCCAGAGACCCCCCACCCTAACTGCCCCCCCAAGACCCTCCTTGCTCCCGGCCCCCTGACTGCCCTGACCCCATCCACCCTCTGCCCCCTCACAAACCCCGGGACTCCCATGCCCCATCCAACCCCCCCTGCTCCCTGACTGCCCCCTCCAGAGACCCCCGCCCCAACCACCCTCCTGGGATCCCACCCCCACATCCCACCCACCCAGCTCCCTGTCTCCTGACTGCCCCCACCCCTTATCCAACCCCCCCAGCCCTGGGCCCTTTACCTTGAGCACGTGCTTGGGTTTGTGGGTGAAAGCTCATGCTCCCAAACGTCTGTTAGTCTATAAGGTACCACAAGACCCTTTGCTGCTTTTACAGATCCAGACTAACACGGCTACCCCTCTGATACTGGGAATCATTAAGAAAAGGATAGACAATAAGACAGAAAACATCATATTGCCTCTATATAAATCTATGGTACGTGCACACTTTGAATGCTGTGTGCAGATTTGGTCACCCCATCCCAAAATAGGTATATTGGAATTGGAAAAGGTACAGAGATAGGCAGCTAAATGATTAGGGGTATGAAACAGGAGGAGAGATTAAAATGACTGGGAATTTTCAACTTAGATAAGAGACAACTGAGGGGGGCTATGATAGAGGTCTATAAAATCTTGACTGGTGTGAAGAAAGTGAATAAGGAAATGTTATTTAATACTTCACATAACACAAGAACTAGCAGTCACACAATGAAATTAATAGACAGTAGGTTTTAAAAAACAAAAGGAAGTATTTCTTCACACAAGATAAAGCCAACCTGTAGAACTTTTTGCCAGGGGATGCTGTGAAGACCAAAACTAGAACAGGATTTGTGGTGGGTTTCTTTTTGATATTTTCCCCCCACAGGGATGTTAAATTTTATTATATTATGGTCACTGTTACCAAGCGGTACAGCTACATTCACCTCTTGGACCAGATCCTGTGCTCCACTTAGGACTAAATCAAGAATTGCCTTTCAGCTGGTGGGTTCCAGGACTAACTGCTCCAAGAAGCAGTCGTTAATGGTGTCTAGAAACTTTGTCTCTGCATCCCATCCCAAGGTGACATGTACCCAGTCAATGTGGGGATAGTTGAAATCCCCTCATAATTATTTTTGAGTTTTCTATTTTTATAGCCTCTCTAATTGCCCTGATCATTTTACCATCTCTATCACCAGACTGGTCAGGTAGTCGGTAGTATATTCCTACTGCTATACTCTTCTTCTTCAAGCATGGAATTTCTAGCCATAGAGATTCTATGGTACAGTTTGGTTCATTTATGATTTTTACTATATTGGACTTTATGCTTTCTTTCACATACAATGCAACTCCTCCACCAGCATGATCTATTCTGTCACTCCGATATATTTTATACCCTGGTATTACTGTGTCCCATTGATTGTCATCATGCTACCAAGTTTCTGTGGTGCCTATTATATCAGTATCCTCATTTAATACCAGGCAATCAAGTTCACCCATCTTAGCATTTAGATTTCTAGCATTGCATAAGTAGAACCTGACTCTACGCAGTCCTCACTGCTGGGAGTGAAAGTGGCAGAATGTAGCTCTATTACTTTACTGTTGGCTCTCAGATCGTGTATTTATGATGCTGTTAGGTCCTATTGATGTTTGACTGAACTCAAGGTCCTGTCATGGTGTCCTTGGGACATCCTGTAGCATGACAGCTATGATCTGCCAACTGCTGCTACAAGAGGCACGTATTTAATTGAAAGCATTTGCTGTTCTAGTTAGTGAAAATACAGTGAATGAATAATCTATCTGTGGTTCGTACATGTCATTTCCCCGCACTCCCCAATTAGTGTGCACCTGACAATCTTCAATCTGCCACCATTCTGTAAAGTAGGAATTATCCCAATTTCACACATGGGAAACTAAGGCCCAGATTTTTAAAGGGAGTTAGGCACTGGTGTGCTCAGTGTTCCAACATTTAACTAATTTAGGAGCCTAAATCTCATTTTCAAAAATGATTTAGACATGTAGGAGTTAAAATTCCATTAACTGTCATTGACCTGAAGAAGAGCTCTGTGGAGCTCGAAAGCTTGTCTCTCTCACCAACAGCAACTGGTGAAATAAATAAAAGATATGACATCACTCACCTTGTTTCTATTTTAAAAATCTGGACCAGAGAGTCTAAGTGATTTGCCCAACGTCATATGGGAAGCCTGTGACAAAGCCAGGAACTAAATCCAGGTCCCACACTAGACTCTTAGTCCCTGGATCTTCCTTGTCCATTGCATCTGTGCAATGTCCTAGAAAGACCCCTCTGTATTCTAGAACACCAGACCAAGCGCATGCTGTAATGAGGCGCTGTGAGCATTATTCCTGTGGGTAGCAGATAGCCATATGAAATGGAGCAGCCAGTAAAGGGGAGAGATAGCTCACTCTTCACAGTAGTGCTGAAGTTGTATATTCAGATGGATGGCCCTCCATAGGTTGGGGGTTTGGATAAGCCTCTATATGTTGTTCCCTGTTTATCCGAACATCCTGAGTCTGCTGAGCTGGAGGCCTCAGGGGAACAAGCTGTCTTGGGAGATTGTCAGCACTTCCTCTTGTAGCAGCTGGAATTGCAGAGAACAACCTCTCCCAAGGACAGCTGTTGTTGCAGACTCCTGTCAACTTGGAAATGAAAGTGGGGAGGAGATGTATCAAAAAATATCTCAGAACCTTAAAAAAATGCCCCATACAAGTTTGGCTTTGAAAAAGCCACAAGGTCAGGTGGCTTGTTGTTTTACACATGGACCATTCTCTCCCCCCCACCCCCCCATACACACACACATACTAATATGAATTAAGGTTCTCAGAAAGTCTTAGGAACAGCTGAGGGGACTGTCAATTTTAAAGTTAGATGGTTACCTGCATCTGTCTAGGGGAAAAGTGTGAATTGGTCAGCTGTCAGCTAGGTCAGCTCCTTGGCCTGAACAACATGACATAAAGTCATTTTCTTAAATATCCTATTAAAATCTCCCGGATTGCTTTCTATAGTCACTGGGAGATCGATGCCAATTCCGGGAGACTCCAGGCCAATCTTGGAGGGTGGGCAACCCTAGGCCTCAATGGTAGCTCTTGAGGCTTTAGAAGCAGCAAAGAATCCTGTGGCACCTTATAGACTAACAGACGTTTTGCAGCATGAGCTTTCGTGGGTGAATACCCACTTCTTCGGATGCAACCAAAGAAGTGGGCATTCACCCACGAAAGCTCATGCTGTAAAACGTCTGTTAGTCTATAAGGTGCCACAGGATTCTTTGCTGCTTCTACAGAACCAGACTAACACGGCTACCCCTCTGATACTTGAGGCTTTAGTCACTTTTAACAGATTCCCCTCTAAACATGGGTGGGATGGTGGTTTTGTGGTTAGAGCAGTGGGCTGGGACTCAGGAGATCTGAGTTCAATTCCTGACCCTGCCAGGGTGACCTTGGGTAAGCCATTTAGTCACAGAGCCTTAAAGGTATGTGGGCACTGCTCCACGCAGCATTGCAATGCCTAACCCATATGGCCTGCGGCCCACTGGCATCTTCAGCCCTGAGCTCGGTGCCCAGGCTCCCTACACAAGGGAGGGGTTAACTAGGTGCCAAAGGAAGGGATCCTCAGAAAGCTGAGTGGGGAGCTGGTAAGTTAGCCAAGAGTGAAATGCCAAGGGGAGGGGCTTAGGCACCTAAGCCCGGCCAGCCACTCAAGTAGCCTATCCCCTAGCAGCCAAAACTCTCGCTCTGTTTCCTGCTCATGCCTCATACTTCTCTGCCCCTCCCCCTGCATTTCCCTGGGCCCCCTGCTGTTTCTTGTGGTGGTGCTTCGGTGGCCAGCAGCCAGCCCTGCTGCTGCGGGCTTTGACTTGTATCAGGTCTCAGGTGTGCTCAGAACACACCGATGAGATTGGGCCCTGCTAGAGGGACAGGCGTTCCCCTGCCTAGTTTAACAATACCATTTCGGGCTCTCTGGAGCTGCCGCTTGCGCTAGGGCTCTGAGCAGCTCGTAGGGTCTCAGCAGCACTTACACGTCTTACACTGGGGAATAAGGAATTAAGGAGCAGCTCTGGTCAAAGGGTGCTCTTCCCAGCCGTGCCTGCGGGGCATGTTCTCAGTGGGGTGGAGATTAAAAGAGCGCAGCTCAGTCAGGGCCGGCAATGCAAGCAGGGGCGGCTCTATGTTTTTTACCACCCCAAGCACAGCAGTCAGGCGCCCTTCGGCGGCACGCCTGCGGGTGATCTGCCGGTCCCACGCCTTCGGTGTACCTGCCTGGAGCTGCCCCTGAATGCAAGGGAGCAGACCTGCCCTGGTGGCTCCTGCAGGAATCCAGTAGGAGCGCCACGCCGCCCTGAAGCACAGCTCAACCCAGAGCTGCAAGCCAGTGTGGAAGGGACAGCAGAGCATCTGCTTGTGAGTGGGGGAGGAAACCTCTGGGCCCCCTTCTGGGGAAGATGCATTGCAGGCTGTTAGCCAGGCCTTCGCTGGGCCTCTGAAGAGGCAGGGATGCAGTAGGAGGTAACCTGGAGATTAGGCTGACTGCCCCAGGGCCCTGGGGTGGAACGTGGTGGAGCAGGAGGGCCTGGGTTCCCCCTAGTGCCAACCCCAGACTTGAACCACTAGGCAGTATGGCTAGCCAGTGCTCTGACCACTAGGAGACATCATCAGGGTGACAGTCCTCCCTCCCTTTACCGGGACTTAGGGGGGTTAGGTGGCATCTGAGCAACAGCTTTGAAAATGTCAGTGGCACCAAAACATTGGACACGGTGCCTGAGCCAACTCCCATTCAAGCCCATGCTCTCTGTGCCTCAATTTCTCCACCTGCAAATGAGGCTGAAGCTACGTCCATCCTCTTGCTAAAGGGCGGATCGGCACCCCGCACAATGGAGTGCCCTGGGGTGGCTGTAATCTGAGTAAGTTTGCACACCCAACAATGCATGGCTGTTCAGGGCAGCCCCAAGAAGGGGTTAGAAGTTGTCCTAGCTGAGCTGCTTGGTGCTTTGCTGCATGGGATGTCGTGGCGTGGACGTTCACTGAGAGAGAGACAAAAATGACAGGCAGCACTGCTCAGATGTGCCAAGAGGTTGTGGAAACATGGCAAGGGACATTTGAGAGAGATGCACGTCAGGTCTGGGAACTATTCAACAAGCCTCTTAGGTTGCTGGTGGCTCTGCCCGGATCCTGCCCTGCCTTCACTGTTACAATGGTGGAGAGTGACTTTGTCCAAAGCGGCCTATGCAGGGATGGCCGCACTAAATGGATTTCTCCTCCTGCACAAAGTTCCATCAGAACATGGCACTCGAGAGCAGTCACTTCTGCTTACTGTCATCCAGCCCTGTTAGACATTTCAAGAGCGGTTCAAAGGACAGCAGTGGAAAATCGCAGACCTTTGAAAGGTGATGGCTCCATGCCATTTTCATTCTGGGCCTTGTACTGAAGACTCAGCATCAACAAAACTTGTGCTTCATCAGCTATTAAAAAAGATCTACCATATCAATAAGAATGCCGCTGGCTGCCTGACCTCATCCTATCTGTATCTCATTTTCAGTCCAGGCACTGGATAAGGCAATGATTTGATATAGGTTGCTTCACCTTATCTAACAGCTGAGGGCCAGTTTTCAGGATTGATAGAGAGAGCTACTCTCCAATTATAACAGTACCTGTTTGCGGTGCCTGAGATATAAGGATCTGTCAGGATTTATTATCCACTCCATGTTCCTGATTTTTAAGCTTTGCCATTGTGCTGCAACTTGAGATGTAAATGTCTTGTTCAAGGGCATGATTTGACATATGGGGACATGCAGGGAACCATCTTGTCTAGCCAAAGAGGAGGCTTTATATTTAACCTAATAACTTAAGTCTGACATCTCTGAGTTTTGTACTCAGGAGTCAGAGACATATACTGAAGTGTCGCTAGATACCTCTTGTGGCTATGGTAACACCTCTCTTTTCATTAGGTGCCAGTAAGGAGCTTGGTAAGACCTCAAACAGCTTACAGTCTAGCAGAGATACACATGAGCCAGGATGCACAGGCAGACCCAGAGGGGGGATTAACTTGGAGCAGTCTGGAAGAGGGGGTTGTTTATTTGGGCATCTGTGGCATGATTTGAATCATACCTGTCATTCCCCTTGGCTTCAGGGATTTGTTGCAATGCAAGTGCTGTCAGAGCCTGTTCTGCTCTGAGTGGGAGGAGAAGGCACCTCAGCACCGCACAAAGGAAGTTCTAACAGAGAGATGACCCAAGAGGGGGGTGGGACAGGGATTCAAAACCTGCATCCCAGCCCCTGGCTGTTCTGGGCTGTGACCTGAGGCTGAAAGGTGCTAGATGCCTTCTGCGAGGTTCAGCACATGCTCGCAGCCAATGGCTCTTAGCCCAACAGTCCCCATGACAGCTCCCTGTCACATGCACATAGTTCCCGTCAGGCTCGGCCACCTGGAGCCATTGAGATGCAAAGCTGGGAAACAAAATGGCTGTCCAGCTCCCAGAATGCATGCTCCAGCCCCCAGAGAGTGAAGCCATTCGAACAGCAGGGAAGCCACTCGTGGCATCTTCAAACACCCCAAGCTGGGTGCTCTTGTGCTTTCTGCCATCAATGCCAAACTTGTGCACGAAGGCAGCTAATTAGCCACAATGTGTCAGGCTATAGCAAGGGCTCACAACAGGCGGCGCTGGCTGAGCGAATGCTACGAGTGGAGCACAGAAGCAGGAGCTCAGTCCAGACTTGAGTTCGCAGTGATGGAGTTGGTCAGTGGCGTTCAACAGCCCCTCCTGGGCGAGCGCGGAAGTTCATCAGAAATGCCAGGAGCCAGCAGTCTGCTGCTGATCGCACAGGACAGCAAGAGAGTTCTGAAGCCACTGGACTTTCCAAGGACTGGGATCAGCTAATGCAAGTTGCTTTATCTTCCCCTGCAGGTTCTAGCTGGACTTGTTGCTTGTTTAAGAGGACAAAGTACTTTCCCTCAGGTTCTGAAAGCCACACAGGGTATGGGGTACAATGATAAACAAGACCAAGGCTCACCAGATGCTGGACCTTTAGTGCCCACTAGATAGCACTGGTGTATTACAAAAGCTTCTTTGTCCATTTGTAGGAGAAGAAATGAGGGGGAGTGGGAACTAATTCTGGGATTGTTAAAGGCAACTGAGGGAAATGTGCCCAAATTCCATTGAAATTCAGTTACATTTGTGCACTTTAGTTCCCTAAAATCCCCACAGTTAAGTAACAGCATTGTCAAGCCCAAGCATTCAAAAATCACGAGTCAGCCCCTCAAATGCTGAGATTGCCTTATAAGTAAGGCTACATTTCAGTCACGGGTACTTTTAGCAAAGGCAATGGACAGGTCACAGGCAGTAAATAAAAATTCACGGCTGGTAACCTGTCCATGACTTGTATTACATAGCCCCGACTAAAACTTGGGCAGAGGGGCCATGGGTGCTCTGGGGGGCAGTCCAGGGGTGCTGCGGATGTTGGGGAGGTGGCCCAGGATCCCCGCTAGTGCTGGGGGGAGGGGTTTGGCAGGCCTTGCAGGCTCCCTACCCAGCTCCACGTGTCCCTGCAGCTCCTAGGAGGAGGGTTGGCCAGGGGCCTCTGCGTGCTGCTCCCACCACAAGCGCCAGCTCCACAGCTCTCATTGCCTGGGAACCGAAGCCAATGGGAGCTGTGGGGTCAGCACCTGTGGGTGCAGGCAGCTTGCGGAGCCCCGCCACCCCCTCTACCTAGGAGCTGCAGGGACATGCTGATGGGAGGCGGGGACACACCCCCACCCCCACCGAGGTAAGCGCCACCTCACACCCCAACCCCCTGTCCCAGCCGTGGGCCCCCTCCCACACACCCAAACTGCTGCTGCTGGCCAAAGGGCTGCCTGGCTTGGTCAGCCCCTGAGCCAGCACCAGCCGCTGCAAAAGTCACAGAGGTCACAGAAAGTCACAGAACCCTTCCTTATAAATCATGAAATATTATACAGAACAATATAGGGGGGGTTCTTTTTCCTGCCTTTTGGTTACTGGGTCTTCAGGGTGCCCTTGGGTCATGTTTTCAAGCTCTTATCCACAAGGGATAGACATATATTTTGTATTTTAAATGAAAGCCAACAGTCAAATGGCTGGTCATTTAAGAAAAACGGTGAGACTCTCAAAAAAATCACAACAGGTAGAAGCACTGAGTTCAGAGTTTCAGACCCCCCTTTTTACAGTTTGGGGGATTGCTAATAGGTATCTTTACCTTTTACAATTGTTTTAATGTAACACAGTTCATCTTAGTAAAAGAACAAAATTGTAGAAATTCTGGCTTCTCTGGAGCGTTTAGGTTTGCTGAATAGATTCCATAGGCTTGACACTAATTAATTAATCGCCTTCATCTAAATTGCTTTTTCTACATGCCTGTTCCACAGGAAGGACTAGAATAAGACCCAAACACCCAAGAGGGCAAGTTTAACTTATTTAAACTATTGTTTCAGAAAAGCCATTTCCAGCCATTAATTTGAGAACATAAATAAGCAGTGCATATCAGCCTTGGCTTAGGAGTCTCCAAACCAGTTTGAGTTATTTCAAAATCCTGGCTCAGATCCTGAACATGAGCCATCCTTTTTGTGCAGTGATTCTTAATGACACCAGATACCCCAACAGAGGTGGAGTCATGAGAGCTTCTACAGCCTTTATTTGGCTTGAGGCAGGGAACAGCATATCTATGGGGAGTATTTTGTGTGAAATTCCCATGTCATATTTCCTTTGTTTTGGCCAAGAAAGCCCAAACACGAGTTGACTTGATAGAAGTCAATGAATTATGTAGTGAAACACAGCTGGGGAATGGCCTCCCACTTTCATCTGGTTATTCCCTGGCAGTCACAAGAGGGATGAATTATGGCAGATTTGTTAACACTCACAATTAACGGTAGAAGCAATAAAACTTTGCTGGTTTTAGATGTCTCCACTAAGTGAGGTTTAGTGTTGGCTAAATACTCTGGAGGATTTTTAAACTTTCTTTAATTCAAAATGGACTTTTTTGAGGGAGGGGAAGGGGGGAGACTATTTCATTCACTTCACTTTTCTTTCTTGAGGAGTTTTCAGCCAATTGATCCTTATTCACAGGGGAAATGACGAAAGCCACATTAGCACACAACTCAGTGCAGAGGCACAGGTGGGATAGCTGTTATCTTTGTCAGATGTCACCAGTGGGGAAGCAGGTGCGAGGAGGAGCCTGTGAGATCCACGATCACATTTTTTGTGATGTGGGAGTACATTAAGAGGTGGGGAAGTAGAGAAGAGGAGGAGGGGAGGTGATAGGGAGGCTGTGAATACTGACTATGGTTGGGGACACAGTTCTATCTAAGGGTAGGTCCATACTTACCCGCTGGGTCGACGCGGAGAGTTCGACTTCTCGGGGTTCGAACTATCGCGTCTAATCTAGATGCGATAGTTCGAACTCCGAACGCGCTCCCGTCGACTCCGGAACTCCACCACCGCGAACGGCGGTGGCGGAGTCGACGGGGGAGCCGCGGAGTTCGATCCCGCGGCGTCTGGACAGGTAGGAAATTCGAACTAAGGTAGTTCGACTTCAGCTACGCTATTCGTAGCTGAAGTCGCGTACCTTAGTTCGACCCCCCCCCCCCAGTGTAGACCAGGCGTAAGTTCTTATATTGTATCCATCACATTAGTCTCTGTGCCTCCTACCTAGTCGGGAAATACTTAACTTAGATAAGAGGAATGGAGTGTCCACCCCACACAAGCATTGAGGGGTTACCATGGGCCAGGAGGAGCCAGGTAACCTTAAACGCTGCACCTGGAGGGGAACTAGGGCCTAATGGCAGATGAAGTCCAGCTGCGGGAGGAGCTGGGCTAGGAGTACAAAGTCAGGAAGGGCTGTGGGGAGGAGATCTGCCGTCACTCCCTAGTTGTCTAGGGACAATGTTGAGGAGATTCAAGGGGCCTAGAATGGTAACAAGTAGCCACTCTACAAGGAGCCAAGGGAAACAGCAACAGGGTCTGAGACTGAGCACACCTGGATTGCCAGTCAGAGGGTCCCTGGACTGGAACCCGAAGCAGGGGACAGGCCTGGGTTCCCCTACCAGACACTGGCAATGTGGCATGGGACCTGGAGTTGGGACTGAAGGCTGCCTGAGATGGCGTATGGACAGCTCGTTCAGTGGGACTTTGTCACCCTGGCCAGAGGACTGAGTCACCGGGGGTGGGGTGGGGGGGGCGGAGAATGCAGTGTGAGCAACCAATGGGAGGAGGAGCCAGATGGGATGAAAGCTGATTCCCAGCCACAAGGAGGTGTATCTGCAGGGAGTGGAACCTCTTTGCAAGAAGGAATGGGGCCTAAAAGATTATGCTGAATGCCCAGAATACAGGGAGGAAGTGAGCAATACTCACAGACCATATGCAGAGCTCACAGCAATAGGTACACATCTCAGCCTCACCCGCCCCAAAGATTTGTTCTCTGCTCTCTGGAGGAAGATGGCTTTTGTGCATAGTGGGAGAGGAAAATACAGCAGTTGTTCAAGGGCTCAATCCATATGTTTCCCTTGACTTCAGTGACAGCTGGATCAGGTCCCCATGCAATAAAAACTAGAGATGGGAAGAAGTGAATTGATTTTGGGATCCATTTACTTAGATTGGAAACTCTTTGGGGCAGGGACTGTCTTTTTGTTCTCTGTTTGTACAGTGCCTAGCACCGTGAGGCCCTAGTCCATGACAGAGGCTGCTAGGTGCTGCTGGAATACAAAGAAGTAATAACAGTCATCCTAATGCTCTATAGAAATATGTGGTATCTTATTGTTTCCAAGATACACCTGCTTATGTATGATCCCCAAGCTCCCATCCCTTCATTTCATTCCTGCCCTTCAAGGGCAATAAGAAAAAAGACCATGCAGAGACCAGTTTTACCATAACAAGCCACAAAAGAACATACAGTTAACCAGCCAAAGCAAAAAGGAATTGAAACTCAGGTTTTAAGGCGAGTGAGGTTGCCAAGGTGAAAGTTAAAAGGCAGTCCTTGGGTAATCAACCTGCGGGTTGGAATCCGGGGGCGGCGGGGGGGAATCTCTGAGGATTCCCTTTGTTCTTCCATTGGGGGCACCCCACAGAAAACTGTACTGGGCTAGTTAAAGTAGTTCGACTATGCTATACTATACTATATACTAGAGACAAGTGCAAAGGCTTGTGTGAAGTACTACACTGAGTATTAGAAGGACAGGCAAAATGTTCAGTAGGTTCTACTCTGTGGCATGAGTCATTGGTACAAACGGTAACCTTGGGGCCTGTTCTACTCTGCAGGTAAGAGAAGTCTAAGACTGTTTTCTGCTGTATGGATATTAAAGCACATCTGTGTCTAATGTCCTCAGTCAGGTCGGATTTACAGTGAGAACAGTATATAATATGCAAACAGCTCTCTCTGGTGTCGTAAAAGAGCAATGACACAAGAATGGGAAACCCAGTTCGACTAATTCATGTATCACATGAAATCAAGCCTGGACTAAATTTTGTTTAGTAAGAGGATTCCTGCATGCTAAATATATCTCAAGTGATTATTAAAAACTGTCTTAGGGAGCAGCCTGCTGTCTCTCTTTTGGGGGGGTTTGTCTGTTATCTGTTCGAATTTTACAGCAGGATTGTGTGTGCAACCTGCAAGGGGCCCTTGATTATCCATTTGCACATTGAAGCATGCTAACTATGTGCAAAGATTGGTATGCAGTGTTAGTGCTGGGCTCATGGGTCTTCCTTTCTAGAAGTTAGGCACATGGGCACTATACAAATTATCTTGTTGAAAATTAGAAATGTGCCGCAATAACACATACTCCCTCTAGTGGTTACAAGGGGAAAGAGGCCTAGGCTGAGTTTGCAAAAACAGTTTATGGTCCAAGGACCACATGAAAGAGAGATTTTAAGAGAATCTAAAATATTTTTATTATGAAGAGAGAAGAGATCTATCTGAAACTGCTGAGGATCCTATATTGCTAACAGGATACAGACACTAAGTCCCTAGTCCTTCAAATGCTCGTTGACTTGCTTAACTTTAAGCATGGAATCATAGAACCATAGGGTGAGAAGCGACCACAAGAGTCATCTGGTCTAACCCCCTGCCAAGATGCGGCATTTGTTGTGTCTAAACCACCCAAGACAGATGGCTGTCTAGGCTCCTTTTGAAAACCTCCAGGGAAGGTGTCATAAACAGATAGTTAAGGGTTAATGCCTCTTTTACCTGTAAAGGGTTAAGAAGTTCACCTAGCCTAGCTGACACCTGACCAGAGGAATCAATGGGGGAACAAGATGTTTCAAAAGGAAGGAGGGGTTTCCTTGGTTTAGAGTCAGTTTCAGTTTCAGCCGGAGTGAAAAAGATCAAGGAACCAGCCTCTTATCAGAGTAGTAAGTTTTAGAAAAGAATAAATAGGTTTATGTTTATTTTCTTTTGTAACTTGTCTTTGTGCAATTAGGGAAATAATGAAATTTTGGTATACTAAGGTTTTTGCCCAGGGGAACAGCCTCTGTGTTTTAAATCTGTTGTCTGTGAGATCAGCTTGTATGCTATCTCCCAGAGGTTTTTTTTCTTTTACCTTTCTTTTCTTTAATTAAAAGCCTTCTTTTTAAGACCCTGACTGATTTTTTCCCTGTTTTTTAGATCCAAGGGGATTGGATCTGGACTCACCAGGGATTGGTGGGAGGAAAAGGAGAGGGGGAAGGAGTAATTCTTCCTTGTTTTAAGATCCAAGGCGTTTGGATCAGTGTTCACCAGGGAATTGGTGGAGGAGTCTCTCAAGGCTACCCAGAGAGGGGAAGGTTTTGTGGGGAAGACAGAGTTTTCCAGATGACTCAAACATTTGGATGGTGGCAGCCTACTGATCTAAGCTGGTAATTCAGTTTAGGGGTTCACATGCAGGTCCTCATATCTGTACTCTAAAGTCCAGAGTGGGGTGAAACCTATGACAGAAGGAGCTTCCACAACCTCCCAAGGCAGTCTGTTCCATTATCTAACGGTTCTTTTTCCTGAGATTTAATCTAAATCTGCTCTGCTGTAGTTTGAACCCATTGCCTCTTGTCCTGAACAACTTTTATCCATATTTTTTAAGGCAGACTTTTAAGTATTTGGAGATTGCAATCATGTCTCCTCCTTAATCTCCTCTTTTCCAAATTAAACATGCCTAGTTCCTTCAGACTTTGCTCATATGGCTTGTATTTCATCCCTTGATCATCTTTGTTGCTCACCTATGGATCTTTTCCAGGTTCTCTACAGCCTTTTTATACTTGGGAAACCAAAACTGGACACAGTTCTCCAGCAGAGGCCTAATCAGCACCAAGTAGAGCAGTACTAACACCTCCTGTGACTTGTATGCTAGGCCTCTGTGAATACAAGCTAAAATTGCATTTCTTTTTTTTTCCCCCAACAGCATCACATTGCTGACTCATGTGGAGGTTGTGCTAAACATTTAATAGTAATAGTAATAATTGGAGATGTACCAATCTCCTAGAACTGGAAGGGACCTCGAAAGGTCATCGAGTCCAGCCGCCTGCCTTCACTAGCAGGACCACCACAGCTCCCAGCGCCTTCTCAGCAGTGCTGCTGTCCAGACAGTTATCCCCCATTCTGTATTTGTGCATGTTTTTTCTTCCCTATGACTAGCACCTTACATTTGTTTTTGTTGTCTACAGCCCAGTTCTCCAAAGTATGAAGACCCCTCTGAATTTTAGCTCTATCCTCAAAAGTGCTTGCAACCCCCCTCACCCCCACTCACCCCACAGCCTTGTGTCATCTGCAAATTTGACCAGTCTGCTCTCTGTTCAAACATCCAGATTATTAACAAAGATGTTAAACAACACCGGACCCAGAACAATGTAACGCCACTTGAGACCTCCCTCCAATCTGACATTATTCCATTCACAGTTACTCTTTCTTTGTGGTTGTTTAACCAATTATGTATCCACTTAATGGTAGTTGTGTTGAGCCTGCATTTCTCCAGCTTATCAGAATGTCATGTGGGACTGTGTCAAAAGCCTGGCTGAAGTCCAGGTATATTATGTCCATCGCATTCCCCCTATCCACCAAACCAGTTACCCTGTCAAAGAAGGAAAGCAAGCTGGGTTGGCATGATTTGTGCTTGATAAATCCATGCTGGCTGCTAGTGATCATCCGCCTGGTATTCGCAAATTGAATGTTTTATACATTGCTCTAGTAGCTTGTAGATTGAGGTCAGGCTGACTGGTCTATCATTCCCCAACTCCTCCTTTTCCTCCATTTTAAAGATGGGTACTACATTAGCCCTTCTCCAGTCTTCCTGGATCTCTCTTGTCATCCATGAATTTGCAAATATTATTGCCAGTGGCTCTGAGATTTCTTCAGCTAATTCCTTCAGTACCCTGGAGTGAATAGCATCAGGCCCTGCTGACTTGAATTCATTCTGATTAGTCAGATGATCTCTGACATGTTCTTTCCTTATCCTGCTCTGTATCCCCCTCCCCTTTATTGTCTATGGTAACTTTGCTAGTTGTCCAGTCACACGTTGTTTTCTGTGAGAAGACTGAAGCCAAGTAGGCGCTGAGCAGCTCTGCATGGTGAGTGATCTGATTGATTTCCATGAGATGGCGCATATTTTAAGACTAGAAAGGCTTTTAGATCATCTAGTTTGACAGGCCATAAAATGCCACCCAGTTATACGGTTGGTGGGCATTGGAGGGTGGCACCGGGGGGACGGTTGGTGGGTGCTGGTGAATGGTGCCATGGGGGGATGGTTGGCGGGCTCTGATGTGTGGTGGTGTGGCGCTGGTTGGTTGGTGGGTGCTGGAACGTGGGCCATGGGGGACAGGGGACAGTGCCGTGTGGTGCCATTTTTCCAAACCCATCATTTTCCGAAGCCAAGCACGTCCCCATTTCAGAATAGAAGGGATTCAATATTAGATGTTCCAAACTTCCAGCGTGAGAGTAAAACTGCAGAAAACATCCTGCTGGGTGGGTCTACTTCACAGGCTAGTCCCACCAGCCTGTCTGCATGTTGGGTGATATTGTTCAGCCAGCTCTGAGTGTTACAATCCTTTGCAATTACAGGCAAGTCTGGGTTACCAGCCCCTGGGCTCGGGAGAGGGGCCCAGGGGAACTAGGAGTCCCGCTGCTCATCGAAGAAAGCACGGATTGATTCGAGTTGTAGTCTAACCCCCATCCGGGGTGACCTTTGTGCCTGATCTGAAGCCAGACGGAAACCCTATTTATGTCTAGTGTGTCCATGGTGACCTTCATTCGGATCCCACGTCCTGGATAATGCTGGTAATATGCAACAGAAGAGCCAAACTCCTGGTGGGTTCAACCCCAAGGCTAGCCTACCCAGTGATCCTAGGGCAAGACTGGCTGTGGTTCTGTTACAGGAAGCCGCTCTGAACCCCCTCACGGGAGAAGATGAGATTCAGGTACAGAGAGGGCTACTTGGGTGCGATCACAAGGAGGATCCTGAGGAAGGGACCTCTAGACCCACCGAGACCCCAGTACCCCAACTGATGTTGACAGATTCCTCTGTCCAGGGAGAGCTGGAACGAGATGCCGATTTTATCCAGGAACAGAACGAAGACCCCACACTTAAGCATGCCTGAGAATAGGCCACTGTTGGGGACCAAGGGGAGGAGGTTTCCTGAAGACCCCAAGGCTCACACTTTGCGGTATGGCAGAATTGCCTCTATTGGTTGGTGGAGGAGCCTCAAAGTCAGGAAATACTCCATCAGCGGCTGGTTCCTCGAAGGCTGTGCCAGGGACTGTTGCACCTTGCCTATTTGGTGTCCTGAGCAGGGCATCTGGGAAGAGAAAATACCCTCCAATGGGTGGTGTGGTGATTCTTCTGGCCAGGGATTCACCAAGAGGTGAAAAATTACTGTGCATCATGCCCAGAATGCCAAGGTACCCCTCATATCTCTTCCGGTAGTTGGTATTTCCTTTGAATGAATAGCAGTCGCCCTGCTGTGCCCCTTAGAAAAGAGTGCTGCGAGCCACCAATACAGCTTTGTGATCGTAGATTATGCCACCTGGTACCCTGAAGCAGTCCCGTTATGGACAGCCACTGCCCCTAAGATAGCTGCTGAACTCATCAAAGTCTTTTCCTGGGTAGGGATACCCCGTGAGATCTTGACAGACCGGGGGAACTAACGTGACTTCCTGTTTGATGGCCAACCCTTTCCATCTTCTAGGCATATGAGCCTTGAGGACATCCCTATACCACCCCCAGATGGATGGGTTGGTCGAGCGTTTTAGTAAGACTTTGAAGAGTATGCAACGAAAGTTGGTGGACGAGGATCTGCAACAGTGGGATACGTTACTCCCAGCCTTGCTGTTTGCTATACAGGAGGTTCCCCAAGCCTCGACGGCGTTCTCTCCATTTGAACGCTTATATGGTAGACAACCCCGAGGTATCCTCGACCTTCTGAGGAGGGCTGGGAAGAACAAGAGACCCAGGGACAGGGGATTGTCCATCATGTTCTACAGTTAAGGGAGAGATTGCAGAGATTGGGAACCTTTGCTAGAGAGAACCTGGAGCAGTCGCAACAGAGTCAGGCCCAATAATACAACAAGGGAGCCAGGTTGCGGAGCTTTGAACCCGGAGACTGGGAAGGCAGTAAACCTGGTTGAGAAACACTGCCCTACAGAACCTGCTGTAAATGGCTCCCAGTGACACCCAACTGTGCAGCCCTGGGGTTCTCTGATAGGAGGTCTCCTGCTTCTTCATTGTCACCGCGGGCAACCGTTTGGCAGTGGGACTGGAGAGGGGGGTGTCTGCAGTCAGAGCCTTCCATGGCTTCCTGAATGTGTGAGTGTGAGGGGCTTCTGCTGTTGATGGTGAAGGGCCAAGATTCAATCCTCACCCGTGCCCAGGGTGTCTCTGTGGCCGTGGGTTCCCTTACCCATCACTGAAGGCCACTTAGGCCATTCTTCACTATGTATGCTGTGTCTGCTGCTGACCTTCCATCTAAAAAGGTGCAACACCCATATGAGTGCATGGCACATCAAGGACAGTGTCTCAGCTTGCAAGGGGTGTTTGTCCCCGTGCTGGATGGTGAGCCCTACACAGACCGCAGAAACAAAGGGTGCTGTTCACCAGCGTAAATGGCCAGAGATCTGGTCTCTGCCCCCACCTCCTCACACAAAGGCCTTTCAAACATTGATCCCCACTTCCAGACAAAAAGCAGCTATGGCAAGGACAGTGTTGGAATTACCGAGCGCTGGTTCTAAGAGAAGAAGCCCTTTCTCCACTGCTTTAGAGAGATAAGTAGAGGAAAGCGCTGATTGGGGGGCAGGGGCAATACAAACACTACTGCACAGCCACATATGTCAGGAAAACAGGAGGAGCTCAGGGTGTGGTTTGGCCTGGAGTGAGCAGAGCTGGAGGGCAGAAATGGGCACCAGAGTAGTTGTATGAAAGAAAGTGATCTCTGCCTAGAATGTGGCTGAAATCATGGAACATGTGCTCTTTCCTCTGCGAACGCATGTAAAGGCCGCATGTTTTCCGGGCCAAATTGTTAAGCGAGAGCTTTAATTCTTTGCCAAGTGCTGGGGAACCTCTGATATGCTACAGAGGAAGCTAGGGTGACGAATGACGTGAGGAACGTAGTTTGTCTACTCCACTTCCTAGTTCAGTTAAACGATTACAGTCCCAAAGAATGCCTGGGATAGATGGCGACTAATTCTCTTCCATCTTTCGATCCAAAGTTCCATGAAGTAAAGAGAGAGTGGCAAAAAGTCTTCAAAGGACATTCCTTTCCTTGTGACTCACAAACTGGTGCCTTGTGGGGAATAAGGACTTTAATGCTGTAGCAATGATGGGAAGCAGTGAGGCAATGACTGTGTCGGGCTCCAAATGCAGACTGAAGGGCTACATGACTGTTGAGACCTGATCGATGGCTTTCTGTCTGACGCTAACGCAACACAGCTAAGCTGATGCTCCTGCAGTTGCACCGGTGTAGCACTTCGATAGCAGCTACTGTAAGCCAGCGGGCGAGAGCTTTCCCATCTACTTTATTAGTTCACTGCTGCAAGCGGTGGTAGCTCCGTTCAGAAAAGATGCTCTTCCGTCGACATAGCGTTGTCTTCACAAGGGCCTAGAGGTTTCTCACACCGCTGAGCGATTTAGTTAGACTGATAAATGTCTTTGCTGCAGACCTGATGTTGCTTTTCTCTTGCGTTTTTTGCATTTACATCACGGCTCTACCTTCTCCTGCTCTGAAAGATGAAAAAGTGTGAAAATAGTAGCGGGGTGTTTTTCTGCCTTATGCAAACATAGCCACAGAGGAGACAACTTGGAGCGACACATATGTCAACAGCTCCAGGGATAGATGAACTCCCGAAATGTTTGGGAACTACCTAGGAACAAACACAACTTGAGTGAAGGTTTCACATAGTTAACAATGGGGCATCAAAAAAAAAAACCCTATCATTTACGAGGGCAGTTTGTGATCTTTGCAGATGTTAGTCAAAAAAGGAAAATTAAATGATAGGTGAAGTTATAGATTGAAGATTAAGGGACTAATTAGGGTTCATAAGGTTGGATATCAAAAAACATTGATCTGGATGGTGTTTCTCTAGGAAGTGCAGTAATATCCATCCTGACAGGTTTTTAAGGTTCGCCGTGACAAAGCCCTGGCAGGGACCATAGAGGTGGGGCTGGTCCTGCTGTGAGTAGCGGATTGGACTAAATGAGGTCCTGAGGTCGCCTCCAAACGGCAATTTCTAGGAGTCTGTGAGTGATGTAGGTGGTTAGACTCTACTTAGCTAGGAAAGGGAACTCTACTCAGGGCCGGCTTTAGCCAGTGTGGGGCCGATTGGTGGGGCATGTACTCTCCGGATTTCCGGTGATAGCGGGCCCGCGGGGTTGTGGGGCTGCAGCCGCGGGAGCGGGGCAGCTGAACTTGCCACTCTCAGGGCGGGCGTCCGGGGCCGCGGGGTTGAGGGGCTTCGGCTGAAGGAGCGGGGCTGCGGGGTGCGGAGCTCCGGCCGGGAGAGCGGGGCCGCGGGGTAGCGGGGCCGCGGGACTTGCCGCGCTCAGCCTGGGGAGCGGGACCGCGGGGTTGCGGGGCTCCGGCCGGGGTAGCGGGTCCTTGGAGTCTTGGCCAGGAGACTGGGTCTGCGGGGTTGCGGGGCTCCGGCCGGTGTAGCGGGGCAGCGGGACTTGCCGCCCCCCGGCCTGGGGCGCGGGACCACGGGGATGCGGGGCTCCAGCCGGGAGAGCGGGACTGCGGGATTGCGGGGCTCTGGCCTGGGTAGCGGGGTCGCGGCACTTGCCGCGCTCGCCTGGGGAGCCGGAACGCGAGTTTCCGGGGCTCTAACCGGGGTAGCGGGCTCGCGGGACTTGCCGCGCTCGGCCGGGAGAGCGGAGCTCCGGGGTTGTGGGGCTCTTGCCGGGGTAGAGGGGCCTTGGGGATCCCGCCGGGGGAGCGGGGCTGCGGGGCTCTGGCCGGGGTAACGGGGCCGCGGGAGTTGCCGCTCTCGGCCGGGGGAGCGTGACCTCGGGGTTGCGGGGCTCCGGCCGGGGGAGCGGTGCTGCGGGATTGCGGGGCTCCAGGGTTCCGGGGCTCCGGCCGGGGGAGCTGGACAGCAGGGTTGCGGGGCTCCGGCCGCTGTAGCGGGGCCATGGGACTTGCACGCTCAGCCGGGGGAGCGGTGCTTGCGGGTTTCGGGGCTCTTGCCTGCGTAGCGGGGTTGCGGGGCTCTGGCTGGTGTAGCGGGGCCGCGGGACTTGTCACCCTCCGGCCGGGGGAGCGAGACCGCGGGGTGGCGAGGCTCTGGCCGGGGGAGCGAGACCGCGGGGTGGCGAGGCTCCGGCCGGGGGAGCGAGACCGCGGGGTGACGAGGCTCTGGCCGGGGGAGCGGGACCAAAAGGCAAAAGCTGACATTAACATTGTTTCAGTCTCTGTGTTACTTGACATCATGTATTCATTGTCACCAAGGGCTCTGCATAGAGGGAAGTGTGCCTGCCCATCAGTACAAAATGTTAAGTAAAATTTGTTTTAAAAATTAAACCTGGCTTCCCCAGGGCTCCCGTGGCTATTTAAATGGTCCTGGGCAGGGTAGAAGCAGGAGCGCCCCGGACCCTTTAAACAGCCCCCAGAGCCCTGGAATGGGGCTTGGGGGCTATTTAAAGGGCCGGGGCTCTAGCTGCCTCTGCTGCACCCCCTGCCCTGCTCGCACCAGCCCCGCACCCCCTGCCCACAGCCAACCCCTCCCACACCCCCTGCCCTGTCTCCAGCCAACGCCTGCCACACACCCCTACCCGCACCAGCCCTGCACCCCCTGCCCTGCCTGCATCAGCTCTGCACCCCCTACCCTGCCTGCAGCCAGCCCCGCACCCCTTGCCCTGTCTCCAGCCAACCCCTGACACACACCCCTTCCTTTAGCCAGCCAGTCCCGCACTCCTCTGTCTCCAGCAAGCGACGGCTCTAGGCACCAGCAAAATAAGCAGCTGCTTGGGGCAGCCCATTAGCAGGGATCGAGCCTGGGAGCTGAGCACCATAGTGCCCGGATCACACACCCTGGGAGCTGGCTGCAGTTCCTTGGTTAGCTCCCTGCCTATAGAACCAGCCCTGGAGCAGGGAAAGAACTACATTTCCCAGCAGTCCCTTGGCCACTACCAACAGGAAAGGGGGGAGGGAGTCTGGTAGCTGAAACCTCAGGCTGCAGCTTCAGCTCACTGCTAGAGCGGGATGGCACTGTGAATGGAGAACAAGTGTGCCCAAGGAGGAGAAGGCTTTGGCCCAGATAGCCCCTTCAGAAGACATCCCCAGCCTGGCTTAGGGATACTGGTGTGACCTCACCTTGCAGCCCCCCAAAGAAGGAATTGGGTGGACTAAATGGACAGTGCCCCGCTCTATCTGAAGCCTGGCAAGGGAGTAAGGGAGGGGAGGCGCTCCTGGACCTGGGCAGCTTTAGGTACAGTGCCAGGCATGTAGGAGGATTTCCACTTCTGAGCCATGGAAGCAGAACTTGACTTTTCCTTTCCAAATGTAGCTAATATTCAGAAAGGGAATCTAGCACCTGCCGTCCAGATTTGAACACCTCACAATTCAGGAGTGCTCAAGCTCAATTTGAGCGGCTACTTCATTTCTCCCAAATCAAATACACTGATCCACTGTAACTTGCTGTAGAAAAAGTAGATAAACTTGAGCAAGAAATGCTTCCCAGTGGTTTTTAGGACTGGAATTGCTATTTTCAACAGCCAGTACTTTTTTTTTTTTTAAGGTGGTTGAAAAGGAAGACAGTGATATTGCATTGGAAAATTACCCATAGAAACAAAGAGTGGAAGGAAAGAATAATAACGGCACCTCAACTTTTCCTCATTGGTGGAAGACAGTCTTATAATATGCATCTAGATATCCTCCAATCACACAAGCTGAAAATTGCTCCTCTTTACTGCAGTTCTGTAACCATATGGGAACCAATCCTGTCTGTGTTTTGTGCACATCCAAAATTCCTGCTGAATGACCCGCCCTGGGAGCAAGTCACCGGTGACCAAGGGCTGGGGCAGAAAGAGGGTGCAGGTGGGGGAGGGGGGAAGAGTCCAGGGCTGGGGTGGCAGGGACTGGGGGAGCACTGGTGGGGGAGAAGGGGGGGTGCCCAGAGCTGGTGCAGCATGGGGTGTGTGTGAGCTCAGGCCTGGGGTGCCAGCAGGTGCGGGTGGCGGGGAGAGCCCAAGGATGAGGCGGCAGCGGGTGTGGAAAGGGGAAGCCCAGGGCTGGGGCAGCAGCGGGGTGTGGGAGGGAGCCCAGGGCTGGGGTGGGGCAGCCAAATTTTATTTTGCTTGGAGTGGCAAAAAACCTAGAGCCGGCCCTGTCTCCAGCCCTGCCATCCCCTGCCACACCTCCCTGCAGCCCTGCCTGAAGCCAGTCCGCCCCACGTACCCGTCTCCAGACAGCCCCGCATCCCTTGCCGTGCCTGCAGCCAGACCCTACCTCCAGCCAGCCCCTGCCCTGCCTCCAACCAGCCCCATGGCCACTGGTGCCCTGCAGTTCCCAGGGCAGTAACCCTGCACACCTGCTTCAATGAGGGGGGCAGGGAGCAGCTGGGACCCACACATGTGAAACGGAGGTCATTAATAACCAATTAACAACATATCTGACACAATGTACATAATATACAATTTTATTGTTTATATAGTTATGGAAAGTAAATAATACATGGAAGAAATGAAAGGCTTTCTTTTTACATTCTTTCTTTTTTTTTGTTTTTTTTTAGTCATCCCTGCCAGGGCCCCACCGAAAAATGTTCGAATTGGGCCCACACTTCCTAAAGCCGGCCCTTTAAGTGGCATACCCACACCAATCCTGTCTAGGGCGGGAAGCCGTAATCATAAGAGCCCTAACCCTAAAGCCAAATGACAGCGATTTTTAAGGTGCATAGAAAACTTTGCGCTGAAAACTGGCATTAAAAAAAGGGTTTCTCAAGCAATAGTTTGCCTAGATCGGAGCAAAAATTGATAATTTTGGGGTTTTCAAAGAAAAAGGAATTTGTAAAAACTCTATTGTTCTTGGCAAATCCGTATTTCGGAGAAAAGGCTTCCATCACTCTTTTCATGAAGCTTATTAATAAAACATTCATTTTTCCAATTAAAAAGGCTTTTCCAATGAGAAATAATACAGTTGAAAATGTTTTACTAAGAGAGCACCAACTTTGGAAGAAAATAGTTCCTTTGTGTTTCAAAAGCTGTTTTTCAGTCCCTAAAGTAGTCATTATTTTGCTCAAAAACAGGGTCGATTTCAGTGAAATCTGTTTTCCTTCGAATGAAACCTCTTTTCCTCTGGCTTTCTTTTCTTTTAAGACTTTCTTTTTATGAGAAGTCAATTTCCTTTCAGAGAAAAAAAGATTTGTTAACTGCCAGAGTTGATCCTTTTTCTCCCCAAAAATGATTTTCCATGTAAATAGCGTTTAACAAGTTCCTTTTTCTTTTTCAACAGAACAAGAAATTCTTGTGCCGAGAGAAAGCGCAGAGGAAAACGTATTAACTGGAAGGCATCCACATTTCATACGAAAAATAAGAGCGGCAGGAAACTTTATTGCTACAGAACACCATCTTTTCAGAGACAAGAGACATTTTTCCAGAAAAAGTTGTTTTTTTTTCTAGGAAACCCAAGTCAACACTATTAGTTTTAATTGGAAAAGCGTTTCTAAGTAATAGCACTATGTTTTGCTTTGATGAGTCTTCCAGCAATCAGACCCTCAGCCCCGCCTGGTACCTGCCCCTCTCCCCTACTCTCTGACCCCTGGCACCCGCCCCTTCTTTCGTCCCGCTATGCCTACCCCTCCTCTAGCCCCACTCTGACCTTCTGACCCCTGCTTTCCTAACACCTCCCTCTACCCACCTGCCCTGTCTCTCTGCTTGCCCCTCTCTGTCCCCTGGTGTCCACCTCTTCCCTCTCCCTCCTGGTCTTTGTCCCTCCACCCCTGACCTCCCAGGGCCTGCTCTTCTAGGCAGCCTCCATAGTCCCCCTGGCACCTGCCTTTTCCCTTACCCCCTGCACCCTCATGGTGCCTCTCCCTTCCCTCACTCCTCCTGGCACCTGCCCCCTCCTTTCACCCTTCCTCCATGGAGCGCCCCCACTTCACTCCCTCTTCCCCTCTGACTCTGCTCTCATGCCCATGAGTTCCCCACCCCCTGCCATTCTCGTGCTCACCCTTCCTTCCCCCCCCCATCTTCTCCTGGCTCACAGTCCTCCCCACCCCCTTCCCTCCTTTTGTCTGCCCCTTTCCTTTCCCCCTTCTGTCCCCCGGCACCTGCCCCTCCCCCTGCCCCATTGCTGCCTGCCCATCTGTCTCCCTCCTGTGCCCCCCAGCTTTCACTCCTCCCTTTGTACCCCTCTAGCCCCCTGGCACCTACCCCTTCTCTGCTCTTCCACCCCATTGCCCTTGGCCTGCCCCTCCATCCATCTACTCCTGTCACCTGCCCCTCCCCTTTCCTCTCCCAGCATCAGCCTGCCCGCCCGGGATTGGGGTGGGGGATAATAGGCATCTATATAAGAAAAAGCCCCAAATATCAGGACAGACCCAGTTTCTCCCCAAACTTGATATTTTTCAAGTAACGATGGATTACGAAGGTCCTTTTTTTAGTACAAGAAACTACTGTGCAGAGAAAAAGCATGGTGGAAACCAAATTCACTGAAAGGAATACAGATCCAGCCTAAACATAAGCGTTTTGTATCAAGAGCTGCAGGAAACTTTATTACTAGAGACTTTTCAGAGAAAAGAGATATTTTTCCTGAACAAGTTGTTTTTCCCTAGGAGAACCAAGTCAACGTTATTAGCGTTCAATGGAAAAGCATTTCCAACTAATAACATTATGTTCCAACAATGAGATGAATGTTCCAACAATGAGACCCAGTTTCTTCACAAACTTGATTTCTCAAGTAACTATGGATAACCGAAGTCCTTTTTTTACCATAAGAAACTACTGTGCATAGAGAAAGCATAGAGGAAAACGTATTCACTGGAAAGAATACAGATTTCTTCGGAAACATAAGCGTTTGGTATCCAGAACGTCAGCAAACTTTATTGCTACAGAACACCGTCTTTTCAGAGAAAAGAGACATTTACAAGTTCTTTTTCCCCCTGGGAGAAACAAGTCAACATTACTAGTGTTCAGTTGAATTCATTTCTAAGTAATAGCTCTATGTTTGCTTCGATGAATGTCCAACAATGAGACCCCCTCTTCTTCCCAAACTTGGGTTTTTTTTAAAGTAACTATGGATAACCGAGGTCCTTTTCTTAGTACAAGAAATTACTGTGCAGAGAAAAAGCCTAGAGGAAAACCTATTCACTGGAAAGAATACAGATTTCTTCTGAAACATAAAGGTTTGGTATCAAGAGCAGCAGGAAACTTTATTGCTACAGAACACCGTCTTTTCAGACAAAAGACATTATTTTTCCTGAACAAGTGGTTTTTCCCGAGGAGAACCAAGTCAACGTTATTAGCGTTCAATTGAAAAGCATTTCTAACTAATAACTTTATGTTTTGCTTAGATGAGTGTTCAACAATGAGACCCAGTTTCTCCTCAAACTTGATTTTTCAAGTAACTATGGAAGTCCTTTTTTTTAGCATAAGAAACTACTGTGCGTAGAGAAAACATAGAGGAAAATGTTTTCACTAGAAGGCATACAGATTTATTTAGAAACATAAGCGTTTGGTATCCAGCGCGTCAGCAAACTTCATTGCTACCAAACACCGTTTTTTCAGAGAAAACAGATATTTTTCCTGAATAAGTTGTTTTTCCCTAGGGGAACCAAGTCAACGTCATTAGCGCTCAATGGAAAAGCATTTCTAACTAATAACATTATGTTTTCCTTAGATGAGTGTTCCAACGAGATCCAGTTTCTCCCCAAACTTCTTTTTTTTTCTAAGTAATTATGGATTACCGAGGTCCTTTGTTTAGTACAAGTAACTAGTTCAACACTAGGGGAAACCTTTTTCATTGGAAAGAATACAGATTGCATCCAAAACATAAGCTTTTGTTATCAAGAGCTTCATGAAACTTTATTGCTACACAGCACCGTCTTTTCAGAAAAAAGAGAGATTTTTCCTGAACAAGTTGTTTTTCCGTAGGAGAACCAAGTCAACGTTATTAGCGTTCAATGGAAAAGCATTTCTAACCGAAGTCCTTTTTTTAGCACACCAAGCTACTGTGCATAGAAAAAGCATAGAGGAAAACGTTTTCACTGGAAGGAATACAGATTTCTTCAGAAACATAAGCGTTTTGTATCCAGCACATCAGCAAACTTTATTGCTACCGAACACCATCTTTTCAGATATTTTTCCTGAATAAGTTGTTTTTCCCTAGGAAACTTTTCAAGTATCTATGGATTTTCTTAGTACAAGAAACTAGTGCAGAGAGAAACTAGGGGAAAACGTATTCACTGGCAAGAATACAGATTTCATCCGAATGATAAGCGTCTGGTATCAAGAGCAGCAGGAAACTTTATTGCTACTGGACACCGTCTTTTCAGAGAAAAGAGATTTTTTTTCCTGAACGAGTTGTTTTTCCCTAGGAGAACCAAGTCAAGGTTATTAGCGTTCAATGGAAAAGCATATTTGAATAATAACATATTTGGCTAGAACAGTGTTCCAACTATAAGACCCTTTAACCTCCAACTTGTTTTTTCAAGTAACTATGGAGAACCGAGGTCCTTTTTTTAGTACACTAGTGTGCTGAGAGAAACTAGCGGAAAACTTTTTCACTGGAAAAAATACAGATTTCTTCCGAAACCTAAGAATTTGGTATCAAGAGAAGCAGGACACTTTATTGCTACTGAACACCGTCTTTTCCGAGAAAAGGGATATTTTTCATAAACAAGTTGTTGTTTTTCTCTAGGAGACAAAAGTCAAGACTATTAGTTTTAATTGGAAAAGCATTTCTAAGTAATAACATTATGTTTTGCTTAGATGAGTGGTCCAACCATGAGACCCCTTTTATCTTCAAACTTGATTTTTCAAGTAATTATGGATTATGGAGGTCCTTTTTTAGTACAAGAAACTACTGTGCAGAGAAAAAGCGTAGGGCAGGCATTACAACCTCATCCCTTCCTTATGTGATAGTGCCTCCAGCTGCAGTGCAAGAATTGGTCTCAACCACCCTCCCACCTGGAAGCTTGTGGCTTTCCCCTAGTCTAGAAGAATAAAGGAGACTCTCTCTCCCATTCTCTCAGCAGTTCCTGAGACCTTACCCTTTCCCTTGGGGGGTCCCAGCATAAAATTCATTCCATCTGCATGCAAATACTTTACCCTGAGCTACACAGAAAAAATCATTACCAAGAAGCAGATCAGCGAGGAGTTGTTCTATTACCCACAGTCAAAACACTTTCCCAGCCTTCCCACACCACATGTGGTTTGCGGAATCTGCTTTCGCCTACCCCCACAATCTCTGCCATTTGGCCAGGTAGCATAGTGGCCTTTGGGCCCACGTTCTGCTTAATCAGAGAGATCTGGGCCCCTGTATCCCTCTGCCCCAAGTATTCCCTGCTATCAATTTGGACAGCCTTAACGTGCTCCATATGTGGTTCTGCAGAGGATAAACTCAAAAACCAGTATGATAGGTTTCAATTACTTGTGTGTGTGTGTGTGTGTGGGGGGGGGGTTCTGTGTTGAGGACAGCAGAACTAACATGAGCTATTGGTTGCCTGCTTCCTCCTAGCCCGGGGCATTTATTCCTCAGGTGATCAGTGGAATTACACTGATAGCACTTTTCAGCTCTTCTGCTTTTACAGGAGATTTGGGATGCGGGTTAGCAGAATATTTCTGGGTAAGAGCATGTTTAGGCTCCCAACCCCCTTCTCTCGTCCCAGGGGCAAAATGGGATCCTCCCGTTTCACCATTTTTAAACCTCTCTTTCTGTGGCCTGGCCTCACTAGATGCCTGATTCTGTTTGAAGGCGTCAGCTAAAAAAGCCATCTCATCCAGAGTCTTGACATCTTTATCCCATAGACACTGCTTTACATCAGCCTTACATATGCTTAGGAAATGCAACAAGATCCAACATTCCCTCAAAACTTGCCACCTCTTTATCCCTCACCCGGTTTTCATTTTCTTTATAGATTCCCCATTACTCATACCAATATTCCTCTGATCCCAGGCTCTCCCCTTCAGTCACTTGGTGGTGATGTCTGTAGATGGAGGTGGAAGAGAGAGGAAAGCATGGCAAACATCCCTCCCTTTTATCATGTTCTTTCTTCCCACCTTTCAGAGTGAGCATTACCGCGTCACAGTGCCAAACTGACCAAAGGAAGGGGAGTGGCTCATTCGAGAGTCCAACAGATTCTTTTGTTGCTGCCCAGGTCAGTGGCCTTTGTCCCTGTGAGGCTGGGCTCGGTTTGTTCTGCTCCTGCCCCGCCTCTTTCTCCAGCGTGCTAAGTTCCCTCTCCTCCTCCCTGCTGACGATCAGCTAATCGAGATGACCGGTGACAGAGATGAGGGAGGAGGAGCGATCCGCAGAACATCACTCTGGGGATGACAAGAGACAGGGGTGACCTGAGCGCTGACCTGAAATCTTTCTATCTCTATAGAGAATGATAGATATACACAGGGCCGGCTTTAGGCCTATTCCACCAATTCCCCCGAATCGGGCCCCGCGCCTAAGAGGGCCCCGCGCCCAGTGAGAATCCCTTCCCTGGCTAGAGGCGCCTTTTTAATTTTTACTCACCTGGCGGCGCTCCTGGTCTTCAGCGGCACTTTGTCGGTGGGTCCTTCGCTCGCTTCGGGTCTTCAGCGACACTTTGGCAGCGAGTCCTTCGCTTGCTCTGGGTCTTCAGTGGCGGGTCCTTCAGTGCCTCCGAAGACGTGGAGCGAGTGAAGGACCTGCCGCCGAAGTGCCGCTGAAAACTGGGAGCACTGCCTGGTGAGTACAAGCCCCATGTGTTTTTTTACATGTTTTTTTTAAAGTCATCCCTGCCGGGGCCCCATCAAAACTGTTTGAATTGTGCCCCGCACTTCCTAAAGCCGGCCCTGGATATACATGCATCTGTCTCACAGAGAGAGATGTGATGTATTCCCTGCAGCCAGGGCCAGCTTTAGGAAGTGTGCTGCCGAGTTCGAACAGTTTCGACAGCCCCCGGCAGGGATGATTAAAAAAAAAAAAACACATGGTCCACCGGAGCTGCCTGCTGCCCTCCCAGAGACCGGCAGAGCGCCTCCCTGCGGCATGCCGCCCCAAGCATGCGCTTGGCGTGCTGGGGTCTGGAGCCGCCCCTGCTTGCTACTCTAACTGTGACCAGGTTGCTGGCTTCCAAAGGGCTCAGTTTGTAGCTGCTAACAGCCCCCTGTCACACTGCCCTGATTGTGTAATTGACCACATAGTGAAAATAACACCAAATGTAAACTGTTACCTCCTTATTCAATTCACAACCTAGATCTGCCAGTATCTGCTCTGCACAGCGATGTTAATATATAATTTTACATGTTTTCTTCTCCACCTCATGTGCTGTCATAGTTCTAAGTGGAAATTCTTCTACCTATTTTGAAAAATCATCTGTAGCTGTCAGTACATACTGGTATCGCTTCTGTGGTACTGGACATAGCCCGATTAAATCTGCTCTCAGCAATTCCCAGGGTTTAACAACATATGTGCAAGAACATAGGCTACAGATCATTTGGATTTTTCCTATGACATTTTTATTATAATCCCATATATAGTAAGCAGAGTAAACGTTATAACGTGGTTTCTATAATAGTTGCTGTCTCCACACAGTCAGAATCTAATTTTTGGTGTTTTTCAGAAGTAAATAAATACAGGCTAAACTTCTGCAACTGAAAACTTGCATAGATACATGTTGCTGTGCCAGCACAATGGGCAAGAGAAGTCATTGCTGTGCTATGTCATCCACTAGTTCACATGTGCACTTGTTAGAGCTGATTAGAGGCTTTATTGTGCAGCAATAATAAATACAGATAATGATAAACAATTAGGTTGGCTCATGTTTAAAAACACTTCAGATGTATTTAACATGGGGAAAGGTGCAAAGTGTTTGATTTAATGGGGAGCCATCCATCCAGGTGCATTTCATTGCAGGGGTTGTAAAGTTAAGTCCACTCCAACCAGGATATTTGCCTGAAATGATATCTTGTATGAACTCCTGCAAAGCATATGACAAAGGCACCAGGGTGACCAGAACCTTCTGAAACTCCATGGGTTCTCTGCTGCCTTTCCAATGAAACCAGAGAACATTACCCAGAGCACTAAAAGGTCTCCTCGCAGATCTAAGTGGGACCCAGCCAAGCAGGGGAAACACAAACTGCCTGATGGAACCAGCACATGATAATTGAAAGGGCCACAAATGCTACAGCTCTGGACAGTTTCTTGTCCCTGAAGAAGTCAAACCTATTTTAATCTACAGTCTGTGCACTAAGAATTTCTGACTTACCCAGCAGGGCAGAAATAGAACCCAGGTCTCCTGATTCTTAGTCCAGTGCCATAATCATTAGACCATTCTGACTCCCATGGAACACCCTCCACCATGTCTTTGATGTCTCTGCTTCTCTCACCATATCCCTCCATGCCCAGGACCATCACTCTTTCCACACCACCATCTCCTGTCTTCATGTCTCTGCTACTTATCAGATGTGATAATTTTCTTGGGCAAAGCAGCTGTCACTGTCCTTGCTAGACCCCTAGGCATACAGGAGGCTGACTCCCTGCACGCATTGCATTCATAGCTGAAGGCTGCAGGATCATTGCATGGGAAGTGGAGAGGAGATGTACAGACAACTGCTCTGAGGCGGCCTGGTGGCTGTCTCCCCACTCCCCAGCAGGAATGGGGGCTTCCTGCACTCAGGGAAGGTTTCTGAGGTCCCCCAGGGCCTGCTACTCCTCTGCTCTGCCTTCCAGGAAAGACCAGGTCTCTCTGCAGCTGTAGTTTCCACTCCCCACATTTCACATCACCATTTCATCCAGGTCCTGGATTCCCAGGGTTTGAGTCCTCTTTGCCAAGCCATCAAATGGCTCCAAGTCCTCTCCATATTGTCTTCAGAAACCCAGTAGCACTTTCCCCTGTGTGACAGCCAGTCAGTGGGGCAGGGTCTGCACCTGGAGTCCCCTGGCTGGAGAGACAGGAAGGGACTCCCCATTTGGTTTGTCCAGTAGAGTGTTGGGGCCTCTTTTAACTCAAGCTCATTAACTGTGAACTAACATGTTAATCACCACAACTATAATTGTTGGGCCTTTGCTGCATATGAATTCACACCTGTTTAACTAACAGTGTCTTTCTAAACCAATGTGATTAGCCGCCCCCCTAGTGCAGGTGGAGTTAAACCTGTACAAAGGTGTTTATATCACTATAGCTGTTCCCTTATGAGAGATGAATAAACTCTACCAGGAGGAGTCACTTTTATACTGATCTAAAGGCAGCCGCACTATGGTTTGTAGTGCTAGAACTATTTAGGTAGAAAGTCACATCTCTGACCAAAATAGTTATACTGGGACAAACACAGGCCTAAGAGGGGCTCATGTCGATTTAGCGTAAGTAGATTCCTCACAGGCTTAAACTGAACCAAAATAGGCCACTCTGGACCAAGATAAGTGTGTCCATATTGGGTTTTACCCTGGTTTAACTGAACTAGTGCAACTTGGAATCTAGGCGAGGTCTCAGGCCTTGTCTACATCAGTTGCACCAGTTTCACTGAAATTGTGTTTTAAACCAATTTAGTCAAATCAGAGTAAATCCCTATGTGGATGCTCCTCTTATTTCATTTTAAAAGCAACTTGCTGCAGTTTAGATTAACCTGATTCCTAATTGACTTGTGATGAACTGAAGTAAGCCTCGTTCAAACCAAAATAAGAGTGTCCACACAGCCTTTCACGCAGGTTTAACTAAACTGGTTTAAAAACGTATTTAAGGGCTTGGCTATACTTGAAATTTCAAAGCACTGCTGTGGGAACGAAGTGCGAGTGTGGTCATGCAGGAGTGCTGGGAGAGAGCTCTCCCAGTGCTCCTGGTAATCCATTTCCACAATGGGATTAGCTCCCAGCACTTGGAGCGTGTCCACACTATCGCTTTAAAGCACTCAGACTTGCTGCACTCAGGGGGGTGATTTTTCACCCCTCTGAGCCAGCAAGTTAGAGCGCTATAAAATGCCAGTGTAGCCAAGCCCCAAGGCAAATTTCTAGGCAGGCTGTTTATGGAAAGGTTTGTCCCTGTCCAGTATCAGACATGGTCTTGTCTGGTATTATTGCGGAGGATGCCATTTTGCAGAGCTTGCCACCTTGCTCCTGCCAGAATGACCTCAGACACATGGGTGGGGGTGTTAGCCAAACAGCCCAAGCCCTGACGAAGTTCCCTCTATCTATTAAGCTGTTTTGGATTTATTAAATTAGCAGTAATTTGTTTTAGAAGCTAACGTAGTAATATGAAATGGATCTGCTTCAAAATCATGATGTTCTGTTAGAAGCCCCTGTGCTGTTTCCTCTCATTGCTTGGTAGAAGAATGGACAGGTGTTCTGTGTGTGAATGAGGTATGTGTGTGTTGCAAATAAGAGATAGGACGTTAGTAGCAGATGGGCCTAATTACAGAGCAAAGAGTGAAGGAAACGGAGAAGCCAGTATAATCCTTGCAATGATGATCCAAGGAGGGCAAATTGCGGACCCTGAAGCCCAAAGGCATCCGCCCCAAACTAAGAACAAAGTATAAGGGTATGTCTACACTATCCTCCAGATCGGCGGGTAGTGATCACTCTATCGGGGATCAATGTATTGCATCTCGTCTAGACGCGATACATCGATCCCCGAATGCGCACCCCCGTCAACTCCGGAACTCCACCAAGGCGAGAGGCGGAGTCGACGGGAGAGCAGTGGCCATTGATCCTGTGCCATGAGGGCGCAAGGTAAGTCAATCTAAGTCGATCTAAGATATGTCGACTTCAGCTACGCTATTCTTGTAGCTGAAGTTGCGTATCTTATATCAATCCCTCCCCTAGTGTAGACCAGGCCTTATATAAGGAGCAGCTGAGTAAACATCCAGTACCTAGTTTGTGATTAAGGATCCAAACATCACTGATGGAAGGTGACTGTGAGAACAGCAAATCTGTAATTAAATCCCAGCTGACAGTGAGTATTCCAATGATGATATCGACTCGAGTAACGCATACAACACAAGATTGCTTGTGGCATTCATGAACATGCTCACCACCATGGAACGCCACTTTTGGACTCAGGAAACAAGCACTGAGTGGTGAGATCACATCATCCTGCAAGTCTGGGATGACGAGCAGTGGCTGCAGAACGTTTGGATGAGAAAAGCCACTTTCATGGGACTGTGTGAGGAGCTCACCCCCACCCTGAGGCGCAAGGACACGAGATTAAGAGCTGCCCTGCCGGTGCAGAAGCGGGTGGCTATTGCAATCTGGAAGATTGCATGACGATGTGATCCCACCACTCAGTGCTTGTTTTCCAAGCCCAAAAGCAGCGTTCCACAGTCATGAGCATGTCCGTGAATGCCACAAGAAATCTCGTGTCACATGCGTTACTCAAGTCGATATCGTTGAAGTCCTCAGTGTCAGTTTGGATCTTAAGGAGTAACTCGATTGCCAAATGTGATGTGCTGGCGAGACTCATCAGCATGTTCCTCAGCACTTTGGGCTCCATTCCCGCAAACTGAAAGGGAAGACAGAGCATGCTGCACAAAAACCATTGAAAGATGGCACCAAATGTGGACGGAAACATAGGGATTTCTAGGATGCGAACCAATGCATCACAGGACATTGGGACAGGACCCAGAATGCCCTCCCCCACCTCTTTCCCACAAACCACAGCGGCAGAATGGGAAGAAGTGCTCTGTGAGATAGCTGCCCATAATGCACTGCTCCCAATGTCGCTGCACGTGCTGCAAATGTGGCCATGCCAGTGCGCACGTGGCTGACAGTGTGGACAGACTGTGGTGCTTTCCCTACTGTGCTCAATGAAGGCTGGTTTAACTCAAAGTGCTCTGCAGCTGCAAGTGTAACCATGTCCTTAGGAACACCTGTACCCACCCTGTCTCCTTTTCACTGGGATTTGGCCTCTCTACTTAGCAAGTGAGGTTCAGTTGAGGGTGACTCATCTCAGTCAGGGCAAGCTAAGCACAGTTCTGCTGCGCTTTGCTAATGAAATAAGGCTAATGACATTCTATTAATCTGCATTCAATACTGGAGTGTTGTGTAACCCAACACCAGCGCAAAGTGATCATTTTGGCAAAGCAGTTCCCTCTGCTGTGCACCTGGGCATAGTAGGTGTAACCCGTTTGGGGTTTAGAGAGCATGGCCCCTTTAAATCTTCTTCCCAGATGGGAGGGGGAGAGTAAGAAAAAAGCAGGGAAACTTGGGGGGGGGGGGCAGCGCAGGGGCTCCAGAGAGGGAGGGAGGCAGTCAGCAGGCCCTGGAGAAGTGAAGCAGGGAGAACCTGCCCAAGGCCTGGGAAGGATGGGTGGCTGATCGGGGACAGCCCAGGACAGGAGCCAGGAGGAGCACTGGGCCAGGGACGGACAGGCCGGAGCTGGACCCAGTATCATGGCTGCCCAGAGCTGCATGGGGCTGTGAGTACTGGGGCTTGTGACTCTGCACTGCGAACAAGGAGGGAGGCTGCTAGATAGTTAAGTGGGGAGGTGGTCGCTCCGTGTGGCTTTGCACAGAGCGGCAGAAGAGGGCACCAGAGGGGTTTGCTGGGGAAAGTTCACTGGCGCTGAAGATGACCAGGAGCACCCAAGTCTCACCACTGGACTGGAACTTTGCTCAGGCCTCCTGAACTCTGTGTGCAGACACATTGCTCAATGTCTGCCTGTGATGGTGCTGCCCGTGGGAGCCAGCTGAGGTCACTCAATCAGGGTGAACTGCAAACCAAACGGGGCAGACAAACCCCAGAAGCTGGTGGTTATTCCAATACTTAGATTTACCAACCAGCACAAAACAGCTTCTACAGTACCTCACCGGTCACTTAGAAGTCCAAACCCCGCAGCTCCCTTAAAGTGCCCAGCCTCAGGCCTCCGTCCAGACACACCTGTCAGATATGATGATGATTCCTGAGAATCTTACTTCATCATATAAAAGAAAAGGTTCTTCCAATCCCAAAGGATCAGCCACATACCCAGGTCCAATTATAACTTAGATCTTACCCAAAATACACGCTATAGCCAATTCCTATTAACTAAGCTAAAATTTATTAAAAAAGAAAAGAGAGAGAGTGTTGGTTAAAAGATCAATACACAGACAGATTTGAATTCAATTCTTGAGGTTCAGATACACAACAGAGATGAGCTTGTAGTTGCCAAAAGTCCTTTTAGAAATAGTCCATAGGTTATAGTCCAATTTCCATATTCAGGGTGGCTCCAGTCAATGACTGAGGATCTCAATCCTTGTGGCTTTAGGTTTCCCCCTCTTGAAACCCAAAGCAGATCTGAGATGAAGAAGGATCGTGTCCCAGGCTTCTTATACATTTCCAGCAGCCTTTTGACCTGAGAAAACAATAGGCTCAACTCCTTCTCCCAAACATCCTGGCAATTAGCACAGAGTAGTTTATCCATTAAACAGTTCAGATACAGGTTAGCACAACCTTCAAAGAGACACATAGACAATAATACTATTTTACTTAGGTATCATTATAAATGTTAATATTTCTTTTTTGATCTTTGAATTACAACTCTAGCAATAGACAAGACTTGTTTGCTGACATCACAAGACCTGAGCAAACATCTCCCCTTCTACCTCTAACAATGCAGACTTGCATTTCAAAGCTCTAGTCATTTACAGATCTTCCTAACCATTCCTCAAGGTTCACCCATGGGTCAGGTCAGTCTGTGAGTTAATGAACTCTTTCTGGCCCTGTCACCTTTCAATGAGATATTATATCACACTCATAACGTCACACCCCCAACGCAAAATTGATGCAGGAAGGGATGAGACAAACATCACTGACTGCATGGATCTGCTCTTGCAGCAGGGTTCCTGTATGTTTCATGTGATCTTGCCAAGAGCTAAAGAAACTAGCTATTTTATCTATACAAGCTTTGGCAAATGCCTGGAACCCAATTAACATCATATCAACAGAGATATTAATGTTGTTTACAGTGTAGGAATCTTGGCAGTTAGCCGTGAAAGCAATATGGTAGTGTGCCTCAATTTCCCTTTTCATACAGCACATCAGGTCTGGAATGTTTTTTCTCCTATGAAAAGTTCCAAGATTGTTTACAGGCACTAACAGTGAAACTTCAGTATAACAAGGCCTTTTAACATAAAGTATGTTTTTATGCATTACTTTTAACATGTTCAAGGGATTTTTTATAAGATTAGGCACATTGTACATTCTTACATTTCTTGGTAATAGCAACACATTAGTTACAAACATCACCATCAGCAATAACAACAAATTCATTGCAGGTGTCCATCTACCATCATGTTTGCTATGCCACACCTTTGGCTCAATACCATTGGGGTTTGGGCCTTTTAGGGTTAACCTGTGGCTTCCCTTTGCAAAACTTTTTTTTTCTCCTTGTCCTGCAGGATTAAACCCTGATTTCTCTTGCTTAACAGAATTTACTGGCTGATGGGGTGGGCTCTCTTTGCTAACAGCTATTAGCAAGTTTTTCTTCTCCCTGCCAGCCAAGTAATTTGCATCAACACAGACATTAGCTTTTAGATTTTCAGCTGCTACCCATTTCAAGGCTGGACTTTGTTTTACAGAGATATCACACAAATCCAAATAGTTTGAAGGTAAGAGTCTGCTTGCTCTCCCCTGCATCCTTAAGCATTTGGCCATAAAACTGTTCTGCTTTGAAACACCAATAACCAAATCTCTTTTCAGACCCTGAAGCACAGACTGCTTACTCACCAAATCAGCCTGGAAACAGTTCTGTTCCAACACCATTGTTTTTTCAACAAGCTGGCCAAACACAGCCACTTGATTATAGGGCTGCTCAACCTTTTTAACAGCTCTTACTCCATCTGAGACCTTTTCAAAGCTCCCCACACTGGATCTTTCAAAAGGCAAGTCAGTGGATCCATTCACAACAGAAAATTTCTGGGTGTTAGGAACTGAAACTTTTTTGATTAAATTACTTTCACACCCTTCAGTAGCAGTAAACTGCTTGCACAGATTACCATGAGGATTTCTCTCCTTAGCAGCTTTTCTGAGCAACAATTTACCTTTTACAGAAATTTTGCTCTTACCCTCTTCACCCAGGGCTTGCTCTAAAGGAACACTTTCCTGAGCCACAACAGACTCTTTCCGGGTTTTACTTACACATCCATGATCATCTTTGGCCCATTAGGCAGATTTTTACACAATTCCCTTTCAGGCAAACTCATAGACTTACTAGATAAAAGTTTAGATGTTCTCTCCTTCCCTCTGCAACTTTCCTCATAGTCACTGGCAACTTGCATGTTGTCAGGCTCAACACCCATAAGTTTAGGAATTATTTCCTCCTTGTTACAAGTTGTTAAACTGCCAGTAGGTAACACCATTAAATCACCTTCATGCTCTCCTTGTGCCCTGGCTAGGGTATCACCCTGATCAGACAGAGTTGCTGCATTCTTTTTCAACCACACATTAGCAACTGGCAAACTACAAGCACCAGAATTGTCTGGTCCCTGGGATTTTGCTATGGCACTAACTGGATGCAACCTAGTCACAGTGCCAGTCTCCCCAGCAGACACAAACTTAGGACCATTCCCTTCCTGGGCTTTAGTTGAATTTAGAACCAACTTTGAGACAACTGCACTATTCTCAACCATCACAGGCTGAAAGGCCCCTTCTGTCTGCTCCACAGACACAGAAGAGCTGGAGACACATTCTCCTTCCCCAGACACACAGCTTGGAATGTTATTTCCCTTGTCCCAGCACACACGGCTGTTCACAGACAACTGCTTGGAGACCGAGGTAGCTCCCTCCATAGGCAAGTCAATACCCCTGACAGAGACAGGCACATTTCCTTTACTGTCACATTTCTCCACACAGGAAACAGGTAAGGGATAGTGACACTTATCTTCCACTATCCCTGTCTTCCCAAACTGCTGACTAGACAAAGCCATCAGCTCACAAGGCTGCCTAGGCTCCTCCAAACTTTCCCTACCAGGCACATCGCCTCTCCCAACAGATAAGCTGCTGCTTTTTTCACTACACTGAGCTACTTCCAGCAAATTACAGTTACCCATTTCAGGTTCACTTTTACAAGCTGTACTAGCCACCAATCCATCACCCATCACAGATCTACCCTTTCCTTCCTCAGTTAGGGCTTTCACCTGACCATCTACTTTAATTTGCTTTTGAGAAATATTCTCCTCACCAGCGAGATCTTTCTGCTCCTGATCTAACTCCAGATTTACTTCTGAGACATCAGACAGACATTTAGAAACTCCATTTACAGACACACTGCTTTCTTGTACAGACAAACAGATATTACCCACCAGGTTAGAATCCCTCTCTCCCTGGCATAGCAAAACTGGTTAAACACAGAAAACTGCCCAGAGTAATACCACATATTAACATAGTTATAAACTGGATTTTCAAGAGGATACAGTTTCTGCTGTTCTTCCATTGCTTTTTTGACTTGGAACTGAAGTCTGGCAGTTTCTTGTTGCATCTTCTGAGTCTCCTGTTCCAGCTTGTGAGTCTCCTGTTGCATTTGTCGAGTTTTCTCCTCAGCAGCCAGTAATTCCAGACGCCCCTTACGAGCTTTTTCTTCTCTCTCAGCAGCCTCTTCCTTCAGCTGGGCCAAGGCTTGCTTCTCTTTCATTTGAATTTCTGCCAGTTTTTGCTCATGTTCAAACTGCAGGCTGTCCATCAGGGCTTGCAGATTCATTGCTTCTGCTGTTGCTCTCTGGCTCATGGTTACTGATCTTTAATCAACCACAATCTCAATCCCAAATTTCAAATTTGGATAGTGCGGGGTTCTGACCCAAAGATTAATTGACCTGGTTCTGTGGATCCTGCCGACTACACCACTGTGACGGTGCTGCCCGTGGGAGCCAGCTGAGGTCACTCAATCAGGGTGAACTGCAAACCAAACGGGGCAGACAAACCCCAAACGCTGGTGGTTATTCCAATACTTAGATTTACCAACCAGCACAAAACAGCTTCTATAGCACCTCACTGGTCACTTAGAAGTCCAAACCACGCAGTTCCCTTAAAGTGCCCAGCCTCAGGCCTCCGGCCAGACACACCTGTCAGATATGATGATGATTCCTGAGAATCTTACTTCATCATATAAAAGAAAAGGTTCTTCCAATCCCAAAGGATCAGCCACATACCCAGGTCCAATTATAACTTAGATCTTACCCAAAATACACGCTATAGCCAATTCCTATTAACTAAGCTAAAATTTATTTAAAAAGAAAAGAGAGAGAGTGTTGGTTAAAAGATCAATATACAGACAGATTTGAATTCAATTCTTGAGGTTCAGATACACAGCAGAGATGAGTTTGTAGTTGCCAAAAGTCCTTTTAGAAATAGTCCATAGGTTATAGTCCAATTTCCATATTCAGGGTGGCTCCAGTCAATGACTGGAAATCTCAATCCTTGTGGCTTTAGGTTTCCCCCTCTTGAAACCCAAAGCAGATCTGAGATGAAGAAGGATCGTGTCCCAGGCTTCTTATACATTTCCAGCAGCCTTTTGGCCTGAGAAAACAATAGGCTTAACTCCTTCTCCCAAACATCCTGGCAATTAGCACAGAGTAGTTTATCCATTAAACAGTTCAGATACAGGTTAGCACAACCTTCAAAGAGACACATAGACAATAATACTATTTTACTTAGGTATCATTATAAATGTTAATATTTCTTTTTTGATCTTTGAATTAAAACTCTAGCAATAGACAAGACTTGTTTGCTGACATCACAAGACCTGAGCAAACATCTCCCCTTCTACCTCTAACAATGCAGATTTGCATTTCAAAGCTCTAGTCATTTACATATCTTCCTAACCATTCCTCAAGGTTCACCCATGGGTCAGGTCAGTCTGTGAGTTAATGAACTCTTTCTGGCCCTGTCACCTTTCAATGAGATATTATATCACACTCATAACGTCACACTGCTGTTGGTGGCACCAGGCATGGCCCAGTGTTGACAGAGGGGTGGAAAATGACAGTGCCAATGAAGGCTCCCTGTATTAGGCCTCTGCTTGTCCGAATCGCTTCCATATTTAGACTTTAATTAACCCCACAGGCCAGATGGAAAGAATGGAATGTGTGGCAACTAGTTATCAGTACCAGGAGGCAATCATACAGCCTGCTTGCACCTGGCTGAAGGGAGTGAAACAGAATGACCGGTCAAGAAAAGTTACTAACGAGATAATATGTTTTTTGCCAAGTATGATCTAACCTGTTTAGAGTAATTGCTACTTTATAATGTATTTGCTGTATGGGAACTAAAAAGGAGGAAGAAGAGGGGGGGGAAGGGGGGAGCTGGGCATTGGGGGTAATAGACATGCTTAGCTAAAATCATGTATAAAGAGAAAGAGCCACTTGTATGAAGTGTGCTTGATCTGAGACCTGTCTGTGTCTCCGAGCACATGCGCTTTGAGATCTCAAATAAACTTTTTTTTGCTTCTCCACCCTGGTGGGTCTAATTGGAGCGAGGCACTCCGGGCAACGAACCACTGTTGCTGTCGCCTCAGGCCTTTGTGCCGGCAACACTGCCCTGTCAGACTGTGCTACATGGGCCTTGGCTTGGATGCAGCCCTGCTCTACTGCTCCCCCTATATTTCCCCTTGTTGTTTTTCTCCCCTCATCCCTCTGTAAATAAATTTTTCCCTTGTTATATCCATTGTACTTTTCCGGTGGGTGAATGTGTTCACTCTGGGGGGCGGTTTGAAACAGGCGCCCCTGGGGTGGAAGGGATTTCTCCTGCTGCATTCGTGCACACGCCTTCTCTTGGCCAGTGCTGCCTGCAGAACAGACTCCATCTTGGCCACGAGGGTGCTAAAGTTACATAGGCATATATAAAACACGGTCTGTCCTTAAAGTCTTTCCCCCAGCTCATCACAAGATGTCAGGGAGCGCTCATTCTGACCTTGCATATGGATTTTCTAGTGTAGATCAGGCCTCAGCAGTGTGATCTTGGTGCAAGCTCCCAGCATGTCTGTTCTTAGCTCCCAGGGATTCTCCAGCTGCTGGCTCACCTGGGGGCAGAGAGAGGGGCTCTGATCTCTATAGAGGGACAGGACTCTTCACATCCCAGCTCACATGAGGTGACTGGAGAGAAGCTGAGACACCCCAGGAAGGGTTGGCCCCACCAACTCTTGACTTGAGGTGTAGCAGGGAGAGGGGATTGGATTGATAACACCTAGAAGGGCAGTGCCCCCCACATCTCGGTAAATATATGGGAGGCAGAGAGAAGGCCTCCTGGACAACAGGGGGGTTGGGCCCCCCAGATGCTTACACATGCATAAGAAGCACTGAGAGAGACTCAGACAACCCCAGAGGGACAGGACCCCGTGTATCCTGGCATAAGTACAGGGGGCAGGGAAAGGAGGCTCAGATTCCTCCAGAAGTGCAACCCCTGCCCCTCACCTGCAACAAAATGTTTATTAATAGAGACAAGTAGAAAGTTCTGCATTTAGGAACAAGCGATGTGGACCATACCAACAGAATGGGGCAGGGGGGCGGGGCTGTATCCTGGAAAGCAGTGACTCTGGAAAGAATTGAGGGGTCACAGTGACTCTAATGGGTTATTCCTGATGTACACCAGAGTCCTGTGTGTTTCCCTGTCCCTGCCCCGTGGTGTGTGACTCTGGCTCTCCATTAGTTGTGTGTGGTTTGAGGTTTGCTGTTCCTGCTGCTGGTCCCCCAGGCTCAGGGCAGGTCCCTGGCTCCTGCCTGACCTACCTCAGCTACAGCCCCCATGGTGGCCCTTGGGGCTGCCCCAAGCCTTAGACCTTTACTTACTTTCATTTGTGTCCAACTTTAAAATAGAGATTTCACAGGTGTAGCAAATTGTGACAGGAGGGGCTGCCATCCACCCATTTCAGAGTGCTGCCCCGGGAACAGGTGCAGGTAGCAAGGTGTGACGGGGACCCCCTTCTGTCACAAATTACTTCCCCTGCACCACAAGATGGGCAACCCAGGAAATCAGTCAGCATTGAAGTCACAGGATCCAAGGAATAAACTTGTGCTATTACAAAAAAGCAAAACTTCAGTATTAAAGATACTAAATGACAGTCACAATAGAAACATAGGATATGTTATAAGAGCAACATAAATAATATGATTAATTTGAATGAAACTACATTCACAGTGGGTGGCATGAACCAGATTTAGGCAACCAGAACAGAAGATAAGACAAACATGTGAACAGCTGTGAGACCATATGCAGACATGTCCCTTATATGGAAACTGACAAGGAATTCTTGCAAATACCAAAGTTTGGGTTTTTTTATGGGGGAGTGTGTGTGTGTGTGTGCGTGCGCGTGTGTACATGGGCATGTGTGCTTGTGCATGGGAGGGTGAGGGGAGGCTCCCATGGGAATCATCTCATTGGTCTGTGGTGGTGGCGTCTTGCCATGACTAATGGCTGCTGGACAGAGGGGGCAGTAGCAGGGGGCACTGTGCAGAGGGAGCAGGGGGTGCTGGGCAGAGGGTCAGGGGCAGGGGTGCTGGGCAGAGGGGCAGTAGCAGGGGCACTGTGCAGAGGAGCAGGGGCACTGTGCAGAGAGGTGAAGGGCAGGGGTGCTGGGCAGAGGGGCAGTAGCAGGGGCACTGTGCAGAGGAGCAGGGGCACTGTGCAGAGGTGAAGGGCAGGGGGTGCTGGGCAGAGGGGGCAGTAGCAGGGGGCACTGTGCAGAGGAGCAGGGGACACTGTGCAGAGAGGTGAAGGGCAGGGGTGCTGGGCAGAGGGGGCAGTAGCAGGGAGCACTGTGCAGAGGGAGCAGGGGGCACTGTGCAGAGAGGTGAAGGGCAGGGGGTGCTGGGCAGAGGGGGCAGTAGCAGGGGGCACTGTGCAGAGGGAGCAGGGGACACTGTGCAGAGAGGTGAAGGGCAGGGGGTGCTGGACAGAGGGGCAGTAGCAGGGGCACTGTGCAGAGGAGCAGGGGTGCTGTGCAGAGAGGTGAAGGGCAGGGGGTGCTGGGCAGAGGGGGCAGTAGCAGGGGGCACTGTGCAGAGGGAGCAGGGGGTGCTGGGCAGAGGGGTCAGGAGCAGGGGGTGCTGGGCAGAGGGGGCAGTAGCAGGGGGCACTGTGCAGAGGGAGCAGGGGGTGCTGGGCAGAGGGGTCGGGGGCAGGGGGTGCTGGGCAGAGGGGGCAGTAGCAGGGAGCACTGTGCAGAGGGAGCAGGGGGCACTGTGCAGAGAGGTGAAGGGCAGGGGGTGCTGGGCAGAGGGGGCAGTAGCAGGGGGCACTGTGCAGAGGGAGCAGGGGGTGCTGTGCAGAGAGGTGAGGGGCAGCGGGTGCTGGGCAGAGGGGTCAGGGGCACACAGTGATGGATGGAGGGGGCAGGGTGCTGGGCAGAGAGGAATGTTGCAGGGGTCTCTGGTTGGGAGTGTCTGTCTGAACTGAGCATAAGGGACATGGCCCCATATGGGCTATTTGCTCCCCCTCCTGCTTCTGTTCCATGTTCTGGAGGCTACTGGGGCTGGGGGAGGGGATCATGGGATTTATCACAACCCAGCCCATTGGTTCAGCCCCAGCGACTCCGTGGACACGGCCCAGCCCTCCCCTCAATCCCTGCTCTGGGAGGCTGGGTCCCCCTCTTAGGACTGCTGCTGCTCTGACCAGCAGAGCAGTGATTGGACCCTGCCCCCTCCCACAGCAGTTGCCTTCAGCACCAGCCCTGAGCCACCCAGAGCTTTCACGAAAACTCAAGAGTTGGTCATTAAAACTCCCTCAGGGGGTGGGGAACTTTCCGTGGTGGCTGGAAAACGCTCCTGAGGCAGCTCTGGGCTCTGCCCACACCCGCTCCTGCACAAACGGGTGGGGCTCTGTGCAGGCTCAGGGCCTGAATGAAGATGGTTAGGGTGGGGCTGATCAGTCCTTACTGTCCGTCTCTGGGCTCAGAGTTTCCCCAGGCTCTGTCTGTCCCTGGGAGCTGCCAGGCCCCTTGGGCTTCCTGAGCAGCTCTGTTATCTCTGCCCAAAGGTACCACCCATCCCTGGGCCTGTGAAGGACCACCCCCAGCCACAGCAGCCCAGCCCTGTCAGGAGGTGTCCCCCCAATCCCGCTCTGGAGCAGCTGCTGCAGACTTATCAGATGCCATAGGTCACTTGGCAGCTGCATAAAGTTCACTTGGCCCTATTCTCCTGCGCATCCCCGTGTGAACCAGGAATAACAGGTTTAATTTCACGTCCCTGTTCCCATAAAAGTGCTGCCCTAACAGCAATCGGGTATTTCTCTTCTGCCAGCTGCCTCCTTCTGTGGGCTGAGTTGGGAATAGTCATTAGGGACAAAGAGACATGTCCCATCCTCATGTTAGCCAGTTTCTACAGCTTGGACTCTCCTCGGCTTCAGCCAGTCACTCCATCTTCTCTTGGTGAGGACGCTGTACAGGAAACCATGGTGCATGTGAGCACTGTACATTGCTCTCCCTCAGACTGTGTCTACATTTCAGTCTATGCCGGCACAACCCTGTTATGTAGATACAGCCTGCAGCAACAGGGGTTTTTCCGTTGGTGTAGAAACAGCACCTCTCTGAATGACGTTAATCTGCAGAAGCCCCCCTCCAGCCTTTACCCTCTAGTATCCAACATGGCCAGTTCTCCACAGAACTGTGGACTGTGGTCCAGATCCACAGAGGGACTTAGACGTTGCAATGGCTAATTTTTAGGCACTTGGAAAATCACTGGACCAGCCTTGTGATCCACAAAGCCTGTGTTAGGTGCCTGGGCTCCTTATACAGTGCATGGGGAGAGAGACAGATACCTAAGAAGGGGCTCCAGAAAAGCCAGCATGCTAGGCCAGGAGCCTCCTGTGACAAAGTGGGAATTTTCTATAATATTTTTATGAATCCTATGTGTGCCTCAGTTTCCCCTATACGCTGCCTGGTTACCCAGTGGGTGAGAAAGGACTGTTTGCTCTCAGGGCAGGCTAAAAGACATAGGTTTGAATGTTGTCTAGCTGTCTTGAGACTGAATGGGTCACTGGAAAAGGACTCACTGATGCCACCCTCATATTAATGGAGAATCCTAGAAGACAAGGGCAAACCATTACCCGGTGTGACAGGGTCCCTAGGGTGCAACCTGGACTGTGGTACGCCTGAGCCCTCCAAACCCACCAGCTGGGGCTGCCTCTCACACTGTGATGCTGATGTGAAGCTCCAAGCCTCTAGCAGGCACTGCACTCACACAGCCATGCACAGGCAGGGACACACCCAGCAGTGTTACATGAATGATTTCCCTGCCACTCATAAACCATCAATAGGGAGGCTCCAACCAATTCCCCCCTCCCCCGCTCCGCAGTCTTGCACACCGGAACTGTACCGTCTTGCACTGGTCAGAAGCCTGGTCACTGTAAGTTCATTACCTAGTTTGCCACTTCGTCAAAGGAAAGTGGACATGCACCAGCCTTTGTAACCGGAGCAGTTTCCCAAGCATTTTAGACAAACTTACTGGTCGGGATAAAACATTAAAATAAGTTTGTTAACTAGAGAAAGATTGATTGTAAGTGGTAAGCGTGAAGGTCAGAGATAGTTACCTTAAGAAAATAAAAAGTAAACATGCATCAAAATCCTAAACTTTTAGTCTAAGCAAGAGTTGAATCAAACAGCTTTTCTCACCCTGCGAGATGGTAAAAGCAGGTTACAGTTCCTCAGTACTCAGGCTGGGACTACGTTCCAGGCTGGGACCAAGCTTCCCCAGTTCAAAGCTTTGTCTTTCAGCCATGCTGCCAGGTGTTGAGATCAAAGGGGAGAGAGGCCAAGGGAGGATGTCACTGTCTCTCTTTTATGCTTTCTTCCAGCTTGCTAGAAAGATCTTTGCTTTACGTGGGTTAGTCCTCCCCCATGGTGTACGTGCCTTCTCTGAGAAGCCTCTGGGATAGTGGACTGTTTGTTGATGAGCCATAAAAGCTGTTTGGCTATTGAAGGCTCCTCCTTTGTTGTACCTGAAAGGCTGATTGTGGCTTTTCCCAACCTCACAACATATTTCTGTGGAAGCAGAGCAAGAACTGACAGGGATTTGAAGGGGATTTCAATGCATGACAGTCTCTGTTAGCAAGAGTCAGGCTAGCTGTAAGCCTAATAACGCGAGATTTGTAGAAGCAAGGATTGTGTGAGGCGAATGGGAAAGAACTGTGGGAGAAGTTATTGCGACCTTGTGTTAGATATGGAATGTAGACTGTAGTCTAAATAGAAGTGAGAAAAATAAGATATCAAGATGACCTATGTATAAACAAAATGCAGCTGTTGCTTATTATTGTATGTAACAAAAGGTATAAATGCTTGCTGTAATTGTTTACCTGTAGAGAGACCTGCCTAGGAGGGGGAAACCCTGTGTCCTAGTGCACTCTCTCCCTCTATGCAGTTGCTTGAGAAATAAAGTATCTGACTTTGCTGCACCCAACCAGAGAGAGTGAGAACTATGTTTTTCCCCAACATTTCAAAGACACATACAACACCACTTCATAACGTTCCATACAATGAAAGCACAGACAATCCAACAGGATATTATTTTTCAACAGATGATGTCAAGGTTCCTTCCCCACTCTGAACTTTAGGGTACAGATGTAGGGACCTGCATGAGAACCTCTAAGCTTAATTACCAGCTTAGATCTGGTTTGGCTGCCACCACCCAAGTCATTCAAGAGTTATTTGGAAAACTCTATCTCCACCCAGAATATCTCCCTCCACCAATTCCCTGGTGAACACTGATCCAAACCTTTGGATCTTAAAACAAGGAGAAATTAACCATTCCCCCCACCAATTCCTGGTGAGTCCAGATCCAACCCCCTTGGAAGGAAAAATCAATCAGGTTCTTAAAAAGAAGGCTTTTAATTAAAGAAAGAAAAGTAAAAATCATCTATGTAAAATCAGGATGGAAAATAACTTTATAGGATAATCAGATTCAAGGAGCCCAGAGGAACCCCCTCTAGCCTTAGGTTCACAGTTACAGCAAACAGAGGTAAATCCTCTTAGCAAAAAGGAAAATTTACAAGTTGAGAAAACAAAGAGAAACCTAACACGCCTTGCCTGGCTGGTACTTACAAGTTGGAAATATGAGAGACTGGTTCAGAAAGATTTGGAGAGCCTGGATTGATGGCTGGTTCCTCTTAGTCCCAAGAGCGAACGACCCCCAACACAAAGAGCGCACAAACACAAGCCTTGCCCCCACCAAGATTTGAAAGTATCCTGTCCCCTTATTGGTCCTTTGGGTCAGGTGTCAGCCAGGTTACCTGAGCTTCTTCACCCCTTACAGGTAAAAGGATTTTGGTGTCTCTGGCCAGGCGGGATTTTATAGTATTGTACACAGGAGGGCTGTTCCCTTCCCTTCATAGTTATGACAGATGAAGACTTTTAGAATGGTGCCTCGCAAGGCATACTTAGTACAAAACATATGATAGTAATCACAGTGGTGAATATGGTGATTCCAGGGTGCTGCTTTGAGGAACAGAGTGTCACACCCAGACACTGACACCTAGCAACCAACCACTCAGAGGCAGATGGAGTCCCCCACACCTCAGCAGGGAAGTGGAGCAAATATCCCCCATCTCGAGAACAAAGGACTGGAGTGGCGTCAGGTGGGGAATAAGAGTTGGCTGTGGAAGGAGTTGGGGCTCTCCCCTGGGATCTGATCAAGGAGGTCAGAGGGAGAGACAGACAGAGCTTGAACAATGGGGTTCTCTGCAGCTTGACTGGGCTCTGGGCTGACCAGAAAGGTCTATACTTTAACCTTCAGTTCTCTGTGCTAACTTGAGGACTTCCTATGCAGTTTCCAGATGATTAATAAATCTTTTGAGTGTCACTGCAAATGCCAGATGAGGTGCATTCGTCCTTGAAGAGTGGACAAGTCTTCCCCAGGAGTCTATCTCAGCTGGACTTGCTGAACGTGGCTCCTGGTGTGAAGCTGGAGTGAGGCCGTGTGGCTTACCCTGGAGGAGGAGTGAGACCCCAAGGAGGTCTGGCACACTGAACTGATTTCTCTTAGAGACTGTTTCAAAGCTGGGGGCTTAGCACTGATCCTGTGAATCTGTGACACTTCCTAATGTAGCCAGTGGGAGATGCTGATGAGAAGGGTGTGTCCTAAGCCCTGCCTTTCTCACAGAAATAGGTGTCACAGTTCAGGGCAACTGCACCTATGTCTCCCCTCAGTGATTCAACAAAGGCACCGCTCTCAGGCTCCCAGCTCCCCAGCCATTGCCTCTGTTGGGTGGAGACCGACATCATTCTCCCATCTGTCAAGGGTATGTCCAGGCTGCACAGTGCCCGGCCTTCACTGTGTAATTCCCAGTACAGGCAGGTTGCCCTAGGACACCTGCTTGCTTTCCCTCCAGAGATGGTGTCAGGGTTCCTTCTCCACTCTGAACTCTAGGGCACAGATGTGGGGACCCACATGAAAGCCCCCTAAGCTTATTCCTACCAGGTTAAAACCTGCTACGCTGCCACCACCAAGTGATTTAACAAGAAATGGGGAAAGGACCACTTGGAGTTCCTCTTCCCTCAAAATATCCCCTCAAGCTCTTACACCTCCTTTCCTGGGGAGGTTTGAGAATAATAATCCTAACCAATTGGTTACAAAGTGATCAAAGACCCAAACCCCTGGATCTTTGGACAATGGAAAAATCAGATTCTTAAAAGAAGGATTTTATTAAAAAGAAAAGGTAAAAATCATCTCTGTAAAATCAGGATGGAAAATAACTTTACAGGGTCATCAGATTCAAAGAGCCCAGAGGAACCCCCTCTAGCCTCAGGTTCAAAGTTACAGTAAAACAGGGATAAACCTCTGTGACGGAGCAATTCTGGCGGGACCCAACTGAGAGTGCCAAATCAGGACCAATTGCTCAAACAGGGCAGTTACAGCCCTAGGCTGGGGTTTTTCCACCTCTAAGGCAAACCAAACCAGCCAGACAAAAAGGACTTTGGTCTCACCCCACTGGCTAACCACAAGTCACACAAGCAATTTCCTTAGACACTCCAGTCTCCCAGCATCACCACCAGTGCACTCGTCCTGGGGATGAATGGTTATGAAAACCAACACCCCAATAAAAGAAAAAGGTTCTCTCGATCCCAAAGGACCAAGCCCCAGACCCAGGTCAATATACCCATCAGATCTTACCCACAAATCACGCTGTTGCCAATCCTTTAGAATCTAAAATCTAAAGGTTTATTTACAAAGGGAAAAAGGTAGAGAAGAGAGGTAGAATTGGTTAAATGGAATCAATTACATACAGTAATGGCAAAGTTCTTAGTTCAGGCTTGCAGCAGTGCTGGAGTAAACTGCAGGTTTAGATTAAGTCTCTGGAACATCCCCCGCTGGGATGGGTCAACAGTCCTTCGTGCAGAGCTTCAGTTTGTAGCAAAGTCCTTCCAGAGGTCAGAAGCAGGATTGAAGACAAGATGGAGATGATGCATCCGCCTTATATAGACTTTTCCAGGTGTAAGAATCCCTTTGTCCTCACGGTGGAAACTTACAGCAAAAATAATATGGAGCCTGGAGTCACATGGGCCAGTCCCTGCATACTTTGCTGAGTCACAAGGCGTGTCTGCCTTCTCTCCATGGGTCAATTGTGTAGCTGATGGCCCTTTAATGGGCCATCAAGCCAGCTATGCCGGGCTAACATCCGCTTTGTCTGGGACACTTCCCAGAGGCAGAGCATAATACAAAATATAGACAGTATAGAGGCAATACTTATACTTAAACTACAAAATGATACACAGACATACAGACAGCATAATCATAACCAGCAACCCAGAACCTGGTCTTAGACACCGTATATGACCCCCTTTACTTAGGATTTGGTGCCACCACAGGACCTTGGTTGCAACCCATGTTCTATATGGTTCCCATTTATATCAATAACGTCACAACCTCCCTCTAGCAAAGAAACATTCACAAGTTGAGAAACACGCCTTGCCTGGCTATTACTTACAAGTTTGAAATACGAGAGAGGGCCAATGTGATGCCTTCCGCACAGAGACTGGCCAACCCCTGTCTCCTGGCAACTGATGACTTGGGCCCCTCCCCTGCAAGGTGCCAACTGAAGGTGTTGGAGGAAAAAAAGAGATCAGGGACCTCCTGGCCTGGGGAAAGAGACAAAGGCCAGAGGAGGGGCTGGAGAGTTTCAGCTTGGAGCTGGCTGAGGAAATTGAGGGAGGTGCAGACGTGGTCTGGCCTCCCTGCCCCCCAGGATGGACCTGATTGATGGGTCCTATCAGTGGCGTAGCCAGGTTCTAAGTGTAGGGGGAGCAAACATAAAAAAGGCGCCTCCTTGGCTCCTCCTCTGGCCATGCCCTGCTTGGCTCCTCCCGTTCCCCTCCCCAGATTAACCCCAAGGCCCGGCTCAGGACTCCTGCGAGCTTCCTGGGGGAGCGAATACCCCTGTCCTCCTGTGGTCCCGGGAGAGTCTCTCCTGTCTAGCCCGCTCTGCAGGTGTCCCCAGCTGGGCTGCGCCGTCTGGCCCCACCCACGGGGTCCTGTCCCCCCCACCCCGGGCTCCAAGCTCCTGCGCTGCACCGCGCCAGGGCCCCCAGTACAGACAGTGCAGCCTGCACCCCTGCCCTGCGGGCCCAGCCCCAGGGAGCCCCTCACCCGGACCCCCAGTGCAAGGCCCTGGACCCCCACCGCTCACCTTCCATCCTGCACCGCTGCCTGTCCCCGGCCGATTCCGGCCCCGCGCCGCGGGCGGATCCCAGCTCCGGCTCATGAGTCGCTGGCCAAGCCTCGCTCCATGGCGCTGCTGGGCTGGGCCAGGCTTGGCCCTGAGCCTCCCGTCGCTGTCTGGGGGAAATGCCAGCCCGGATCCACAAGCTCACCCCGCTCCCGGCGTTTGGTGTGCTCCATGCGGGGCTCGCCAGCCAAGCAGCCTTAAAGGCGCAGGGGCCCTTTCGCCTCCCCTCGCCCGCCGCGATGGGATGTGGGGGCCGTGGAATATTTCACTGGGCCGTGAGCCGCTGCAGGGAGATGTTGCTGGTGCCGCATTACCAAGGGGTGTGGAGCACTTGGCCACTGAGCCCTGAGCTGCCACAGGATGTTGGGGCCACGCTGAGCTCCTCCGGCCGCACCTGCTGCCCCCCGCCCCCAGGGCTCCTCCGGCCGTACTGCCCACAGTGCCAGCCCGTCAGGAAAATGTGCTGAGGGGAAATGGCTGCTTCCCCTGCACCCCACTAGCTACGCTACTGGGTCCTATTCTTCGTACCAACAAACTGTTTTAGACCATGTTCCTGTCATCTAATAAACCTTCTGTTTTACTGGCTGGCTGAGAGCCACGTCTGACTGCAGAGTTGGAGTGCAGGGCCCTCTGGCTTCCCCGGGAGCCCCGCCTGTGCGGGTTTGCTGTGGGAAGCACACGGTGAGGAAGGGGATGCTGAATGCTCTGAGGTCAGACCCAGGAAGGTCGAAGCTGTGAAGCTTCTTGCCCTGGAGATAGTCTGCTCACAGAGAGGAGGCTCCGCGTGACAAGCACTTTTATCCAAAGCGCTTTACACAATGGTTAGCTAATGGTACAAACAACATTTGGAAAGATCATTAAGTGGTCGGCAAAGACCCTCAGCAATTTTCAAGTGGTCCACGAAAAAAAAGTTTGAGAGCCGCTGCTCTCATTGATCATCACCTTAACAACAAAACAACGTTAATCAGGACAACTTTAAGTGAGGAGTTACTGTATATTGACTTATAAGGCTGGGGGTGTGGCAGGACTTGGACCTGTTCTGAGCACCACCAAAAATTATTCAAACCTACTGCCCCTGCATGGGGACATGTTGTCTTTCTCCCATGGCACCTTCCAATGGAGGGAAGAATGTGACATGAGTTGGAGTCTATTCCTGGCTTCCAGATAACCTGTGCCTGCCGATAGTGGGGATGGGGGGCAGAGCAAGGGCAGCTGGCTTCAGCAGTGTTACTGAGCATGCTCACTCCATGTGAGCATGCTGAGGACAAACCTAGCAGCAACTCGGGGGGCGGGGGGGAGAGGATGGAACACTAGATGCCTCCTCCCCCACACATAGCCTCTGCCGATAACCCTCCTGCAGTAACACAAGTGTGTGCTCAGGAGAATGCTGTGCTGCAGTGTACATACCCTGCAAGATACTCACTGGAAGCATGAAGGGAAGTAACACTGCTTTTAGCAGGGGAGTCTAGGCAAGAAGGAAGAGAAGCTGGAAATTCTCATTGAGGAGGGGAAAGTGGATAGAACAGGGAAACCTGGTGGGACGATGTGTATTACTGGAATGTTAGTGTCACTGGTTACAACTCGCATAGGAAGGGGAGAGATGATAACAGCGGTGGATTCGAAGGCACTTGACATTAGACACGTCATTACCTGTTTAAAGTTCTTGGTTATAGAGAATTCCAGGACCTCAAATGAACAAATGCAAAACAGCTAAGCTGATGCTGGTGCAGTTGCACCGGTGTAGCCCTTCGATAGCAGGCTAGCTACTGTAAGCCAATGAGCGAGAGCTTTCCCATCTACTTTGTTAGTCCACTCCTGCAAGCGGCGATAGCTACGTTGAGAAGAGATGCTTTTCCGTCGACATAGCGTTGCCTTCACAAGGGCCTAGGGGTTTGTCACACCACTGAGTGATGGAGTTAAACTGAGAAATGTCTTTGGTGCAGACCAGATGTGGCTTTTCTCTTGCGTTTTATGCATTTACATCACTTCTGTACCTTCTCCTGGCCTGAAAGATGAAAAAGTGTGAAAACAGTAGAGGGGTGTTTTTCCTCCTTAGGCAAACATATCCACGGAGGAAACAAGTTGGAGCGACACATATGTCAAAAGATCCAGCGATAGATGAACTCCAGAAATGTTTGGGAGCTACCTAGGAGCAAACACAACTTGAGTGAAGGTTTACGTAGTTAACAGTGGGGCATCAAATAAACCTAAAATATACGAGGAGAGTTTGTGATCTTTGCATATGTTATTCAAAAAAGGAAAACTAAATGATAGCTGAAGTTATTGATTGAAGATTAAGGACTAATTAGGGTTAATTATGTTGGATACAAATTTTTTTTTTATTTGGATGATGTTTATATTGGAAGTGCAGTAATATCCATCCTTACAGGTTTTTAAGGTTCGCCTTGACAAAGCCCTGGCTGGGATCATAGAGGTGGGGCTGGTCCAGCTGTGCGTAGCGGATTGGACTAAATGAGGTCCTGAGGTCGCCTCCAACCAGCAACTTCTATGAGTCTGTGACTGATGTATGTGGTTAGAATCTACTTAGATAGGAAAGGTAACTCTTACTGTGTAGGTGATATATGGAGTGGGGGTTGTCACCGTTTCTGTTTATATTGTTATCCTGCTAAAATACATTTCCTTTCGTTTGCTCACTTGAATCAATATGCTAGAGGAGCAGTGGCCTACAGTCAAATTGGCAACTTGAGGCTAAACTGTTGCTTTGGGTACAGAGGATCTGGGTGTGACAGTGTACCCTATAAGGCTTTATGGGGTGGGGGTGCTCATAAATGTATGTATGATATAACTGGAATAGGGTTTTGCTACATATGCCATGTAACATATCTATGTAAAGGTTATGAACTACTGATTATGTTCATCCTGGTTATATGCAGGCACCCTTTGTGTGTTCAAAGTTATGAACATTGGCTGTATAATTGCTTGATTTCTAAGTAGTCTTAGTTAGAACATTTGGTCACTTCTTGGGAAAGGAATGTGCAAATTAGGTGCTCAGTCAGGAAACACTTAACAGACAAAAGAGCTTGGAAGGCTCCAATCTACATAAGAAGTTTTCCTGGAGACATACAAGATACCATGTGGACAATGGCTTCTGCCTGTAAAGACTGAGTCATGCAGGGACATGTGACTTGCCCAGGTGACTCCAGAACTCCATCTTGGAGCTGGACTTTGCATAGGAGTGAGGAAGGGGGTCTCCACCCACAGGAGAAAGTCTATTTAAACCCCTGGGAGACCCCTCCATTTGGTGCACTTTACCGACGGCAGGCTCAGCTATGGCTCTAAAGCTTGAGCAATGGTATGGAGGAGGAGAAGGTGGAACATCTTCAGGCAGTGGTGGTAGGAGGGGTGTTTGTGCTGGTGGAGGCCAGGGAAGCCCTGGGGCCACCAGGAGCACTGTGGAGTGAGGGTTGCCCTCATGAGTACAGAATAGGTGTAGCAGCATACACGCCACACAGTGCCTGGCTCCTCTGGAGTGCTCAGTATAGCTGGCAGGACCTTCTGCCCCTACCCGTTTGCCATTAGGGTATTTAGGCAGCAGCAACATTACGGCTTCCATGTGCATGGGAGTGTTTGGGGGAAGGAAAGGACATTTTGGCCCTCTTCTCACCTCCACCACCAGTAATGCCTCTGTGTGATGGCAGCCATATTTTGGCCCTGTAATAAATAGATAGGAACTGCTTCTGCCAGGAAAAATTTCAGGTGAGCATAGATGGCCCTCAGTAAGGGAAATAAGAAATGAAAAATAGTTCCCTCTCCTTTTTACCCACCCCGCCAAAGAATAACATAGCTGCATGGAGACAAACCCATCTGGCTCATCTTTACCCTACAGACTTCAAAATCTCTTTCTGAACAAGCCCTTGCATCTCCAATGAGATATTACCCCCCAGGAGCTTGCTGGAATCTATGCTTCCTTTGATCAGAAACCTCTCTCGGTCAAGGCAACAGGATAATAACAGAAAATGTAGAAATGGTAGAGGTGCTTAATGACTTGTTTCAGTTTTCACCAAGAATCCTGTGGCACCTTATAGACTAACAATCGTTTTGCAGCATGAGCTTTCGTGGGTGAATGCCCACTTCGTCGGATGCAAGATCCACTCTTGCATCCGACGAAGTGGGCATTCACCCACGAAAGCTCATGCTGCAAAACGTCTGTTAGTCTATAAGGTGCCACAGGATTCTTTGCTGCTTTTACAGAACCAGACTAACACGGCTACCCCTCTGATAGTTTTCACCAAGAAGATTGGTGGTGATTGGATGTCTAACATAGTGAATGCCAGTGAAAATGAGGGAGGATCAGAGGCAAAAACAGGAAAAGAACAAGTTAAAAATTACTTAGACAAATTAGATGTCTTAAAGTCATCAGGGCCTGATGAAATGCATCCCAGAATACTCAAGGAGCTGACTGAGGAGATATCTAAACCATTAGCAATTATCTTTGAAAAGTCATGGAAGATGGGAGAGATTCCAGAAGACTGGAAAAGCGCAATTAGAGTGCCACTCTATAAAAAGAGAAATAAGGACAACCCAGGGAATTACAGACCAGTCAGCTTAACTTGTGTACCTGGACAGACAATGGAGCAAATAATTAAGCAATCAGTTTGAAAACATCTAGAAGAAAATAAGGTGATAAGTAACAGTCTGCATGGATTTGTCAAGAACAAATCGTGTCAGACCAACCTGATAGCTTTCTTTGACAGGGTAACAACCTTTGTGGGTAGAGGGGAAGCGGTAGATGTGGTATATCTTGACTTTAGTAAAACTTTTGAAACTGTCTTGCATGACCTTCTCATAAACAATCTAGGGAAATGCAACCTGGATGGAGCTACAACAAGGTGGGTGCAAAACTGGTTGGAAAACCATTCCCAGAGAGTAGTTATCAGTGGTTCAGTTATGCTAGAAGGGCTTAACAAGTGGGGTCCTGCAGAAGGGCTGCATCTGGGGTGGGAGCCAGCAGCAGGGCATGAAAGGGAGGGTGCCCAGCCCCATTGATTCCCTTTCTCTGCAGAGATCAGTTTTGGGTCTGGTTCTGTTCAGTATCTTCATCACTGATTTAGATAATGGCATAGACAGTACACTTATAAAGTTTGCGTAGGATACCAAGCTGGGAGGGGTTGCAAGTGCTTTAAGAACATAAGAACATAAGAAAGGCCGTACCGGGTCAGACCAAAGGTCCATCTAGCCCAGTATCTGTCTACCGACAGTGGCCAATGCCAGGTGCCCCTGAGGGAGTGAACCTAACAGGCAATGATCAAGTGATCTCTCTCCTGCCATCCATCTCCATCCTCTGACAGACAGAGGCTTGGGACACCTTTGGAGGATAGGGTTAAAATTCAAAATGATCTGGACTAACTGGAGAAATGATCTGAAGTAAACAAGATGAAATTCAATAAGGACAAATGCAAAGTACTCCACTTAGGAAGGAGCAATCAGTTGCACACATACAAAATGGGAAATGACTGCCTAGGAAGGAGCACTGTGGAAAGGGATCTGGGGGTCGTAGTGGACCACAAACTAACATGAGTCAACAGGGTAACACGGTTGCGAAAAATGAACATAATACTGGGATATACTAGCAGGAGTGTTTTAAGTAAGACACAAGAAGTCATTCTTCTGCTCTGCGCCATGCTGATTAGGCCTAAAGTGGAGTATTGTGTCCAGTTCTGGGCACCACATTTCAGTAAAGATGTGGACAAACTGGAGAAGGTTCAGAGAAGAGCAACAAAAATGATTAAAGGTCTAGAAAACATGACCTGTGAGGGAAGACTGAAACATGATAACAGTTTTCAAGTACATAAAAGGTTGTTATAACGAGGAGAGAGAAAAATTGTTCTTCTTAACCTCTAAGGATAGGACAAGAAGCATTGCAGCAAGGGAGGTTTAGGTTGGGCATTAGGAAAAACTTCCTAACTGTCAGGGTGGTTAAGCACTAGAATAAATTGCCTAGAAGGTTGTGGAATCTCCATCACTGGGGATTTTTAAAAGCAGGTTGGACAAACACATCAGGGATGATCTTCTAGATAATACGTAGTCCTGCCATGAGTGCAGCTGTTACATCAGATAGCAGTTTTTCACAACAACCTCTTCTACAAGCCATTACATTTCAGTAACTGCTCCAGGTAGCACATTCCTACAGGGAGTAGTTTCCTACACTACAGGCATAACCCTCTACCCACCCACGTGGTCAGCCGGTGCAGATGGTTCCCCTCCTTTGGGGTCACTTTTATCCTCTCTTGCCCCCCGGGCTTTCCCCTGCCCAGTCTCAGGCAGTGCTTGTGCCCCATTACCACCCCAGCTCCTACCCCCTGCCCCTGCTTTCCCCCGCCCCGCTCCTGCCCCCAGCTGGTTGACCCTCTCCGGCATCCAGTTTGCCCCTGCACAGACTCTGCCCATCCCCCCTCCGGTTTGCCCCCTGTGGCCCCAGGCCAGCAAGACCCGGGCCCAGCCCCGGGCAGGGGCCTCAGCAGATGTGCCCGAGCAGCTGGAGGAGCCCGGCCCGGCCCAGCCCGTCGGGCGCCTGCAGCGGCGCGGGGACCGGGAGCAGAGCTGGGCCGAGGGGGCAGAAGCACTTTCCTGCCCCGAGGTCTCCCCCTGCCGTGCCCGGCCCGGGAGCTGCTGCGGGCGGAGCGAGCCCCGGGGCGGGGCGCGCTGCAGGCAGCCGGGGGCGGGGGGGGCGCTGCTGCTGCGGGACACAGGACGGGGCTGGAGCAGGGAGCGGGCGGGGGGCGGCGCTGGGGAGAACAAAGGGCCGAGCGGGGCCGGGGCTGGGCCATTGCAGGGCGCTGCCGCCTCCCTCCCTCCGCCCCGAGCCGGGGCTGAGCCGCTGCTGCTCCCACGGGCGGGGCCGGGGAGACCTTCGCTGCAGCTGGGACTAGCCCCGGGCCCGGCTCTGCCGGCACCAGCTCCGGCCCGGAGACCCAGGTAACCGGGCCGGGCCGGACCGTGACTCTGCGCCGCGTCCCCCCCGCCCCGGGATCTGCTCCCGCGCTGGGACCGCGCCGCCCGCGGGCGGCCCCGGGACAAGGCCGGGGGCTGAGCTGGGAAAAGACGCGGCGGGGCGCGGGGGCTCGGCAGGCGGGGGGGGGGTGACAATATGGCGGGGGCGGAGGGGAAAGGAGGGTGGGGGGCAGAGAGCCCATGTGAGGCGGGGTAGATTTACCCATCTCTGTGCAGCCGGGACATCGCGGGGGGGGGGGGGAGACGAGCGGGTGCCCACACGGGGGGGGGTGTAAAATCCCCTCTGATTTCACCTCTTCCCGCTCCCAGACTGATCAGATCCTCCCGGCTCTGCCCCGTCGCTCCGGAATTAGCAAACAGGGATGTAAAACCCCGGTCGCTTTCCCGTCTGCTCTCTCCCATGCCTGAGTGTCTCTGTTCTCGGCCACAGCGTTTGCCCCGTTCGCTCCCCAGTGCAGAATTTACAATCCTCAGATTTGGGGGGTTTCCCGCCCATTTTATCTGCAGCAATTTGTCCTTGTTCAGGGGGGAAATTGTTGCTGGGAGTCATTTGCCAAGTAGGAACGGGGTGATGGGTGCAGTTTGGCAGAGCCGTGGGGCACGGCTGCATCTGGGGTGGGAGCCAGTAGCAGGGCATGGAAGGGAGGCTGCCCAGCCCCATTGATTCCCTTTCTCCCCCACCCCAGGCCCCTTCAGCCACTAGCTGCCAGTCCCATTGCCAGACCCCACTGCCCACCCCCATGGCCTTCTGGCTCCTCCACCCTCCCTGCTCCTATTAAAGCAGCATTGCCCAGGGCTCCCTGCTGCCCCAGTGAATGTCAGACAAGGGGGACCCGGCTCTTTGTGCTGTTTGTTGTACACTGCAGTATAATCTCCTAATGGGGCAGTCACCTCTGGAGGATCTCCAAGCAGCAGGGTGCAGCATCCCAGACCTTTTCTCCTCCTGCTGTTCCCTGCAGGCCGCCGGCCAGCTTGGTGGGAATTCCGTTGTCGGCCCTCTGGCCAAGTCCCAAAATCTCAATGAGTCCTTGCCAGGGCATTAGAGTCCAGGAAAGAAGCAGTCTACTTCTCTTCACTAGGGCCTTCAGCTCCAGCCCCGGCCCCGGGTCCTTTTAATTCAGCCCTTTGTTCAGGCTCCCAAAGGTAGCCTGTCTCCTTTTGGGAGCTCACACCATTTTACCTGTTGCCAGGGGAACCCAGGCCTGGCTATTACCCCAAGTTCAAACCCAGGGACCCTATCCATCGCAGCCATTATTAGCCCGTGACAGGGCATGGAAGTTTATTGAATCGTCTGGCTCCTCCATCCCCTCCTGTCTCCTGTTAAAGCAGCATTGCCCAGGGCTGTGTGAATGGCCGGTCGGGGGCAGTGATAACTTTCTCTCCATTGATCAAATACTAATATAAAATCACCACAAATTTTATTTCACTTCCCTTTCAGAACTGTAGGATGTTCAGGGTTTGGAGGGAAAATAGTTGCCCTGAGTCCTTGCCCCAGATGTAGGGAGCAGGGGAGGGGGGAAGGCATGGAACCTCTCCTCCCAGGATGTGTTTAAACAGATTTTGATGTCTTCCCCTCGCCAGTATCAGAGTCACTGCAAGGAAGGAAAAAGAGTGACTCTGGATTAACATGGGAGCCAGTAAAATCCGGGAAGTGGTGTCCTTAGCTGCTGTCACCAGAGGGCTCTGGCTGTTGCTAAGGGAGGTCTCTCTTTACTCAAAGTATCAGGGTTGAGTTTCTTGGGTGCGATGGTGCTGCCTCCCCTGTGATCTGGGAGCCCAGGCTGAGCCGCTGCTGCTCCTCAGCAGGCTCTGTGCTGTGGAGAGACCTTAATTAAAGCCTCCTCCTTGCACAGTCCAGGCGGGTACTTCCTCCAGTGGCAGGAACTAGTCCCCTAAGGCAGCCCCAGGCTCTGCCAACCCCAACTGCTGAGCTGGAGACTCCAGGTGACAGAGAGAGACCGTGGGGATGGTCAGAAAAGTGACTCTGCGCAAATGTCACCGGGAGCCTCGGATCTCACAGCCCCTGGGAATCTGCTACTAGTTAATGCACCTGTGGGTGGGATCAGAGAACATAACATAAGAATGGCCATACTGGGTCAGACCAAAGGTACATCCAGCCCAGTATCCTGTCTACCGACCATGACCAATGCCAGGTGTCCCAGAGGGAGTGAACCTAACAGGTAATGATCAAGTGATCTCTCTCCTGCCATCCATCACCTCCCTCTGACAAACAGAGGCTAGGGACATCAATCCTTATGCATCCTGGCTAATAGCCATTAATAGACTTAACCTCCATGAATTTATCTAGTTCTCTTTTAAACCCTGATATAATCCTAGCCTTCACAACCTCCTCAGGCAGGGAGTTCCACAGGTTGACTTTGTGCTGCGTGAAGAAGAACTTCCTTTTATTTGTTTTAAACCTGCTGCCTATTAATTTCATTTGGTGGCCCCTGGTTCTTATATTATGGGAACAAGTAAATAACTTTTCCTTATTCACTTTCTCCATACCACTCATGATTTGATATACCTCTATCATATCCCCCCTTAGTCTCCTCTTTTCCAAGCTGAAAAGTTCTAGCGTCTTTAATCTCTCCTCATATGGGACCCATTTCAAACCCCTAATCATTTTAATTGCCCTTCTCTGAACCTTTTCTAATGCCAGTATACCTTTTTTGAGATGAGGAGACCACATCTGTACGGAGTATTCAAGATGTGGGCATACCATGGATTTATATAAGGGCAATAAGATATTCTCCGTCTTATTCTCAATCCCTTTTTGAATGATTCCTAACATCCTGTTTGCTTTTTTGACTGCCGCTGCACACTGCGTGGATGTCTTCAGAGAACTATCCACGATGACTCCAAGATCTCTTTCTTGATTAGTTGTAGCTAAATTAGCTCCCATAATAGCACTGAAGCCACCGATCTCCTGCCAGGATCCACTCAATAGCAAAACTGGGGATTGAGGAGGGGAAGAGACTGGCTCCGTGGTGTTCTTCTTTATGTGTCTGGAGTGTGGAGGTGCCAGGCAGGGAAGGGTGGGGGAAGGACAGAGATGGAGGTAGAGACAGTGTGAGTTGGGAGCAGTCAGGAAATTGCAGGGGCCGGGGGGTGGGGGGGAAAGAGATTTTGCCACTTCCCTCTGAAAGACTGTCGCATTTCTCTGTAATTATCAAATATGGATATAAAATCTATGTCGATTTCTCCTTCTTTTCTCTCAAATTATTGACAATTTCTCCATTCAACTTTTGCCCCATTTCTCTCTTAATTCTCCAATGTCAATTTAAAATCTCAGATTTGGTGTGTTTCCTACCCCTTGTATCTGCAGTGCTTTGTCCTTGTTGGTAGGGAATTGTTGCCCTGAGCCATTCCCCAGGTTGGTGATGAAGGAGCACATGAGGAGAGGGGAGAAGCAAATCTCCCACATGGGGACTGCCCAGCTCCAGGTTACCCAGTCCCAGCTGCTCCCCAACACCATGACCCAACCCTGCTCCCCCCATCCCCACTGTCAGTAATCCCCTGCTGCTACCCCCTCCCTCTTCCAGGGAACCTCCCAGCTCCATCCCCCTTCCTTTCCACTCTTCAAATTGCCCAGTGCTGTCCTGAGCCCTTCCAGCATGTCGAGTTCAGCAACATTCAAACCTCTCAAAAGTAGGAAATCAAAAGCTGTATTGGTATGGTGTAGACATACCCGAAGTGTTTCTCAGTGCAACAGAACCTGAATGAATGGAGAATGTGAAATGGACAAAACCCCTTCTGAAATCGCTCCAACTGCCCTTCTTGCCTGCAGAATAACATCCACATTTTGCTCCGGATCATCCCATCCTCCCAGGGGAAAGGAAATGGTGTCAGTGGAGCTGGTTCAGGTAAGGGATTGTCTGGGAGCTGGTGGTGGGTTCTGGTGGGAGGGAGAGGGGCAGGAAATAGACCAGGTAGAGAAAGGGAGGGGACAGGGTGTGACCATCCTGCTGGAACTAGTTGAATCTGGGGCTTGCTTTCGAGGAACAGACACATGGGGGTTGGGAGTAGGACTTCTCCTGTTTGTGAAACAGGAAATAACCCTCCTGGGAAAACTTCCCAGACTCCCAGTGCTGGAGCCGATACACTTTGTTATTTGCCGTTCCCCCAATCTTTGTGTCATCTGCAAACTTTATCAATGACGACTTTATGTTCTCTTCCAGCTCATTGATAAATAGCACAGGGTCAAGAACTGATCCTTGTGAGATCCCACTAGAAACACACCTACTCAACCATGGTTCCTCACTTACAGTTACATTTTGAAACCTGTCAGCCACATTTTAATTTATTTCATGTGTGCAATGTTAATTTTGAATTTTTCTGGTTGTTTAATCAAAAGATTGTTCTGTACCAAGTCAAATGCCTTAAAGAAGTCTACGTATATTATATCAGCGTTATTATCTTAATCAGCCAAACATCTAATCTCATCCAAAAATACATGCAGTTAGTTTGCCAGGATCTAAACCTATGTTGATTGGGATTAATTATAGGTTTCAGAGTAGCAGCAGTGTTAGTCTGTATCTGCAAAAAGAACAGGAATATTTGTGGCACCTTAGAGACTAACAAATTTATTTGAGCATAAGCTTTCATGGGCTACAGCCCACTTAATCAGATGCATAGAATGGAACATATAGTAAGGAGATATATATACACATACAGAGAACATGAAAAGGTGGGAGTTGCCCTACCAACTCTAAGAGGCTAATTAATTAAGATGAGCAATTATCAGCAGGATTAAAAAAAACATTCGTAGTGATAATCAAGATAGACTCATAGACTTTAAGGTCAGAAGGGACCATTATGATCATCTGGTCTGACCACCTGCACAATGCAGGCCACAGAATCTTATCCATACACTTCTATAACAAGCCCCTAACCTATGTCTGAGTTACTGAAGTCTTCAAATTGTGGTTTGAAGACCTCAAGCTGCAGAGAATCCTCCAGCAAGTGACCAATGCCCCACGCTGCAGAGGAAGGCGAAAAACCTCCAGGGCCTCTGCCAATCTGCCCTGGAGGAAAATTCCTTCCCGACTCCAAATATGGCGATCAGTTAAACCCTGAGCATGTGGGCAAGACTCACCTGCCAGCACCCAGATGGCCCATTTCAGACAGTTTGACAAGAAGGTATGAGGATACTTAACATGGGGAAATAGATTCAATGTGTGTAACGGCTCAGCCATTCTCAGTGTCTCCATTCAAGCCTAAATTGATGGTATCTAGTTTGCATATTAATTCAAGGTCAGCAGTTTCTTGTTGGAGTCTGTTTTTGAAGCTTTTCTGTTGCAAGATTGTCACCTTTAAGTCTGTTACTGAGTGACTAGAGAGGTTGAAGTGTTCTCCTACTGGTTTTTGAATGTTATGATTCCTGATGTCTGATTTGTGTCCATTTATTCTTTTGCTTAGAGACTGTCCAGTTTGGCCAATGTACATGGCAGAGGGGCATTGCTGGCACATGATGGCATATATCACATTGGTAGATGTGCAGGTGAACGAGCCCCTGATGGCGTGGCTGATGTGATTAGGTCCTGTGATGATGTCACTTGAATAGATATGTGGACAGAATTGGCATTGGGCTTTGTTGCAAGAATAGGTTCCTGGGTTAGTGTTTTTGTTCTGTGGTGTGTGGTTGCTGGTGATAAAGGAGGGTAATATAATTAAATTTTTTATTAATACAATTATGAGATGCTCCATTATCTTGTCTGGTATCTATAGGACTGTCCATCTGACATTATTACTTTTCATCTCTTTTTAAACCTTCTAAGTATTGACACAGGACTATTTTTCTTCCATTCTTCTGGAGTTTTCCCAGTGTTCCAAGACCCATTGAGAATCAACTGTAATGGTCCAGCAGCTCCTCAGCCAATTCTTTTAAAACTCCTGAATGCAAGTTATCTGGACCTGCTGATTTTAAATATGTCTAACTTTAGTAGCTACTGTTTAACATCCTCATGAGTTTTTAGTGGAATGTAGAGAGTGTCAGTATCATCATCATGATATTACTATCATCTTGCCTCTTCCCCAGGTACAGAACAGAAGTATTCACTGAACACTTTTGCCTTTTCTGTATTATCACTGATAATTCTATCCTAGTATTTGAGCAATACCATTGTTAGGATTCTTTATGTTAATATATTTACAAGAAAACCCTTCTATTTTCCTTAACTCTGCTGGGCATAGATTTCCCCTTCTGTCCCTTTGCTTCTCTTATGAATTTTCTACCATTCCCAGCTGCTGACTTATATTCTTTCCTGTCCACTTCCCCTTTCCTCCCTTTGGTATCTATTTCTTTTTTATGGTGTGGGTTTGGGATTCCTGCTGGGGTTCCATGTCCTGTATCAGCCTCTGGTGTGTGATAAATGTGAAGAGCTGGCTGTATTTTAAAGAATCCTTATTGAGGTTGCAGGAACAAACAATGCCGATGTGTAGAAAGAATAGCAAATATGGCAGGCGACCAGCTTGGTTTAACAGTGAAATCCTTACTGATCTTAAACACAAAAAAGAAGCTTACAAGAAGTGGAAGATTGGACAAATGTCTTGGGAGGAGTATAAAAGTATTGCTCAGACATGCAGGAGTGAAATCAGGGAAGGCCAAATCACACTTGGAGTTGCAGATAGCAAGGGATGTTAAGAGTAACAAGAAGGGTTTCTACAGGTATGTTAGCAACAAGAAGGTCAGGGAAAGTGTGGGCTCCTTACTGAATGGGGGAAGCAACCTAGTGACAGAGAATGTGGAAAAAGCTAATGTACTTAATGCTTTTTTTGCCTCTGTCTTTACGAACAAGGTCAGCTCCCAGACTACTGCACGGGGCAATGCAGTATGGGGAGGAGGTGACCAGCCCTCTGTGGAGAAAGAAGTGGTTCGGGACTATTTAGAAAAGCTGGATGAGCACAAGTCCATGGGGCCAGATTCACTGCATCCGAGGGTGCTAAAGGAGTTGGCGGATGTGATTGCAGAGCCACTGGCCATTATCTTTGAAAACTCATGGCGATTGGGGGAGGTCCCGAATGACTGGAAAAAAGCTAATGTAGTGCCCATCTTTAAAAAAGGGAAATAGGAGGATCCGCGGAATTACAGGCCAGTCAGCCTCACCTTAATCCCTGGAAAAATCATGGAGCAGGTCCTCAAGGAATCAATTTTGAAGCACTTAGAGGAGAGGAAAGTGCTCAGGAACAGTCAGCATGGATTCACCAAGGGCAAGTGATGCCTGACTAACCTAATTGCCTTCTAAGATGAGATAACTGTCTCTGTGGATGAGGGGAAAGCAGTGGATGTGTTATTCCTTGATTTTAGCAAAGCTTTTGATACGGTCTCCCACAGTATTCTTGCCAGCAAGTTAAAGAAGTATGGGCTGGATGAATGGACTATAAGGTGGATAGAAAGCTGGCTAGATTGTTGGCTCAATAGGTAGTGATCAATGGCTCTATGTCTAGTTGGCAGACGGTATCAAGCAGAGTTCCCCAAGGGTCGGTTCTGGGGCCGGTTTTGTTCAATATCTTCATTAACGATCTGGAGGATGGTGTGGACTGCACCGTCAGCAAGTTTGCAGATAACACTAAACTGGGAGGAATGGTAGATATGCCGGAGGCTAGAGATAGGATACAGAGGGACCTAGACAAATAAGAGGATTGGGCCAAAAGAAATCTGATGAGGTTCAATGAGGACAAGTGCATAGTCCTGCACTTAGGACAGAAGAATCCCATGCACTGCTACAGACTAGGGACTGAGTGGCTATGCAGCAGTTATGTAGAAAAGGACCTAGGGAGTACAATGGATGGGAAGCTGGTTATGAGTCAACAGTGTGCCCTTGTTGCCAAGAAGGCTAATGGCATTTTGGGTTGTATAAGTAGAGGCATTGCCAGCAGATCGAGGGACGTGATCATTCCCCTCTATTCAGCACTGGTGAGGCCTCATCTGGAGTACTGTGTCCAGTTTTGGGCCCCACACTACAAGAAGGATGTGGAAAAATTGGAAAGAGTCCAGTGGAGGGCAACGAAAATGATTAGGGGGCTGGAGCATATGACTTATGAGAAGAGGTTGAGGGAACTGTAGAAGAGAAGAATGAGGGGGGATTTGATAGCTGCTTTCAACTACCTGAAAGGGGGTTCCAAAGAGGATGGATCTAGGCCAGGGGTAGGCAACCTATGGCACGCATGCTGAAGGCGGCACACGAGCTGATTTTCAGTGGCACTCACACTGCCCGGGTCCTGGCCACCGGTCCAGGGAGCTCTGCATTTTAATTTAATTTTAAATGAAGCTTCTTAAACATTTTGAAAACTTTATTTACTTTCCTTACAACAATAGTTTAGTTCTATATTATAGGCTTATAGAGAGAGACCTTCATTAAAATGTATTACTGGCACGCGAAACCTTAAATTAGAGTGAATAAATGAAGACTCGGCACACCACTTCTGAAAGGTTGCCGACCCCTGTTCTAGACTGTTCTCAGTGGTACCAGATGACAGAACAAGGAGTAATGGTCTCAAATTGCAGTGGGGGAGGTTTAGGTTAGATATTAGGAAAAACTTTTTCACTAGGAGGGTGGTGAAGCACTGGAATGGGTTACCTAGGGAGGTGGTGGAATCTCCTTCCTTAGAGGTTTTTAAGATCAGGCTTGACAAAGCCCTGACTGGGATGAATTAGTTGGGGATTGGTCTTGCTTTGAGCAGGGGGTTGGACTAGATGACCTCCTGAGGTCCCTTCCAACCCTGAGATTCTGTAATTCTATGATTCTAAGACCCTTGCTTCCTGTGTGTGCTGGCAGGGACAAAGGGCTCTCTCTTACTCCCCTCACCCTTTTGGCTGCTCTGAGTGGGAAAGGGAGGGACTCTGCTACCGTGTCTCTTCCAGAGCATTCATTTTACTGGTCCTACTGTCCTGTGAATAATGGTGTTGTCACTGAGTGTGCGACTCTTGTTTTTTCAGGGGCTGGTGACCTTTGAGGAGCTGGCTGTGTACTTCACGGAGGGGGAATGGGCTCTGCTAGACGCTGCTCAGAGAGCCCTCTACAGGGAGGTCATGCAGGAGAACTATGCCACTGTGGCCTCACTGGGTAAGGATTCCTGTCCCCTGGTTATTAAAAGCTGTGGGGTCCCTACAGAACCCAAGTAGTAATAACTCTAGGCCTTTATTCAGCCTGTAATTTTTGACAGGTTTCCATGCCCCGCTTTTTGCTTCATGTCGTTCCTCGGTGTCATTTCTGGACATGTGTGTATTTGTCGGCCATTTTGAAAAATACATGATTTATTAAATTTAGTTTAATTTATACTTGGATGCATTAAAACTAATGAATAAGTAGAGCTTTCACCTCTTTCTCATTTGGAGGGGAATCTGTGCAGCTGGTACAATTCTAGATACAGTCCAGTAAAGAGGGGAACTACTTGGTGCATGGACAGCGTGACAGTCAGATGAGCCCATCTTTTGATAGGCGAGCATAGGAGGTGCCTCTCAGGAGTCCATGGGTGAAAGGGAAACGGAGCAGTGGGAGGGGAGGGGAAGAGGAGTAGAGATTGCTGGGGTGCCAGCAGGTGGGGAGGGCTGAGAGCAGTGGGAGGAAGGGCACTCAGGAAGGGGGCAGGGTGGGTCAGTAGGAAGAGGAAGAGGTTTTGGGGTTCTGGAGCTGTGGGGGATCTCAGCCCTTTCACACGTGGATTGGTCAGTGGTGCCCTAGCTCCAGCCACTGCTTCAAGCTGTGGGTCAGTTGGGGGCGCATGGCCCTGTCTGCAGCCCCCAGCTCCAGTCCCGCCGCAAGCTGTCACAAGCTGCGGGTTGGTTGGGGGCGCACGGCCTGGGCTCCGGCCCCCTCGCAAGCTGCGGATCAGTCGGGGGCACATGGCCCCGGCTCCAGCCCCTGCTACAGGGAGAGGGTCTCAGGGCTGGGGCAAGGGGTTGGGGCACGGGAGAGTGTTCGGAGTGCTGACTCCAGGAGGGAGTTTAGGTGTGGGAGGGGACTCGGCTGGGGGTTGGGGTATGGGAGAGGGTGCGGGCTCTGGGCAGGGCTTACCTCAGGCAGCTCCCTGGAAGAGGTGACATCTCCCTCTGGGTCCTAGGTGAAGGCGCAGCCAGGCGGCTGTGCGTGCTGCCTTGCCTGCAGGTGCTGCCCCCGCACGCTTATGGCATGGGCAGCACACAGAGCCCCCCTGGCCATCCCTGCACCTAGGACCCAGAGGGAGCTGTCACCACTTCCAGGGAGCTGTGCAGAGCCAGGTAGGGAGCCTGTGTCAATGGGACGCCTGGCAAGCAACCCTACAATATTGGGACAAATAGTGTCCTGATAGTACATCAGTCGGGACGCAGGACAAAGAAATACTGGGCCATCTGGTCACCCTAGGAGTGTGGGTTTACAGAATTCTGTTGTGGGGTGGGGACTCCTGGTCAGGGAGCAAGAAGGAAGTTACCGAAATATGATGTTTGTGGGTGGAGAATGGATGGGCCCTACAAAGGGATCCTAGATGACCACTGCGGGGATGGAATGGGGGAGCAGGAAAGTGTGTGGGTAACCCGCAGTGCAAACGCAGTAGTTACAGGCAAATGGCGGGAGAGCACACATCCACCCAGAAGACCTACTTGGTAGGAGATGGGGAGAAACGGGGGGACAGGTAGAGCCCCGCAAATCCACGGATGCGGATATCTGTGGACTGTTTTTGTGGATAGTGGAGCAGCTGCGGATACAACCGTGCATGGCTCTAAATAAGGGGGTGGGTTATTTCTTTATTACCTCTGAGGGAAATCCCGTGGGGAGTGTGAAAGCAACACCTCTTGACTCTGGTCTACTCTTCTGCCCGTCTAGTCCTCCTGCCGCTGTGCGCAGCCTCTGACTGTCTCCTTTCTCCAGCTCTTGCTCAGGCTTGCGCCCCCCAAATCTGCCCCTTGTGCTGAGGGATGGGGGCAAGAGAAGCTCAGCGTACAGGCAGCAGCAGCTCTGCCGTTCTCCTGGGTGGGTGCACCCCCTCTGCACGTGTTCTTGGGGCCGCCCCAGAGTGTGGAGCCTCCTTCCTCCCACCCTCTCAGCACAAGTGCTGCCACGGCTGCCTGCAGGCTCTGGACATGGCAGCCAGTCAGCCGGGGCTCCCCTGGGTGGCACACGGCAGCAGCAGACAGGACTCCCAGAAGGACCTCCTTGAGCCTGACTCGTCTGTAGTCCTGCGATGGTGCACACCCGCCAAGCAGTTAGCCTCCTGTAGACATCAGCCTCCTGCAGACCTGTATTTGCCTTTAGTTTTTAAAGTTGCTCCCTCTTGGGGATGCAGAACTTGAGGGGTATGGTGTCTATGTATGTGGTGGAGGAGGGTGGTATTACCCAAATATGCAACATCCTCACTCCCAACTCTTTGAAATCCTCCTGTCTGTTATTGTCTGGCTTGGGAGCTCCGTTTCTGACATTTAACTCTTTCTTTAGTGTGGACAGAGGAAATGAACCCAAGCCTGCCCTCCACCGAGCTACATTTCACATTTAGAAAGTCCTTCACTTATTTATTTAAAGACACTTTTCTGCATTTACCTCCTCGAGACCCCACACCACTCCTTACCCCCAGTCTCTGCCTTCATGCTGCCTCTTCCCTGCAAGATCCCGCCTCCCACTCACTCATCTCCGCTCCCTTCCTCTCCCCTCCTCCCCCGACAGCTTGCTGGTGCGGATGCAGATAGAGGTAAAAGACAGCTAGCGGGTTGCGGGTTGATCCTGGCAGATGCGGATCGGATACGGATCCACATTTTTGTATCCGTGCAGGGCTCTAGGGACAGGATTGTTACCACAGAGAGGAAGCAGCTTGAAGACAGGTGAATACACAGGCCCTGGAGAAAGCTGTCTCTGCAGTATTGGTAACACATGTAGCTGAGACCCAAGAAACAGATAAAACCATGCAAAGAGTGTGATTTGCAGCTGAGAGAAACAGAGGAGACTTGATAGGGGTGCTCCAGGAGAAGGATCAGTTGCTCCAGAAGGTGCGCCAGCTAAAGGGGGATGTGGAAGCAATGAAGCACGTAATCTGGTGGAGGCACAGCTTGTAGACCTCATTGGGGGTTGGAGCAAGGTTTTGGAAGGGGATGGCCTATGTACTGGGGCTTCCTCCCCATCCCTTGTAAGGCAAAGGAGAGAACCTAATTTATGTGCTGCACCTGAGAGGTGATTAACTGATTGCCCGCTGGCCAGAGGAGGGGGACCAGGGCGGGAGGCATTTCTTGGCGGAGAGGAGAGAAGCAGGTAGGGCTGGAGATGGAATATTTTCTGACCCTAAAATGAATTCACTTTGGAAAGTGAAGGAAAGCCTAGTAGGGAGAGAAAATGGATCCAAGATAGAAAAGAAAACTAAAGTAGAAGCAGAATCAGATGATGATACCAGTAAGAAGCAAACTGAGGAAGTAACTAACCTGAACTGTTATAACTAAGATCCCTCACCAAAGCAATGAGAGCAGGTGACGTTAACCCTGTGAAAGTAGCTGACTGGGTTACAAGATGTGGATCTTGTAGCTGAATGTAAAAACAAAGAGCAGGTCAATAAACTGCTAAAAACTGCAATGCTAGGGAAAGTTTAAAATAAGTTGCCAGTTACGAAAGTAGGTACCTGGAGCGAAGGGGGGTGATGTATAGGGTACCATTGGAACTGAGCAGTGATGAGAGAAGGAAAAGCGTGTGAGAGGACAGAGTGTTAGGAAGTCAACGCCTGTCATCACGTTCGGGGCAGTTCACACTAGTGGGGTGTTATGTCACCGCTAATCCTGCAACCGCGGGTGCCTCCTAATGCTTTGCTGCTGTAGCTCCCAACCTGGGCTGCTGATAGCCAGCCTACCAGCATGCAGGTCACACCCTGAGTCTGTGTGTGTGCACTAGACAGCCCTGGTTCAGCAGTTCTGACCCCAGCAGCCTGTCTACAGCCTCACAGCCCTCTCTGGCTTCCATCAGCCTTGGTTGCAATGATGAAAGTGAGGATTGCTGGGAATTCAATAGATGAAGTATAGCACAACCTCTTGAGAACTCCACATGCTATTTGAGTTAAAATGTGGGTGTAGAAGTTGAAAGGAAAAGTTAAATGCAGTCAAAACGTTTAGTCCTGGGAAAATTAGTTATGGATAAAAAGTCACATGTCCAAAGGTGGATTTAGATTTATTTTATAAATTCAAGGGGAGAAAAGAGATGGTAGGTGTGACCTATGTGCCTGGGGTAGCCCTTACTGAAAACACCAAGATCAGGGCAGGTTGCAAAATGGAGAGTAGATACTCCCAAGACTCATGGGTAACACTGAAGCTAAATCTCCCAACCACAAATTGTGTAGCCTGATCTATAGATTATGAATAAAAATTCCCCCAGTTATCACTTTGAGGATTGACAGGTTCTTGTCCCAAGATCCGGTCCTGTATTATTAAAATGATTATATAGTTGGGAACCCCGATGTGCAACACTCACACTATAGGAACTTTTTTATATTTACAAATAAATAATACATTAATACATTTAGCAAAGTCACACACTCTAACTCAGTAAGGTAGATAGAGATAATACAGAAAGTATATTTGAACATCCATACTCACACCATCCCTTGCAGAACAACCTGAAATGTTAGCCCTTATCTTCCTCATCACCGTCACCTTCCTTATCTTCACCAGTGGCCATCATCCTGGCCCCCTCGCAAGGGCTACATCTCTCTCCCCTACTGTCCTGGGATGTCACTTTTATAATACGTTATTCTGATGTTACTATGTCTAATGCATATTCAATAGGGGTTTCTCCCCTCTTCCTTATTTGTAGTTTCTCCTCTTACCAATGTTCAAGTGTCTTTCTTCTATAGGTTAGTGTATTAATGATTTCACCCCAGTATCATATATGTCAATTCATTGCCATGACACTTTTGCAGTCAGATGTTCCGTCCAAAACCTTCCAGAAGCTGGTGTCAGTTCACATTCTGTGGTTGGCTGATGTCATTATGGACAAAATTCCACCCCCTACACTCTTCTTCCAGTTCCCCAAAACTTACGAGTTACGTAAGTTTATCTATACCGAAGTTCATAGGCCTCAAGCCTCATGCTAACTGCTGAAGCCAGTGTCTTACAGGATACAAGCCTGTAGGTCCTTGCATTACTGCTGAATATAATAAAGCAGAATATAATGCAAAGCAGTGAATATAATAGAGGTAAGCTGGCCCACTGGACTACAACTGTGCTTCTGATCCTTCACACAGGTTATCGAAAAGCTGAAAAAAGAAATCACATGGCTTCCTTTATTGCATTCTAGATCTCTGGCTCCCAATCAGCACCTAGGTCCAGGACAGTGAGAAGTTAGGGCTGGTCTACACTGGGGGGGTATCGATCTAAGGTACGCAACTTCAGCTACGTGAATAGCGTAGCTGAAGTTGAAGTATCTTAGATCGATTTACCTCAGGTCCTCATGGCACGGGATTGACGTCCGCGGCTCCCCATGTCGACTCCGCTACCGCCGCTCGCTCCGGTGGAGTTCCAGAGTTGACGGGAGAGCGTTCGGGGATCGATACATCGTGTCTAGATGAGACGCGATATATCGATCCCCGAAAAATCGATCGCAGTCTGGACGTACCCTTATTTAAAAAACTCTGCTCACATATACAAAATGTTCTTCTGACCCAAGGGGTCAACCATGTTACCAGGTCAGTATAAGTTTGGCTCTTACCCAAAATACCACGCTTCCAGCCAGTCCTTTAGTGTTTAAAACTACAGGTTTACTATAAAGACAAAGAACAAGAAGAGAGATGTTAAATGGTAAAGCAGTTACGTACATATAAAGACTTGAAAGTCCATATATCAGGTTCTTAGCAGGAGTGACGAGTTTTCTGGCTTGAGAATCCCTCCGGAATACATCCACAGCTTGGATGGGTCATTCAGCCCTAAATTCAGAGCTTCATTGTAGAAAAGTCACTCTAGAGGTAGGAAGACAAAAGGAAGAAGATGTAGTTGCCTTTTATATAATTTTGCCATGTGGCTTGTACTTCCTTTGTCCCTAAACACAAGCTTCATAGCACATGGCATGGAAAAGCCTTAGAGTTCTCTGTCTATAGGCATGCCCCTACAAGTCCTGCTGAGTCGTAAGGTGTACACCGGCTCCTTTCAAGGGCTGGGCAGTGCTGAGGCCAATCTATCTGGGGGTGTCACCCAGAAATACAGCACATGCTTGGAAATACAGATATACTCCACATACCTATAACTCATAATACAAAGGTGACATAAACAAGATTATCATACCCGGCAAATTATAACATTTTTGCAGATACCTCACACGGCATATCTGGTCAGATTCCTTACAGTTTTGTAACATTGGTATCAACAATATCATAAAGTGTCCCACATATTCCATACAGTGTCACAGTAACTATTAAAAATTAAATGTACCAATACATAGACAAAAAGTGGAGTCAGTTTTGTCAAATATATACAGATGGGTCCAAACAAGAAAAAACAGAAGTAGTAGAGGTAAAATATTGTACACCAAAAATTGGAATTAGTATATCTAAAAGAATATCTGATTTTTCAGCTGTCATGACAGTCAAAGTACTAGCAATAATACGAGCATTAAATTGGATCTGGGATAGATGCCCAACAGTAATTTTTTTTGACTCAGTCTCAGGCCTTATGGTGATAAAAAAGGATGTCTCAGTATGTAGAAGTGATTTAATCAATGAAATTATATTTCTAAGAACAGAGTAGAGATGGGGATACATGTAGCGTTAGCTTGGATGCTGCAGCATATCGGGATAACAGGAAATGAAATGGCAGATAAATTAGAAATGAAAGCCTAGTACAGAAAAATACAACAAAGAGGAATGTCAAAAATTTTGGATTAAGAAAAGAAGAGAGAGAAGAATTTTTGAATTGTGCCCTAGAGTTGATCATAAGGACGTACATCAGGGCCTGGTTAGGAAAAATGAAACGATTTTGTTTAGAGTACTAACTGGCCACTGTGGCATAAACAAAAGTCTTTTTAGAGTAAATAGACACAAAGATGGATTATGTGAGCTCTGTAAGGTGGAAGAAACAATCAATCACCTTTTATGGGTCTGTAAGGACTTTGATAAAGAAAGGGATTTCAGTGTCAGCAGCAGAAGTATCGCTCAGTCTCCAGGTTGGAACTTTCAGAGATGGGCCTTGTTGTAGATCTGCTCCTGGCTGTGTTGTGCCGTTTGCAGCTTTTCCCTTGCAAGTGCCCCCTGGGTCTTCAGTTTCTTTCTTGACTGTATAACATACCGCACTACATTGGTTGTTCTGGAGTTCTGCCCTTCCCATGTCCCCTACTGCTCCGGTTAAGTTCAGGTGAAAAGTCATTTGCCCATGAGGGTGGTCCTTCTCCTGGATCTTTGGTCTCCAATGGAGCCATCTCCTCATGGCACTCCCTCTTGACCACCATGGCCATCTCCTGTCCTCCTGGTTCTTCTAGTCCAGCTCTAGCCCCTCTACAGATGCTCCAGGCCATCCCTGGACATCCTCCCTGAAAAACTTCCAGTCATGCCGAAGTATGACCAGAGAGGCCAGGTCTTTGGCCACTCTGGCCTGCACTGTCTCAGTGTGGTCTTGCAGAGTCAGTTGCACTTGTCTAATTGGACAGGGTTGCATGTCCCCGTGGATACTCTGGAGCAGGGGTAGGCAACCTATGGCACGGGTGCCGAAGGCGGCACGCGAGCTGATTTTCAGTGGCACTCACACTGCCCGGTTCCTGGCCAACGGTCCGGGGGACTCTGCATTTTAATTTAATTTTAAATAAAGCTTCTTAAACATTTTAAAAACCTTATTTACTTTACATACAACAATAGTTTAGTTATATATTATAGAAAGAGACCTAAAAATGTTAAAACATATGACTGGCATGTGAAACCTTAAATTAGAGTGAATAAATGAAGACTCGGCACAGCACTTCTGAAAGGTTGCCGACCCCTGCACTGGAGGAGGACCATGCACCTAGATTCTCCTCCTGACCCCACCAACCACTCCCTGACTAAGGTCTGGCTGCAGACAGAGTCTTTCAATCCTTTTATGTTTACTCCATTCACTAGCAAGGGGACTAATGTTTTTGCCGTGCCCCTTTTTTGAGTCCAGTGATCCACTATCCAGGCCTGCCCATAATTATAGTCCATGAATGGGCAGTCCCACCTGAAATGGCCTGGCTGCTCATATGCAAAACAGCCCCCATGAGAGAAAGAGGTTTTGCATTAATTCTCCTGAGTAGCATGGCCCCTTCTGCTTGGCCCAAATGTCTCCTGGCTAGCTGAGGGTGGGCTTCCAGTCTCCTCTATTGGCCTTTGTATCCCCCTCTACTAGGATTCAGTACCCAAATCCCCCTGGATAGCGTCAGTGAGCTTTGGGCTCAGGGGTACTTGAGGCCCCAGAGGTGCACCAGTCTGACTTTTGGCATTTCAGCTTTGGACCAAAGGGACATCAGGTAGTTCTCCACCATGGCAATGGCCTCTGCCGAGGTCTCTGGTGAGTGTCTCATCACCCACTCAAGCTTCCCCCCAGAGTTCAAAAGACCAGACCCTGTGGAGTCTTCTGGTTGGGAGAAGGCACGGCCTGGGGGCCTTACCAGAGTGGTTCCATCCCAGGTTCAACCTTCCATGTGGCTCTTCAGGAGAAGGACCTGTTTTCCCTTAACTTGTTCCCTCTCCCCCATTTCTCTGGACTTCTGAGCATCTTCTAACCTGCTCCTCCAGCCGAAGCATGTGCCACAGGCCAGGGGGCAGGGCTGCCTGTACCCAGTCGTGTCCTTTAACCCCCTCAGGCCCAGTGTGGGGATTGTGTACGCCATCACAGTTAAATACAATAGTATCAAGATATACCTGTGTTTATCATATCTGTCTGCCATTACATTGTTCACTCTGCTCGTGTATTCTAATTCCTTCCATCACCCGGTGTGTGTCCTGTTTACAATATGGATTGTAAATTCCTCAGGGCATGGAGAATTTATTACTCTGTATTTATACAATGCCTAGAACAACGAGGGCCCATTTTTATTGACCCTTAGGCATTAATGTAATGAACATGATTAATAATAATAACTGTCCTGCTGTTTGGACCCCAGGAAGTTGGCCTCGGGATGCTTAAAAATGAGCTGAGGGTAAAATCATGGAATTCTCTTTATGACAAGTATCCTTCAAATTCAGCTGATCTTCTTCATTTTTATTCTCTTATGCAGGGTTTCCAGTTTCCAAACCTGATGTGATCTCCCAGCTGGAACGAGGGGAAGAGCTGTGGATCCAAGATGTCCAGGGCTCTGAAGAAAGAGAGCTCCAGAAAGGTGCCCAGATAGGTGAGACATCTGTTAAACCAACTGAGAAACTGTCCACCAATGAAGGAAATGTTTGGGATTCTCTACAAAGATCTTATGAGCTCTCCTAATTCAGAATTGTTCCCAGCAGGTGTGGCATCCTCATGGCAGATGTCACTCATGATTTACCACCTCTCCTGACTGACATCTGGCTGTAGCTCCCACCCCAATCTTCCTTCCCCCTGAGTGGGATGTAGACTCACAAATGATCCTCTATTCTCTGTCCTCCAGGGAAGGGCTTTGGGAAGGGCGGGGAGAGGGTACAAATCAAATCCTGTTTGTTTGATCTCTCCAGCACTTATTTTGGTTTGTTCCCACCTTTTCCCATTCCTCTCACTGAGGTTTCCTCTCTCCACAGCACAGGGAGTGACCTGTGTCTGGATTCTCTCTCTATCCTTCCAGGAGATGGGATGCTGAGTGAGAACGAGGAGAAGAGTCCCCACCAGGAAGATGCTGAGCAAGTAGAACGACATGGGACATTTGCAGGAAGATCCAAAGGGAAAGTTTCTTGGAGTTGTGCAGAGGCAGAAGCCTGTGAGAGTCAGCATAGGCCAGAGAAAAGCTTCTGTAGCGGCTCAGACGTTATTAGACGTGAAAGAATGAACATGGGAGAGAGACCCTACACATGCCTTGAGTGTGGAAAACGTTTTAGTCAAAGCTCAAACCTCATCACACATCAGATAATCCACACAGGAGAGCGGCCCTACACGTGTTCTGAGTGCAGGAAAAGCTTCAGTCGGCGCTCGGACCTGATCAAACATCAGAGAGTCCACACAGGAGAGCGACCCTACATGTGCTCTGAGTGTGGGAAAAGCTTCAGCCAGAGCTCAAGCCTCAACAAACATCAGAGAATCCACACAGGAGAGCGTCTCTACACGTGCCTAGAGTGCGGGAAAAGCTTTATAAACAGATCACACCTTCTCGCACATCAGAGAATCCACACAGGAGAGCGACCCTATATGTGCTCTGAGTGCGGGAACAGCTTCAAACTCCGCTCTCACCTCATCACACATCTGAGAGTGCACACAGGAGAGCGACCCTATACATGCCTTCAGTGCGGGAAAAGCTTCTGCCAGAGGTCACAGCTCACCACACATCAGAGAATCCACACGGGAGAGCGACCGTACACATGCTCTGAGTGTGGGAAAAGCTTCAAACACAAGTCACACATGTTGGCACATCAAAGAATCCACACTGGGGAGACACCCTACACATGCTCTGAGTGTGGGAAAAGGTTTAGTGGGAGCTCAACATTCAGCATACATCAGAGAATCCACACAGGCGAGAGACCCTACTCGTGCTCTGAGTGTGGGAAAAGCTTTTGTTGGAGCTCAGCTTTTATAAAACATAAGAAGATCCACACAGGTGAGTAATGCCACAAATGTCTTGTCTAGGGCTCACCAAAGATTTTTTGTAAAATACATTAGCTAATTCCCACAGTTTGTACCATTTCAGTGTGGTGTGGCAAACCCAGGACAAATGGCTACAAAAGGAGGGGTAGTAATTAGTCCCAGGGAGTTAAAAGGCCTCTCCCTATCCACTGAGGAGAGATAGCCATGAGGAAATAAGGTTCAGCTGGAAAAGGAGTTACCAGGTAACTAATTAGGTTCAGCTGGCCCCAATTGCTGGAGACATTTTTAAACCCTCCCTGGCGTGGAAGCAGGGGGGAGAGTGAGAGAAGCAGAGAAGCTGCCAGCAAGTTAGGTGCAGCAAGGTTCCGAACCCTTCCAGCAAGGAAGACTGCGCCCTGTCCCCAGAAGGGGAGAAAACCAGCACAAGGGACTGACTAAGGTAAGGATCAGCCAGACCCTGCGCTACCTGGAAGGATTTGCTTTGCCCAAGCTGGTGTCTCCATGGCTTAAAAGGACTGAGCTTGCTGAGGAGAAGCAGGTACTTTGCCACAGTGGTTTTTCAGCTCCATGTGAGTTGCCGGCCTCTGTCTTTTCCATCTCCCCACCTCCCCCTGATTTGGGGTGAATCTCATCATCCTTCATCAACTCTTTTCTCTTATACAGGTCTGTCGCATCGTATGCACATTTAACATGCGTGATTTCAGCTTTGCACAGTCGGGAGAAAAAAAAACAAAAAAATGGGCAATTCCACCAGCGTGAGACAGGAATCTGCTGTTCCCACTAAAATATTTTTTTGGGAGGACTTGACAGCAATAGCATGTCTTTAGGCCTGTGATAAAGTTCTCCCCTATAATAACCGTGGCGGGTTGGCAAAAAAAAAGTTTAAATAATGTGTCTGCCCCGGAGTGAGTGTGAGATGGGAGAAGTGAATCTGCTGTTCCCACTACAGTACTCAGTCCCCCTGTACCTCTCATACTGTGTGCATCTCGCCGCACTGAGTGAGACTCTACTGTGCCTTTACTGTTTAAAGAGACAGTATGTATTTTTCAAACTGTACAACATGGCTCCTAAACACAAGGCACCTACTTCATCTGATGCTCAACCAAAGAAACAGCGATGTGTTCCAATGCTGGAGGAAAAATTGGCTGTGTTGGACTTATTGAGAGATGGTATGTCCACCGCCAATGTGGCGTGTAAATACGGCCGCAACGAATCTAGCATCCGTGCCATCAAGATTCGAGAGACGGAAATTTGTCAAGCCGTGGCATAGAGTCATAGAATCTTAGGGTTGGAAGGGACCTCAGGAGGTCATCTAGTCCAAACCCCTGCTCAAAGCAGGACCAATCCACAGACAGAATTTTACCCCAGTTCCCTAAATGGCCTCACAACCCTGGGTTTAGCAGGCCAATGCCCAAACCACTGAGCTATCCCTCCCTAAATATATGGAGATATACCTATCTCAGAGAACTGGAAGGGACCCTGAAAAGTCATCAAGTCCAGCCCTCTGCCTTCACTAGCAGGACCAGATCCCTAAATGGCCCCCTCAAGGATTAGAACTCACAATCCTGGGTTTAGTAGATCAATGCTCAAACCACTGAGCGATCCTTCCCATCAAGTAACTGCTAAGGGGATGAGCCAGGTGCGTGATAAGACTTTATTGAAGACTGAAAAGGCATTAAACTTATGGCTGGAAGACATGAACTGTAAACGTGTGCCTATCAATGGCAACATGTTGCGAGAAAAGGCTCTTAGCATCCATGCGCTGTTCAAACCTCCCGCTGAAGAGGGACAACCTTCTGATGAGAAGGAATTCAAAGCCAGCCAAGGTTGGCTTAACGGTTTTAGGAACTGCTTCAACCTCAAAAACTACTGGTGAAGCTGCATCTGCCAATGAGGACTCAGCAAAAGCCTATCCCGAACAATTAAAGAAGATCATAGAGGAAAGAGGCTATCTTCCAGAACAAGTTTTTAATGCTGACGAGACTGGGCTCTTCTGGAAAAAAAATGCCCACCCGCACTTACATTTTGAAATCAGAAAGACAAGCCCCTGGCTTCAAAGCAGCTAAAGACCGTGTGACTGTGTTGCTTTGTGGGAATGCAGCTGGACATTTAATAAAGCCGGGCTTGCTCTACAGGGCTGCAAATCCCCGTGCCCTAAAAGGCAAGAACAAAAATCTCCTGCCTGTGTTCTGCAATCAGATAAAAAGGCTTGGGTGATGGCAGCATTATTTCTGGATTGGTTCCATAAGTGTTTCATTCTGGAGGTCAAGCAGTACCTTGAAGAAAAAGGACTTGACTTTAAAGTGTTGCTGATTGTAGATAATGCTCCTAGCCACCCTGCGGCACTCCGGCTTGCGCATAACGACGTTGAAGTCGTCTTTCTCCCCCGCAATACCACCTCCATCCTCCAACCTCTCGACCAAGGCGTCATTAGCTGTTTCAAGGCCATGTACACGAGGCTTACATTCTCACAGATCCTTACCGCTATGGATACTGATCCCAATGTTAATGTGATGGAGTGTTGGAAGTCCTTCAACATTGCTGATTGCATCTCTTATATTAAATAAACAATGGATGCAATCAAGCCTGAAACAGTCAATGCATGTTGGCGAAACCTATGGGAAGACTGTGTGAGTGATTTTAAGGGTTTCCCGACCATTGATAAAGAAGTGCAACTCATTGTTCAGGTGGCCAGGCAAGTGGGTAGTGATGGCTTCATCGACATCCTCGAGGAAGAAATTGAGGAATTAATTGAGGGCCATAGAGAAACATTGACTAACGAAGTGTTAGAGGAACTGATAAAATTGTCTACAGAAGACGAAGATGATGTCGAACAGGAAGAGTAAGCAACTTGGAATCTTCATAAATTTTCTGAAGTGTTCCAAGCAGCGAAACACTTGAATGATTTAATTTCTGAATATGATCCCTCTATGGAACAAAACCTCAAAATCACACGTAGTATTACGGATGATTTAGGCTGTACCAAGAAATGTTTGAGGAGCTCAAAAGACAATAGCGACAGTTGCCAATTACTATGTTTTTAACGAAAAAACAACCAGCAGCAGCAGAGCCTACACAATCAACTTCTCGAGCTGAACCAGAGCCAACCACTTCATCTACGACTCGCTCTCCATCACCGAAGCCTGGCCCATTGTCTCCTGGATCGACATCAAGCCCTGACGACTCAATAATAGTGTTGTAAGAGGAAGACTAATCATTGGAGTGTGTACAGTACAAGACTAGCAAGAATATCAGGATGACTGGTGACTGTTCAGGTTTACAGTACTGTACTGTACTGTTTTCATTTTTTATTCGTCTGTCTCTCTGTTATGTTATTAAAAATACTGTAAAATTATATTTTGCATATGTAGTCTATTATATACTGTACTGTACATCGCTGTATACAATACATAGTACTGTACAGGATTGTATAGACAAAATTGTACTTTATGGGTGATTTAAGAGATTTTCAAGGGTCATTTTGACTATACGCAGTTTTCGCTTTACGCGCTGACAGCAGAATGTAACCCCAGCATAAGATGCGACAGACCTGTATCTCCTGTGAGTGTCCCCTTCCTGCCAGAAATATCCATCAGCGCCAGGTTGGGGAGATGGGGTGAACTTAACTAGCTACACTGAGGTAAAAACGACCCGTGTCTTGTGTCAACTGGGATTGTGCATGGCTCATTTTAGCAATCTTGTTGTAACAACACAACTACGTTAGCAGTACAGATATAACGTGGGTACAGTGACTGGGATTAGCTTTCCCCTTGGGCCTGAGCTCACCTCCCTCATTTCCTCTAGTCTAGACAAACCCCGAGCATCATGTTGATACCATTCCCCCATTAGAAAGTGATTGTTAGTCACCGAGTTCCCCTTTGGGGACAGATTGTCTCAATCCCACTTGTTCTCACCTTGCTCAGGCTTGTGCTGGACAGAAGGGGGGAGAGCTAGCTCAGTGGTTTGAGCATTGGCCTGCTAAACCCAGGGTTGTGAGTTCAATCCTTGAGGGGGCCACTTAGGGGTCTGGGGCAAAAATTGGTCCTGCTAGTGAAGGCAGGGGGCTGGACTCAATGACCTTTCAAGGTCCCTTCCAGTTCTAGGAGATTGGTATATCTCCAATTATTATTAAGTATTTTTTCTACCATTTTCCTTATTTAAAATAGATTGAAATAGAACAAGAGCAGGAGCAGGGCAGGAAAAATGTGTCATTTCGGCCTCTGTGACACCCGAAGGAGATGGAATGAGTCAAAGGGATTCCCTCCTTCCCCATCAGTGTCACAATCCCCCCTCGCCCCAGCAGCATTAGCTTCTGTGTAAGGCACAATAGCGTTTATCCTCCCCACGTTCTACCCCTGCACCTCCCGAAGTGTCACATGATGCTGTGTTCTGTGTGCTCCCTGTGCTTAGACGTCACACTCTGAACCTAAATCAGACTCCTTGGGGCTAAAGATGAAAGTTTCACAGACCCGGAAGGGGAATTTGAATGGATCCCAAACACAGAATAGTAATTCTGTGCTTTCATCTCTGCTTCCATCTCTTGGCAAAGCTGCTTCTGGCCTTTTTCCTGCTGAACTGGGATTGTTTGCAGATGAGAAGTTTGGCTGCTTTTCCCCCTTGTGATGAAACTAAATCTTTTGTAAATAACATGACTCAATAATAATGAGGTGGCACAGAGCAAAGGAAAATTGAATGGATCAGAGGCGAACGCAATGGGAGAATCTGTTTTGATTTATCAGATATAAGCTGCTCTGGAATTTATTTTTATATGAAAATGAAAGTGTCTTCCACCCCTCTGTGTTGTGTGTTTTCCTCTCTGTCCTGAAGGTGGTTTGGTCTCATAAATGGATATTACCTTTGTTTGACAGAATGTACCTCAGATTTATTGGGGACTTTGAGACAAATGACCGTTTGCTAAAATGACAATATTTTATTTTATCTGTGTCTTTTCCCCACCCCTGTATGGTGACTGGAGGAAATTCAAGTGCAGTTCAGTAACTGGGAAAGAATACTGCAAACTATTGGGCATGCTCCCAAGGAAACAAACCATTTTAAAATGTGTACTCTGAAACAGTGAAGAAAGGCATACTGCAAATTGTGCAATGAACTGAAGTAACTGGACATGTTCACACTTGTTGTGGGTACATTATGAATAAAAAACAAGAGAGAGTCAATAACTAGGCTTAATCAATTGATTAATCAATGATTATTAGTCAAAGACTAATACAGTTTAATACAGAAAGGAAGAATACCTACATTACCAGTCCCTGTGGAAGACAGGATTACAGTGCTCACAATGTCTGAGAGATTCTGTGCTTTATACCTAACGGGGGGAGTTTCACAATTTTCCCTACATCACTTTATCTAATATATCTTTCTTCTCTATTTTCTATGACATGTTTTTCATAGACAGTAATTGCTACACCTTCCATGTAGGGGATACGTTGTAAGTTTGAACATGACATATATTTTATATTTTCAGAGGGGTAGCCATGTTAGTCTGGATCTGTAAAAGCAGCAAAGAGTTCTGTGGCACCTTATAGACTAACAGACGTATTGGAGCATGAGCTTTCGTGGGTGAAGTGGGCATTCACCCACGAAAGCTCATGTTCCAATATGTCTGTTAGTCTATAAGGTGCCACAGGACCCCTTGGTGATTTTATATTTTGACGGTCATGCAGATATTAAACAAAAGCAAGACTTTGTTTTAAATAGCGCAGGCATAGCATTACCTATTTTTCTGCTGTTTGTGCCTAGCCCTGAAATTACAATACTTCAGCTATCTCTTTTTGTAATGTAAATAAAAAAGCATTTTGGAAGGTCTTAAAATGAGGACAATTCAAGAAACAGTGATATCATATACAGTAAATGTTAATGTTGTATATACTATTAATATTGGCTAACAGTATTGACGTTACAGTCTTTCTCTCACCTAACTTCATCTATGTTTTAGTAGCCTGCTATAGCACAACACCTAGAAGCTGTTGTACTTAAGTGTATTTTATAAGCTTCTTGTATCTTAGCCCTGGTCTACACTATGAGTTTAGGTCTAATTTAGTAGCATTAGATCGATTTAATCCTGCACCCATCCACACGACAAAGCCATTTTTGTTGACTTAAAGGGGTTTTAAAATCAATTTCTGTACTCCCCGACGAGGGGATTAGCTCTGAAATTGACATCACCGGGTCAAATTTGGGGGTAGTGTGGATGCAATTCAATGGTATTGGCCTCCGGGAGCTATCCCAGAGTGCTCCATTGTGACCGCTCTGGACAGCACTGTCAACTCCGATGCACTGGCCAAGTAGACAGGAAAAGCCCCGCGAGCTTTTGAATTTCATTTCCTGTTTGGCCAGTGTGGCAAGCTGATCAGCACAGGTGACCATGCGGAGCTCATCAGCACAGGTGACCATGGAGTCCCAGAATCGCAAAAGAACTCCTGCATGGACCAAATGGGAGGTACTGGATCTGATCGCTGTATGGGGAGATGAATCCATGCTATCAGAATTCCGTTCCAAAAGTTGAAATGCCAAAATATTTGAAAAAAATCTCCAACAGCATGAAGGACAGAGGCTATAACAGGGACCCACAAACAGTGCCACGTGAAACTTAAGGAGCTCAGGCAAGCCTACCAAAAAACCAAAGAGGCAAACGGCTGCTCTGGGTCAGACCTCCCAGACATGCCACTTCTATGATGAGCTGCATGCAATTCTAGGGAGTGTCCCTACAACTACCCCGTCCCTGTACATGGACTCCTGCAAGGAAGTCTCGTGCAACAGGGATGAGGATTTTGGGGACAAGGAAGATGATGAGGAGGAGGCACAGCAGGCAAGTGGAGAAACCGTTCTTCCCAACAGCCAGGGACTGTTTATCACCCTGGAGACATTACCCTCCCAACCCAGGCTCCCAGACCTTGAAGGTGGAGAAGGCACCTCTGGTGAGTGTACCTTTGTCAATATAATACATGGTTTAAAAGCAAGCATGTTTAATGATTTGTTTTCCCTGAAGACGTGGGATGTATTTGCGGACAGTAAAGCTACTGGAATGCAGTCAAGCAACATCCATTCTTTATCTCTTTGTGTTATCCTCAGCAGAATGATATCATTCATGGTCACCTGGTTGAAATAGGGGAATTTTATTAAGGGGACATTCAGAGGTGTCTGTTCCTGCTGGGCTGTGTGCCTGTGGCTGAAAAGAAATCATCCCCGCTGTTAGCCACGTGGTGGGGGGAGAGGTGAAGTGATCATCCCAGAGAATTGGGTGTGAGGGGAGTTAACCCAAAAACCGCCCCCTCTCCTTTTAAATGGCCAACCAATTTTAAATGGTCAACCCAACTCTCCCTTTTTTTCCTCCCACAGCTGCAAATGTTTCAGCGCTCCCCCTATCATCTCCGTCCCAGAGGCTAGTGCAGATAAGAAGGCAAAAAAACCACACTCACGATGAAATGTTCTCTGAGCTTATGCAGTCCTCCCGCACTGAAAGAGCCCAGCAGAATGCGTGGAGGCAGACAATGTCAGAGTCGAGGAAAGCACAAAATGAATGCAAGGACAGATGGCTGGAGCAAGAGGAGCAGTGGCAGCAGCGTGATGAGAGGAGGCAGGATGCAGTGGTGAGGCTACTGGAGGATCAAACTGATATGCTCCGGTGTATGGTTGAGCTGCAGAAAAGGCAGCAGAAGCACAGACTGCCGCTTCAGCCCCCGTGTAACCAACCGCCCTCCTCCCCAAGTTCCAAAGCCTCCTCACCCAGACACCCAAGAACACGGGGAGGGGGGCTCTAGGCACCCAACCATTCCACCCCAGAGGACTGCCCAAGCAACAGAAGGCTGGCATTCAGTAAGATTTGAAGTGAAGTGTGGCCTTGTCCTTCCCTGCTCCACCACCCCACCTGGTGCTTCCCTCCTCCCCCACCCCTCCCGGGCTGGCTTGGCAGTTATTCCCCTATTTATGTGATGAAGTAATAAAGAATGCATGAATTTGAAACAACAATGACTTTATTGCCTCTGCAAGCGGTGGTCGAAGGGGGGAGGGGAGGGCGGTTGATTTACAGGGAAGTAGAGTGAACCAAGGGGACGGGTTTTCATCAAGAAGAAACAAACGGAACTTTCACACCGTTGCCTGGCCAGTCATGAAACTGGTTTTCAAAGCTTCTCTGATGTGCAGCGCACCCTGGTGTGCTCTTCTAACCACCCTGGTGTCTGGCTGCACATAATCAGTGGCCAGGCAATTTGCCTCAGCCTCCCACCCCGCCATAAACGTCTGCCCCTTACTCTCACAGATATTGTGGAGCACACAGCAAGCAGTAATAATGATGGGAATATTGGTTTCGCTGAGGTCTAACCGGGTCAGTAAACTGCGTCAGCGCACTTTTACATGTCCAAATGCACATTCTACCACCATTCTGCACTTGCTCAGCCTATAGTTGAACAGCTCCTGACTACCGTCCAGAGTGCCTGTGTATGGCTTCATGAGCCATGGCTTTAAGGGGTAGGCTCGGTCACCAAGGATAACTATAGGCATTTCAATATCCCCAATGTTTATTTTCTGGTCTGGAAAGTAAGTCCCTTGCTGCAGTCGTTCAGACAGACCAGAGTTCCTGAAGATGTGAGTGTCATGTACCTTTTCCAGCCATCCCATGCTGATGTTGGTGAAACGTCCCTTGAAATGTACCCCTTTCAGTTTATGTATTGGCTCTCTTGTCCTCCGGTGCCAAGATAGGGATGTGCGTTCCATCTATCGCCCCACCACGGTTAGGCAATCCCATAGCAGCAAAGCCATCCACTATGACCTGCACATTTCCCAGAGTCACTACCTTTGATACAGCAGCTCAGTTATTGCGTTGGCTACTTGGATCACAGCAGCCCCCACAGTATATCTGCCCACTCCAAATTGATTCCCAACTGACCGGTTGCTGTCTGGCATTGCAAGCTTCCAGAGGGCTATTGCCACTCACTTGTGAACTGTGAGGGCTGCTCTCATCTTGGTATTCTTGAGCTTCAGGGCAGGGGAAAGCAAGTCACAACATTCCATGCTTGCGAAAGTTTAGCAGCCACTAGGAATCATCACAGACCTGCAACACTGTGTGGTCCCACCAGTCTGTGCTTGTTTCCCGGGCCCAGAATCGGCGTTCCATGGCATGAACCTGTGCCCTTAGCACCATGATGTTCACATTGCCAGGGCCCGTGCTTTGAGAGAAGTCTGTGTCCACGTTGTCACCACTCTCGTCACCGTGCTGCCGTCGTCTCCTCACCTGCTTTTGCAGGTTCTGGTTCTGCATATACTGCAGGATAATGCGCGAGGTGTTTAACAGTGCTCATAACTGCTACAGTGATCTGACTGGGCTCCATGCTTGCTGTGATATGGCGTCAGCAGGAGAGCAGAGTGGCAGCAGAAGCGTGATGATTGTTTGCAGCCCTACTGCACCGTCTGCTGCCAGCAGCACCCAGGACACAACAGTGGCGGCTGAGCTGAGCAGGCTGCGCGCTTGCCGTGGTATGGAGTCTGCACAGAAAAAAGGCATGAAACAATTGTCTGCCGTTGCTTTCACGGAGGGAGGTGTGACTGATGACACGTACCCAAAACCACTCGCGACAATGTTTTTGCCCCATCAGTTTGTGGGAGCTCAACCCAGAATTCCAATGGCTGGCGGAGACTGCGGGAACTGTGGTATAGCTACCCACAGTGCAACACTCCAAAAGTTGATGCTAGCCCCGGTACTGTGGACGCACTCCACCAACTTAATGCACTTAGTGGGGACACACACAATCGACTATATAAAATTGCATACTAAAAATCGACTTCTATAAATTCGACCTAATTTCGTAGTGTAGACATACCCTTAGTTTTTGCAAAGCTTGCATTCTCCAGCACAGATACAAACGAGAAGTTCATACAAAGATTACAGCATCTACCTACCATACAGTTTCAGGGAATTTAACATGAATATAAAGGACTTCAAATATAATATGATTTACATATGCATTGTTGACTACTTTCTTATTTTGATTATGTAACACCACTATTTCACTTATAGTTGCTAATGATAATACATTTATATTTTTATCAGTTATCTCACTTTTACCCTTGTATTTACAAGAACTGATTTCTCAGTATATCTTATCTAGACAAACTGGTAGTTTGTAATCAAACAATTTACATCCCTGAAAAATAGTTCTGATTGCAAGAGTTTAGGTAAGCAAGTTACATTCCAGAATAATAGTTCCGTGTTAGAACTCAGGTTTCAGTAAAATTCCATTCTTACATGGTAGCTGTCATTGCAACAGCACTGCCAGGATTTCACAACCTGCATTGTTCCACTTGTGTTTAGTTTAGCTAATTCAATTTGCTCAATAGTTAGATGGCATTTTTCAGGAACATAACTACAACGTTAAGTGAGGAGTTACTGTATTGTGTCCAGTTCTGTCAGCTAGTGTTATGAAGCATTTTGGGTTTTAATTTAGTCTGGGAAACCCGGTGTTTCAGATGATCTGGGAAGTGTATGCCCCAATCAGTGGCTTGGAACTTGGCAAAAGGCCCATGGATTTGGATCCCAAAGCAATTGTGGTCCAGGCCCTACAGAAAATTACTGTTGAAAATATTTCTTTCTGAATAAGGTGCATGCTGCCTATTATTTGGGAAACCCAATCCCTATCTCTGTAGTGATGTAGAAAATGGAAGTGGCATTTTAGAATCATAAAATCATAGGACTGGAAGGGACCTCGAGAGGTCATCTAGTCCAGTCTCCTGCATTCATGGCAGGACTAAGTATTATCCAGACCATCCCTGACAGGTGTTTGTCTAACCTGCTCTTAACAATCTCCAATGATGGAGATTCCACAACTTCCCTAGGCAATTTATTCCAGTGCCTAACCACCCTGAATGTTAGGAAGTTTTTCCTAATGTCCAACCTAAACCTCCCTTGCTGCAATTTAAGCCCATTGCTTCTTGTCCTATCCTCAGACGTTAAGAAGAACATTTTTCTCCCTCCTCCTTCTAACAACCTTTTATGTACTTGAAAACTGTTATCATGTCCCCTCTCAGTCTTCTCTTTTCCACAGTAAACAAACCCAGTTTTTTCAGTCTTCCCTCACAGGTCAGGTTTTCTAGACCTTTAATCATTTTTGTTGCTCTTCTCTGGACCTTCTCCAATTTGTCCACATCTTTCCTGAAATGTAGCGCCCAGAACTGGACACAATACAGTAACTCCTCATTTAACATTGTAGTTATGCTCCTGAAAAATGTGACTTTAAGCAAAACAATGTTAAGCAAATCCAGTTTCCCCATATGAATTAAGCTAAATGAGGGGGTTAGGTTCCAGGGACATTTTTTTCACCAGACAAAAAACTATACACACACACTCTCTCTCTCTCTCTCTCTCTCTCTCTAAGTTTTAAACAAACAATTTAATACTGGTACACAGTGATGATGATTGTGAAGCTTGGTTGAGGTGGAGGAGTCAGAGGGTGGGATATTTCCCTTACTGCTGAATGATGAACTAGCAATTGGCTGAGCCCTCAAGGGATAATTCTCTCACTCTGCAAGGCAGCAGGAATGGAGGGAGATATGTGCATTTCCCTTAAATACACTGCCTTGTTAATTAGATCAGCTTGCTGGGACCGCATCCCTGGTGTGTCCCCCCTGCTCTATGGAAGATGGGGTAAGCGGGGTGCAGAAGCAGGGAGGAGGGGGACACCTTGACATTAGCCCCCCTCTTCCTTCCCCGGCACAGCAAGCAGGAGTCTTAGGGAGCAGCTCCAAGGCAGAGGGCAGGAGCAACACGTGGCAATGGAGGGAGGGACACAGCTGAACTGCAGGCAGCTGCTGCACAGGGAACTTAGGGGAGCGGGGAGCCGATAGGGGGGCTGCCAGTCCACCCTGGTTCCAAGCCCCCACCAGCTAGCTGCAAGGGGCTGCTCTTCCTGCAAGCAGTGGACAAAGCAGGCAGCTGCCAAACTACGTTAGAAGGGAGCATTGCACAACTTTAAATGATCATGTTCCCTAACTGTTCAGCAACGAAACAACGTTAACCGGGACGACTTTAAGTGAGGAGATACTGTACTCCAGTTGAGGCCTAATCAGCGCCAAGTAGAGCAGAAGAATTACTTCTCGTGTCTTGCTTATAATACTCCTGCTAATACATCCCAGAATTATGTTTTTTTTTTTTTTTTTTTGCAGCAGTGTGACACTGTTGACTCATATTTAGCCTGTGGTCCACTATGACCCCCCAGATCCCTTTCCGCAGTGCTCCTTCCTAGTCAGTCATTTCCCATTTTGTATGTGTGCAACTGATTGTTCCTTCCTAAGGGGAGTACTTTGCATTTGTCCTTATTGAATTCCATTCTATTTACTTCAGACCATTTCTCCGGTTTATCCAGATCATTTTGAATTTTAATCCTATCCTCCAAGGCAACCCCTCCCTGCTTGGTATCCTACACAGACTTTATAAGTGTACTCTCTATGCCATTATTTAAATAACTGATGAAGATATTGAACAGAACTGGACCCAGAACTGATCCCTGTGGGACCCCACTCAATATGCCCTTCCAGCATGACTGTGAACCATTGATAACTACTCTCTGGGAACGGTTTTCCAACCAGGTATGCACCCACCTTATAGTAGCTCCATCTAGGTTGGATTTCCATAGTTCATTTGTGAGAAGATCATGTGAGATAGTATCAAAAGCCTTATTAAATTCAAGATATACCACATCTTCTGCTTCCCCTGTATCCACAAGGCTTGTTACTCTGTCAAAGAAAGCTATCAGGTTGGTTTGACATGATTTGTTCTTGACAAATCCGTTCTGACTGTTACTTATCACTTTATCTTCTATATGTTTTCAAACTGATTGCTTAATTATTTGCTCCATTATCTTTTCAGGTACAGAAGTTAAGCTGACTGGTCTGTATTTCCCTGGGTTGTCCTTATTTCCCTTTTTATAGATTGGCACTATAATTGCCCTTTTCCAGTCTTCTGGAATCTCTCCTGTCTTCCATGACTTTTCAAAGATAATCGCTAATAAGCTCATCCCTTGTAGATGCTGCAAATGTGTATAAAATTAAATCAGTGTTGAATGTGAGACAGCTGCAAAATTATACCTGTTTTTAATAAACACCCCAAAATCCCTGGGTTACAGGGATTCTGATCCAGGCCTGGATCTAGTCCCTATTTTAGTTCTGTGGCACCAGATTAAATAAATAAACCAGGCATGTTTGGGGAAGCTATCACTACTCACATTTGGTGCGGTTTGGTAAGGATGTTAATCCAGAGAAGTGTCAAGTTACCCCAACCAAGGCCAAGGATTATACAAGAACTCAGGTAGAAATAGTAGGTACCCAGTGGTTGATTTTCACCTTAGAGATGGAAACTATGATGACCTATAGCCCAGCTAAACTATTTATTTTCAGAACACTACCCCTTAGTTCAGTGGCATTTATTCTGGGCCCGAAGGATGCCATGGTTAAATTGGGAACAATTGTCCCTTGCCATTTGAGTTGAAAGCTTCATGGGGCAAAGAGAGAAATAGTTGATGCCATCAGAGGACATTCCTTCCCCATCTGGAAGCACTTGTCCAGTGCTTTTTGGACAAGAAGCACTTCCGTGCTGTGCACATGATGATGGTCAGTGAAGGAACGAATGTGTCAGACTCCAAGTTCAAACCGCAGGATACAGGAATGTTGAGTCCCAATTCTATGCTTTCGTCTCTCAGCTTTGCTCTTGTGTCTTATGCATTTGCATGACTTCTCCAACTCCGGCTTCCTTGTCAGATTAGAAAATGTGAAAATAAAATATAGGTGGTTTTCTCAAGATGCAAATCTTCTCACATAGTGTGAGATCCCTTCCACCAAGGCTTACAGCAGAAGACATTGGGTATGTCTACACTGCAGTGTAACCCCAGTTTAGTGGGACTCGAGTCAGATGACCCATGTTAAGAAACCCTAGGCTTGAGTGTCTGCAATCTATTTTAACCCTATGTTACACTTTTCTAACCTGTGCTGCAACCTAGCGCTCTGGCATCCACTCTCCAATGTGCAGACTCGAGTCAAAGTAACCACATCCCGGAGTCCCTTGTTCCCCCATACCCCAAATGTGGCCACTCTAGCTCTTGGACCGTGGTGTACTGTGTGAAAATATACTGCCCACCTCTCTGTCATCTGGGGAAGGGCTTTGGCTGGGGAGAGGGTGGAAATCAAATCCTCTTTTGTCTCTTCTGCACTTATTTTGGTTTGTTCCCACCTTTTCCCATTCCTCTCACTGAGGTTTCCTCTCTCCACAGCACAGGGAGTGACCTATGTCTGGATTCTCTCTCTCTATCCTTCCAGGAGATGGGATGCTGAGTGAGAACGAGGAGAAAAGTCCCCACCAGGAAGATGCTGAGCAAGTAAAACGACATGGGACATTAGCAGGAAGATCCAAAGAGAAAGTTTCTTGGAGTTGTGCAGAGGCAAAAGCCTGTGAGAGTCAGCAAAGGCCAGAGAAAAGCTACAGTAGCAGCTCAGATGTTATTAGACATGAAAGAATGAACATGGGAGAGAGACCTTACAAATGCCTAGAGTGCGGGAAAAGCTTCAGATTGAGCACACACCTTATCGCACATCAGATAATCCACACAGGAGAACGACCCTACACGTGCTGTGAGTGCAGGAAAAGCTTCAGTCGGCGCTCAGACCTGATCAAACATCAGCGAGTCCACACAGGAGAGCGACCCTACAAGTGCTCCGAGTGTGGGAAAAGCTTCAGCCAGAGCTCAACCCTCAACAAACATCAGAGAATCCACATGCGAGAGAGATCCTTCACAGGCCCCTGAGTGAGGGGAAAGTTTTAGACAGGACTCAGCCTTTATGAGACATAAGAGAACCCACACAGGCGAGTAATGCCATAAATGTCTTGACTAGGGCTGGCCAAAGATTTTTTTTGTAAAATACATTAGCTAATTCCCACATTATTTGCACCAGTTTCTTCAGTGGGATCTCTCAGCTCCATGTGAGTTGCATGTCTGTCTTTCACACCTCCCCCTTCTTTGTGGTGAATCCCATGATTAAGGCTACGATTTAGTCATGGGTATTTTTACTAAAAGTTATGGACAGGTCATGAGCAATAAACAAAAATTCATGGCCTGTGACCTGCCCATGACTTGTACTATAAATACCCCTGACTAAATCTTAGGTGCTGGGGGAGGCTTCCAGAGTGCTGCAGGGGCTGGTGTGAGGGGACCTCCAGGGCACTGCAGGTGCTGGGCGGGGTGGGGCCTCCGAGGCACTGCAGGTGCTGGGGAAGGGGCCTCCGGGGCACTGCTGATGCTGGGGGGGAGGCTTCCAGAGTGCTGCAGGTGCTGGTTCGGGGGGGTCTCCAGGGCATTGCTGGTGGGGGGCCCTCTGGGGCGCTGCAGGTGCTGGGGAAGGGACCTCCAGGGCGCTGCAGGTGCTGGTGGCGGGGGGCCACCGGGGTACTGGAGGTGCTGGTGGGGGGGGGGGGCTCCGAGACAGTGCAGGTGCTGGCGAAGGGGTCTCCGGGGCACTGCAGGTGCTGGGGGGAGGCTTTCAGAGTGCTGCAGGTGCTGGTGCGGGGGGGTCTCCAGGGCACTGCAGGTGCTGGTAGGGGGGGCCCTCTGGGGCGCTGCAGGTGCTGGTGGGGGGGGCTCCGAGGCGCTGCAGGTGCTGGGGAAGGGTCCTCTGGGGCACTGCAGGTGCTGGTGGGGGGGGCTCCGAGGCGCTGCAGGTGCTGGGGAAGGGGCCTCTGGGGCGCTGCAGGTGCTGGGGAAGGGGCCTCCGGGGCACTGCAGGTGCTGGTGGCGGGGGATCTCCGGGGCACTGCAGGTGCTGGTGGGGGGGGGGCCTCCGGGGCACTGCAGGTGCTGGTGGGGGGCTCCAGCCCAGGGTCCTGTCACTGCTGCTGCCTGGGGGAGGGAGTGGCCAGCTGCCTGAGGCTGACCAAGCCGCAGATGGTGCAGCTTAGGCAGCCCCAGGGTCAGCCGCACCAGCTGCTGCAGACGTCAGGGGAGGTCACAGAAAGTGATGTAATCCGTGACTTCCGTGAGCTCTGTGAAAGACTCACAGCCTTGTCTTTATCCTTTATCAGCTCCTTTGTCTTATAAGTCCTGGGAGTGTGCCCTTCTCCTGCCAGAAACATCCATCAGCACCAGGTGGGGGAGATGGGGTTGACCTTGACTAGCTACACTGAGCTAAAAATGGCCTGTGCTTTGTCTTCACTGGGATTTTGCATGGACGTGTGGCTCATTTTAGCGATCGTGTTGTATCAACACAACTACATTTGCAGTGCAGACATAACCCGGGCACAGTGGCTGGGGTTAGCGTTCTCCTTGGCCTGAGCTCACCTCCCTCATTTCCTCTAGTCTAGACAAACCCCGGGCATCACATTGATACCATTCCCCCATTAGAAAGTGATTGTTAGTCACCGAGTTCCCCTTGGGGGACAGATTGTCTCAATCCCACTTGTTCTCACCTTGCTCAGGGTTGTACTGGACAGAAGTATTTTTTCTACCATTTTCCTCAATTAAAATAGATTGAAATAGAACAAAGAACAGGAGCAGGGCAGGAAAAATGTGTCATTTCAGCCTCTGTGACACCAGAAGGAGATGGGGTGAGTCAAAGGGATTCCCTCCTTCCCCATCAGTGTCACAATCCCCCCTCGCCCCAGCAGCATTAGCTTCTGTGTAAGGCACAATAGCGTTTATCCTCCCCACGTTCTACCCCTGCACCTCCCAGTGTGTCACGTGATGCTGTGTTCTGTGTGCTCTCTGTGCTTAGGTATCACACTTTGATCCTAACTTCGACTCACTGCAGCTAGATGTGAAAGTGTCACAGACCTGGAAGGGGAATTTGAATGGATCCCAAACACCAAGTAATCATTCTGCTTCCATCTGCTGGCAAAGCTGCTTCTGGCCTTTTTCCTGCTGAGCTGGGATTGTTTGCAGATGGGAAGTGTGACTGTTTTTCCCCCTTGTGATGAAGCTAAATCCTTTGTACATAACATGATTCAATAATAATGAGGAAGTGAAAAGAGTTTGAATGGATCAGGGGAGATGGGAGAATCTGTTTTGATTTTGAGTTATCAGCTATATCCTGCTCTGGAATTTCATTTTATATGAAGCTGAAAGTGTCTTCTACTCCTCTGTGTTGTGGGTTTTTCCTTTCTTTTCTTAAGGCAGATTGGTCTCATAAATGGATATTACTTTTGTTTGACAGAATATACCTCAGATTTACAGCAGAAGACAGTGGGTATATCTACACTGTAATGTAATCCCAGGTTTAGTGGGACTTGAGTCTGACCTTTGTGAAGACATCCTGGGCTTGAGTGTGTTAGACTTTTCTAACCTGTGCTGGAACCTAGGGCTCTGGCGTCCACACAGCAGTGCACAGACCCGAGTCAAAGTACCCACATCCCATGCTCCCTTGTGTTCCCCTGACCCCCCAAATGTTCCAGGACTGTGGTGCACTTTGGGAAAATGTTACCAGGAAGCAGCTCGCTTTGCCAAAGGCTTGATGGATTCAATCTCCTTTGCACACTCAGGAGACTGTCTGATAGCGTGCTTACAGCTCAGTAGTCAGAAGCGAATGGGTTAATGCTGACCTGAGCTGCTGCCATTTGCAAAGGGGGGAAGGCTTCTGTTTTCAGTAGAGTGGATTGCAGATTGTTGGGGGAGAGAGGACTAAGGAATTTGTCCCATGGAATTGTGGGATACTTCCAGCTGACTCCTGGGACCCCAGTCAAGCGGGGCTGCATCTGCACTGCAAAGCAATGGGGCTCAGCCTTGGGGCCCAGCTTAACTTGAGCTTGGGCCCTCCAGCCCTGCAGGGTCCTGGGGCCCTGGGTCTGAGCCCTGGGTTAGCGCAATTGCAATGTAGATGCAAAAGGGCTTAGGCTTGAGCCTGGGCTCATGCACAGTCCTATGTTGCAATGTAGACACACCCCAGAGACAAATGAACTCTCAGAAATGGAAGGCACCTGTGTGAGTGGAGAACAGAGCATTACACAGGGCTCATTGGTGCAAATGAGGATTGAGAGAAAACTAACCAGTATGTTTTTGTAATCTTTGAATATGTTGTTGTTGTTACCATGATAATGGAATTAAACATGAAGTTAATTATTACAGAATAAGAGACTGATTATGTGATAACCGGAATTGTATTGTAAGACTGCAAATTATATTGTTTTTTATTTCTTTTGTTTTGTTTGTTTGATTTTGTTTTTGTTGCGTCCGTATTTTAGAAAATGGTGGCTAATTCTGACAAGTTTGTTTGATATAATTCAGCCCCTTTGGATTAAGCAGTGCTGAAGTAAAACCTCGCTCCAAAGAGGTTGAGAGAAGTAGCATATATGAGAATGGACACCCAATATAGACTTTAATTATTTCTGTTTCAAATGGAATTTATATTGATCAGCTTTAAAATAAACTTTCTGGGAAGAGGAAAATTATGGAAGGAGACAAGTTGTGTAAGCGTCTCCCCCATCAGACTGTAACAGTCACTGCAATGTGAGCCCGGGTGTGTGGGACTTGAGTCTGCAGGCTCAGTGTGTCTAAGCCTAACACTGGATAGTGACCCTGGGTTTAGAATTTCAAGACCTGAGTCTCACCCAGTGCTCACGTGCCCACAGTGCACTGCGCAGACCCAGTGAAATGAGCCTTTCCCAGGTGGGTGAATCTGGTCCTGGTGACTTATTACTGTTTAATTTATCAATTTGTTCTATTGACACCTTAGTCTGGGACAGTTCCTCAGATTCGTCACCTAAAAAGAATGGGTCAGGTGTGGGAATCTCCCTCACATCGTCTGCAGTGAAGACAGATGCAAAGAATTTATTTAGCTTCTCCGCAGTGACCATGTCTTCCTTGAGTGCTCTTATAGCAACTCAATTATACAGTAGTCCCACTGATTGTTTGTCAGGCTTCCGGCTTCTGATGTCCTTTGAATAATTGCTAGTTTTGAGAGAATGGGGTTTCCAAACTGCACCAGGGCCATTGACAGGACTGACGTGGCCTTAGTTTTCCCTCCTCAAAAAGCACAAGACTACATAAACCACACAGGGTACTGTTCCATTGTTATGCAAATGTTTGTGGACCACAGAGGCTGATTCATGGGCTGCACTGGAAAAGTTGATGATGCCGGGGGAGTTGACCTTCATAGACAGGCTGGTGCACTATGCCCACCTAATGACTTTGTTGTAAATGGAGTAACTGTTATTCACGTACCCCTTATGAAGCCTTGTCTCAGAGGCCCTGGCAGAAGATGGTTTCATTACACTCTCAGTAGGTGTAGAGTGGTGGTTCAATATGCATTCGGCAGATTGCAATTCTGCTGGCAGTCTTCACAGAACCCTTTGAATGGCTCTATAGTCCGTGCTGTCCACGTTATTGTGTCTTGCTGTGCTCCTCACAATCTTTGTGAATCCAAAGGGAGCAATTTGCACTGGAGCAGACCCATGACAGTAATGGGTTCTTGAACTGCTACACTCAGCCCGAAAGTGCACATGCCACAACTGGACCAGGAGGTCATGAAGGCTTACTAGCCCGAGTCACACAGGTTGGAGTGTGAATGGAAAGAGGAATTGGGCTTGAACCTGAGTCTAAGTTCAGGCTTATTTTGCAGTGTAGACATATCTTGAGTTGCCGAGTTCTCTTGTTTGCAAAGCAAGATCTCACATCTGTCGGATGTCTAAATTTAAGGTGATGATGGATGTATGATGGTAGCTTCTCTGTTAATTTTTTTTAACCAGTTTATTTTTATGGGTGCAGAGTCTCCTTTTGCTTTTGAGGAGGCCAGATGTTAGAACACAGCTGTTAACGCTCCAGGCCAAGTATAGAAACCTCCTAAAATATGGCCTTGTCTTTCTTTCTTGACTTTGTTGATGTCTTTGGGTTCACACATTCACACTGCATGTGGTGTGCAACAATGGAAACTTTGAGAAGACTGCTGGGTTAAGTGTGCATTTTCCAAACGGACATTGGCCCAAAGCCAGCATCACTTCAGCTGAATCGGGAGGTGGGGCACGATGTCTGTATCTGAGGAGTACTTCACACCCGATTTGCCTGGTGAGCTTGGTGGAGGAGCAGTGTGGTGAGGTAAGCTGGACTTGACAACCACAAAGATCTAGGTAAAGGTGGAAGCCCCTTGCCTTTCAGGTCATCAGGCCGCCTAAGAGAGAGTGATGCGCCGGGACCCTGAGACTGCTCCCCACTGGGAAAGGAAGTCATGACATCAACAACAGACTACACCCGCCTTGACTAATCTCCCTGTATCTGAAGAGCCTCACTAGCCTGAAGGGCTGGACCAGCTACATCATCGCCTTGTTCTTCAACTGCAGCTTCAGCTCCTCCATATGAATCCAAAGCATGAGAGCTGCAGAGGTTCAACCCCTTGCCCTGTTAGTAACTTATTGGTCCTTCTTTTCTCATTTGTCTTTATTCAATGGGGCACATCTCAGCCTTTCTGTTATGTTAGGGTTTGACCATGTGGCTCAGTGTGTGTGCATGTTTGAGGCATCTCTGAAATCCACCCAGGGAAGATGCTAGACACAATAGTTCATCACATCTAAATAGCCCTAAACTCTAGCCTATGAAGTCACTGAATGCATGTTGCTCATCTGTGCTAGTGTTCAAACAAACTATGCTGTTGGATATAAATTATTCAATGAGAGCTATTTAAACTTCTCCTTACGAAAGTCTCAGTAAGGTCTGTGTCTGTGCTGGTGTGGGGAAGGGAGGGCAAGGAGAAGGATTAGCTATACAATGGTGAAAGGTAAAGAGGAAGCTTTAACTGGCTTTGAGATTGAGCCTTAAATAAAGGAATAATTTGGTTTCAGTGTTGAACTATCTGGCTAGCTCTGGATTGCCCTGCCTGGGTGAAGGTCTCTGAGTGGGGTTTATAACTCAATACATAACCACTTCCTTGGATTCCTGTTTTAGGGTTTATAAGGGCTGATGTTCTGCTGTGTTATGATGATGATTTCACCAAATTGATGACACTTTATTCCAATGCAGTATCATTGTTAATTCACTGATTTGGCCGCTACTGTATAAATGTATTGTTTAACCCTTAGTTGTATAGTGTTTACAGTAATTTAGCCTTAGTGATATGTGGTCTTGATTTGTTCATAAGAACGGCCATACTGGGTCAAACCAAAGGTTCGTTTTAATAAACTGTATAAAAGGGATCATGGTTCTTTCAATAAGCAACATAGGCCAGGACCATAGAGAGCGTAGGTGGAGATCATCTGGTCCAGCCTGGAGCCTAATCAGTTAATCTCAAAATTAACCCTTTGGTTTCCCCAGGGGAACAGCTGAGGGGGCATCATTCTCAGATCCAGCTGCATCCCAGGGGGCTCAGAGCATCACAAGAGAAAATAAGCTTCCCCACCCAGGCTTTCAGAATTGAGGGGGGCAATGTGGGTGAGTGAGCAGGGGTCAGTGAGGTGGGGGTATTCCTCTGAGTGGGGGGTGGCTGGCTCTGCAGTCACTCTCATGGTCAGGTCCAGCCTGCACCCCCATCTGGCTTGCCCAGGGGTTGTGCTGTGTCAGGCCCAACTGAGTGTGTGGGTTTGTTTGGAAGGGCTGTAAATGGAGGTGAAAAACACGCACATTTCAGCCACTATGGTGTTGGCAGAGCAAAATGTATGTGTGTTAAAGCAGCATATTGGCACATTGCCGAAAGAGGGCAGAGTTAAGGGTGTGTGGGCATTTCCTGGTGTTCAGAGGTTTGAGTTCTGGTGAAGTTAAGGTTCTGCAAGATGACGACATCTCACCAGGCAACCTTAACTCTGCATTGAAGAAGTTTTTTCCCCTGACTGCCCACTAGATATTATCAGAGGGGTAGCCGTGTTAGTCTGGTTCTGTAAAAGCAGCAAAGAATCCTGTGGCACCTTATAGACTAACAGAAGTTCTTCTTCGAGTGATTGCTCCTATCCATTCCATGTAGGTGTGCGCGCCGCGCGTGCACGGCTCTCCGGAACATTTTTACCCTAGCAACTCCGGCGGGCCGGCTGGCGCCCCCTGGAGTGGCGCCGCCATGGCGGCGTATATATACCCCAGCCGGCCCGTCCGCTCCTCAGTTCCTTCTTCCCGCCCGTGACGGCCAGTTGGAACAGTGGAGTGCTCCCTTACCTCCACAACCCTAGTGTTTCTCCATAGTTCTAGTGTAGATAGTTTTAGTAGTTAGTTCAGTTCTTGTTGTAGTTGTATATATATTTAGTGTTAATAGTGTTAATAGTTACGGAATTAGAGGGGTTGCCCCTCTTCTTCGCCCGGTGCGAGCTTATGCCCGAGCACCGGGTTTCAAGCCTGTGCGGCTTGCCAGCGGCCTATGCGGTTAGCGACCAAGACGACTCTTGCCTCCGCTGCCTCGGAGAATCGCACCGGCCAGATAAGTGCTCTATTTGTATAGCCTTTAAGCCTCGTACGAGGAAAGAGAGAGACTCTAGGCTGAAGCACTTACTGATGGAGTCTGCGCTCCAACCTCCGGCGCCAGCTCCAGCGGCACCGAAAACCGCCTCGACGAGCAGCGCTCCGGCTGCACCGAGCCGCTCCGGCAAGGCGCCGAAGACGGCCGCCGCAAAACAGCAGCGAAAGCCGTCCGCCCAGCCGCCTCCGACGAAAACGGTGCAGGCTGAGGCAATGCACGCTAAGTGCACCGCACCGTTGACTCCGGCGCCGCCTGGCCCGTCGAGTCCGGTTCTGCCCAGCTCCCCGGTGCCCACCGAGGAGGAGCTGAGGATCCCGTCGACGCCGGAGGCGTTCGCGACGGCAAGAGAGCTGATCGAAGCGACGGGCCCGTCATATCAGCCGCCGGCACCACCGGTGCGGACATTCAAGTCCCTCGGCAAGCCAGCGATGGTGCGCCCCTTATCTCCGGGCGACCGTGGCGACCGCGGCTCCAGATTCCGGTCTCGATCCCGGTCTATCTCCCGGCGACGGTCACCGAGGCACCGCTCCCCATCCCGCCGAAAATCGCCATCGCGACGCCGCTCAGCGTCCCGGCACCGGTCGCAGTCCCGGCACCGCTCTCCATCGCGGTGCCGGTCGTACTCCCGGCGGCGCTCTAGGTCCCGGTCACGAAGTCACCGGCACCGCAGCAGGTCCGCGTCCAGGCACCGTGGACATCGGGACTCGCGCAGCCGTTCGAGGCGCCGCAGATCCCGCTCGAGGTCCGGTTCCCGGCACCGCCGGTCGAGCTCCCGCCGCCGCCGGTCGAGCTCCCGCCGCCGCCGCTCCCCTTCTCGGCACCGGAGATCCAGCTCCCGACGCCGTAGATCGGGCTCCCGGCACCGGAGATCCGGCTCCCGGCACCATGTGCAGCACAGGTCCCGCTCGCCACTGGACCCCCGAGATGCCCGGCACCGAACCTCGGCACCGGAGCATCGTCTCACGCCGGCGCTGGACGCCCGCCCAGGCGCCGCCACGGCTCCACCCTGGCCCTCCAGGGAACCCTCTGTAGCCTCACCCCAAGGCAGTGCGGTGGATTTCAGAGCCGGTTCCGTTCCCCCGGATCATGGACCCCAGTATTGGGGACATTGGGTGCCCTGGGCGCAATATGAACAGGGGCCTCCCCTGCCACCCAGGCAACCGGGCTCGGCACCATCGGTACCGGTGGCCACCGTCAGTCGAGCCCCCCCGTCCCCACCGCCGCAGGCCGCCGCCCACGGCCCTTCTTTGGGCCAGGACTCGCTCCCGCCAAATCGCCAGGGGGGTGAGCACCAACAGGAGGAGGTGCTGCCTGGCCACTCCTCATCGTCCTCTCCAGATGAGGCGGTAGCGGGGGCCTCGCCATCAGGGCCCCCGCCCATTGACCTCAGGGCACATCAGGACCTTCTCCGAAGGGTGGCAAAGGCCATTAACTTGCCCATAGAGGAGGTGCAAGAAGTCGAGGACCCGATTACGGACGTTGTGGGAGATGACGCCCCTGTCAGAGTGGCGCTCCCGTTCATTCGCACCATTCAGAAGAACAGTGCCACTATCTGGCAGTCGCCCTCCTCCGTTGCCCCCACGGCGCGAGGCGTCGAAAGGAAGTATTCCGTCCCGCCCCAGGGCTACGAATACTTGTACGTCCACCCCGCCCCGGACTCGCTGGTGGTCCAATCGGTCAATGACCGCGAACGACACGGTCAACCTGCCGCTGCGCCGAAGGCGAAGGACGCCCGGCGCATGGACTTATTAGGGCGAAAAATCTATTCGGCGGGAGGCCTCCAACTCCGTATCGCCAACCAGATGGCCCTCTTATCCAGATACACTTTTAATATCTTGGGGTGCCTTGCGAAGTTCACAGAGCTAACCCCTCAGGAATCCCGCCCTGAATTCTCAGCGCTGCTGGAGGAGGGCAAGTTAGCCTCCAGAACTCTGATCAAGGCGGCCGTGGACGCAGCAGACTCAGGGGCTCGAACGGTAGCATCCGGGGTGACGATGCGCCGCATTGCGTGGCTACAATCTTCCACCCTCCCACCTGAGGTCCAGTACACCCTCCAGGACCTCCCGTTTGACACGCAGGGGCTGTTTTCTGAGAAAACGGATGCCAGAATCCAGTCCCTAAAGGATGGGAGGGTCGCGATACGAACTCTGGGTATGCACACGCCGGCCACGCAGAGGCGTTCGTTCCGCCAGCAGCCCTACCGCCCCTTCAACCAGGCCAGGTCTCGGCCGTTTAACAACCGCCGAACGGCCCCCTTCCGCCGTAGACCGTCAGGAGGGCGGCGCAACCAGGCGCAGAACTCGTCCAAGGCTCCGCAAGGCCAAAAGCCGGCCTTTTGACGGGACGCCCGAGGACGGCCCATCACTCTCCCCCCAGGATCCATCCCTTTTGTTTTCCAATCGCCTTGCCCGCTTCCTTCCGGCGTGGTCTGCTATAACATCGGACAGCTGGGTCCTCAGCACCATCCAGCACGGCTACCGCCTACAGTTTCTTTCGCCCCCCCCCTCCCACCCACCCTCCCCGTCCCTCATCAGGGACCCCTCTCACGAGCAAGTCCTCATACAGGAGGTGCAGGCTCTGTTGAGCGTGGGTGCTATCGAGGAGGTGCCTCCCTGCAGGCGGGGCAGGGGATTCTACTCCAGATATTTCCTCATCCCCAAGGCGAAAGGAGGTCTTCGTCCCATCTTGGACCTCCGGGAGCTGAACAGATATCTCTGCAAGCTCAAGTTTCGGATGGTAACCTTGGGGTCCATTATCCCTTCCTTGGATCCGGGAGATTGGTTTGCCGCCCTCGACATGAAGGATGCTTACTTTCATGTGGCGATTTACCCCCCCCACAGACGCTTCCTGCGCTTCACGGTCAACGAGACCCACTACCAGTTTGCGGTGTTACCCTTCGGCCTCTCCACTGCCCCGAGGGTGTTCACCAAGTGCATGGCGGTCGTGGCCGCAGCTCTCCGTCGTCGCAGAATCCACGTATACCCCTATCTCGACGACTGGCTGATCCGTGGGCGCTCTCACGAGCTGGTGACAGCTCAGGTGTCAGAGATACTGCACCTGTTCCGGTCTCTCGGCCTCCTCGTCAATGCCGAGAAGTCCCAGTTACTGCCGACACAGCGATTGGAGTTCATAGGAGCGGTCCTCGACTCCACCCTCGCCAGGGCCTGCCTCCCTCGTTCTCGACACGAGACGATGGCCTCGCTCATTCGCACCTTGCAAGCCTTCCCTTCCACGACGGCCCGGTCCTGCCTTCGCCTGCTGGGCCACATGGCTGCGTGCACCTTTGTGACCGCGAACGCGAGGCTGAGGCTCCGTCCGTTCCAGATGTGGCTGACTTCGGTGTACCGGCCCCACCGCGACCCCCTAGATCTGGTGGTCACGGTCTCAGACCCCACTCTCCAGACGCTCACCTGGTGGCTGCATCAGGAGGTGGTCTGCGCCGGGGTTCCGTTTCGCCCCCCTCGCCCGTCGGTCACCCTGACCACAGACGCCTCGGCGCTTGGATGGGGGGCTCACATGGGAGACCTGCACACTCAGGGCCTCTGGTCGGCCCAGGAGCTCTCCCTGCACATCAACGTCAGGGAATTGAGAGCGATCCGCCTGGCTTGTCTCGCCTTTCTTGCACACCTCCGGGACCGCTGCGTAGCGGTGTACACGGACAACACGGCAGCCATGTTCTATCTGAACAAACAGGGCGGGGCCCGATCCTCCCCGCTGTGCAAGGAGGCGATGCTCCTATGGGACCTGTGTGTAACCCACTCGATTCGCCTCGAAGCGTTCTTTCTGCCAGGGGTGCAGAACACGCTGGCCGACCGTCTCAGCCGGTCCTTCGCTTCCCACGAGTGGTCCCTTCGCCCCGACGTGGCCCACACCATCTTCCAAAGGTGGGGATTTCCCCAAATAGACCTGTTTGCCTCCAGGACCAACAGGAAGTGCCACAGGTTCTGTTCGTACCAGGGTCGGGCTCCGGACTCCATCTCCGATGCGTTCCTCATGTCCTGGACGGGTCCCCTTCTATACGCCTTCCCGCCGTTCCCGCTAGTCCACCGAGTACTGCTCAAGCTACGGAGGGACAAGGCCCGCGTCATTCTCGTCGCTCCGGCCTGGCCGAGGCAGCACTGGTATACCCTGCTCCTCGAGCTATCGATCCGGGATCCCATTCCCCTACCGTTATGGCCGGATCTCATCTCCCAGGACCTCGGCAGGCTTTGTCACCCGAACCTGCAGTCGCTGCATCTTACAGCCTGGTTCCTGAGTGGTTGACCGACGGAGAGGACCTGTTCCGCGGCGGTACAGCAAGTTCTCCTTGAAAGCAGGAAACCGTCCACACGCTCTACCTACCTGGCAAAGTGGAAACGCTTTGCCCTTTGGTGCGATCAGCAAGGTCTTAACCCCTTCTCGTCCCCGATCCAGACGGTCCTCGACTACCTCTGGTACCTGAAAGGCCAAGGTCTCGCGATCTCGTCCCTGAGGGTACACCTGGCGGCGCTTTCGGCCTTCCGGCCTGCTGTAGATGGTCGCTCCGTGTTTTCCAACCCCATGGTCGCCCGCTTCCTCAAGGGGTTGGACCGCCTCTACCCGCAAGTGCGTCCGCCGGCTCCTACGTGGGATCTGAACCTGGCTCTCACCCAGCTGATGCGCCCGCCCTTCGAGCCCATGGCCTCCTGCTCCCTCGTCCATCTCACCTGGAAGACGGCCTTCCTCGTGGCAATCACATCCGCCAGACGAGTATCCGAACTCCGCGCCCTGACGGCGGGTCCCCCATATACCGTCTTCCACGCGGACAAAGTGCAGCTTCGGCCACATCCGGCCTTCCTCCCAAAGGTGGTGTCGGCCTTTCATCTTAATCAGGAGATCTTCCTCCCGGTCTTCTTTCCAAAGCCGCACGCCTCACCTCGTGAGCAGCAGCTCCACACCCTCGACGTCCGTAGGGCCCTCGCCTTTTACATTGACCGAACTAAGTCCTTCCGGCGTTCCTCCCAGCTCTTTGTCGCAATTGCGGAGCGCATGAAAGGCGAGCCTGTTTCATCTCAACGGATTTCTTCCTGGGTGACATCCTGCATACGGGCGTGCTACGAGCTTGCTCGCGTCCCCCCATGCCGACTTACCGCACACTCGACAAGAGCGCACGCCTCGTCAGCCGCCTTCCTGGCCCACGTTCCCATCCAGGACATCTGTCGAGCGGCCACCTGGTCTTCAGTCCATACCTTCGCTTCCCACTACGCGTTGGTGCAGCAGTCTAGAGACGACGCAGCCTTCGGCTCTGCGGTATTACACTCCGCCACGTCTCATTCCGACCCCACCGCCTAGGTAAGGCTTGGGAATCACCTACATGGAATGGATAGGAGCAATCACTCGAAGAAGAAAAGACGGTTACTCACCTGTAGTAACTGGTGTTCTTCGAGATGTGTTGCTCCTATCCATTCCAAACCCGCCCTCCTTCCCCACTGTCGGAATAGCCGGCAAGAAGGAACTGAGGAGCGGACGGGCCGGCTGGGGTATATATACGCCGCCATGGCGGCGCCACTCCAGGGGGCGCCAGCCGGCCCGCCGGAGTTGCTAGGGTAAAAATGTTCCGGAGAGCCGTGCACGCGCGGCGCGCACACCTACATGGAATGGATAGGAGCAACACATCTCGAAGAACACCAGTTACTACAGGTGAGTAACCGTCTTTTTTGCAGCATGAGCTTTCGTGGGTGAATGCCCACTTCGTCGGCATCCGAAAGCTCATGCTGCAAAACTTCTGTTAGTCTATACGGTGCCACAGGATTCTTTGCTGCTTTCACTAGATATTAGCCATCTAGGAAGGCCAGTTACAGAGCAAAACACTTAGAAAGAAAATAATGAAAATAGCCATCAGTCAGGATCATCTTCCTGCCAGCTGCCCTGGTAAAGGTGGGAAGAAGCAAAGGAAAGTGACTCAAAGCCATTCTCTCAGGGGAGAAGTCTCACCACTTCCACCCTGAGAGTCTTTAGGATAAGAGAGGAGAACAAGCAAAGCAAACGGAATGAACAGGAAGAAATTAGCAGATTTCCTTCCCCTCCCAGGCCCCTGAGAACAAACTGTGTTCTACACACACTCACCTTTGCTTTATAATTAACTTCTCCCATTGCTCTGAATTACGTCTAGTAACACGCCCTAGCTGTGCCCCCTCCAGAGTTTCAATGTGCTTAGGAGCTGATGAGTAATGTCCATTGCTTTCCCCTTCCCCCTGCTCCAATGCCCCAGCTTCCTATCTCCCGGTGAACAAGGAACTTCCCAGTTCAGGCTAAACCTACTTTTTGCTTGGCTGTATTGACTCCCCAGAGTCCTGTGTCTCAGGCCTCTCTGGTGGAGGGGAAGAAGGAGAAATACAAAGAGAGGAGAAGCAGGAAGCCATTTGAGGCACTGACACTGCCTGTTCGGCCTCAGTGATTTGTCTGCACTGCTGGTAGGTGATACTATTGTACCGTTATAGCGCTGGGTGTGTATTTGTGTTTCAGTCAGTTCAGTTCATTCCCTCCATCGCCCAGAACTGAAGTCAGTTAATCAGTGTCAGGCCACGAGTGGTTCTATTTCTCTTTTTGCTGCCGTTTTCCCACCACATCTGTATGGTTTGTGGCTATGGCAATACAAGTGATGGACTGTGGTTCTTTTTCTGGAGTTGTGCTATGAAAATCTGCTATTTCAGGAGAGCCTGTAAGTATGTGGAGCCCCCAGTGCTGACAAGCCCTGTAGCACCATGCACCAAACAGCTACAAGGTGCTTAGGACAGAATGACCCTATTGAGGTGCAAACATCTGGGACAATGGGTAAGCTGCATCCTTAGAAAACAAGTATAGAAGGCTCCTGAAGGGAGGAGGGAAAGCAGGAAAAGTGGAACCTTATAAGGAGAAGAACAAAAGGGACCAGGTGAGAATGAGGGGTTTAAAATAAAGACACACACAGGACCAGGGGCCAGACAGGAAGAGGAAGTGAGGGGTGGGGAGTGGGAGAGAGAACAAGGTCACAGAAGCTGGATGAAGGGTCCAGGAGAGAGGTCACCTAACATGTAGAAGCCTCATGAGGAGTGTGGAGGGGAGGAGCTGCCTACTGTCCTGAGCCCAGACCAGGACTCTGACTAACCCAGGGTCTTGGACCCAGCACAGATAATTCCCTGGAGTGATGAGGAAACTGAGGCAGGGACCTGGGTTAGTATTCATTGTTTTGTATGATTGTACTCTCGTCTGCGTTACATGATTAAGTATAAAAGTCTCAGTAGAGGAGCTAGCAAGCAGCTGAATACAGGGGGGGGGGTTGTGTGGGAGTTGGTAAGGGGAGCTGGGGGGAGGGAGTGGATGGTGTTTGGTTGGTTAGGTTGTTTTTTTGGAAGGGCTCTGACAGATACAGAGGCTGCAGTGGGAGTGAGACAGTGAAGATGACTGAATGTGGAAGCTGCCACATGTACATTATCCTGGAGCGGGTACCCCAAAACAGCTTCCTTTGTATGAGGAACCTACACACGCACTGCTAAGCCTCCCAGAGATCACCCCACTCCAGCAAAGGCTCTGGCCTGTGACCAGGCCTTCAAACCCCTCCCAGGTGGGTTTCTGTGGTTACTAGTTCACCATAACCACCATGGCCCAGAACAAGTACACCCAGGAATCTGTGAGTCACTCTTTTACCCACCATAATACAGAAACGTTTGCCTTTTCAATACAATGATCTCCTAAAACACTGTTCAATCAGGTTTAACATCATTCAGCAGGGATCACTCAGGCTATTGCATTGATATACCGCTTGAAGTCGCGTAAGCCCTTTTGAACTCACGCATTGAACCTTCAACAATGGAACTTCAACCCTGATGAAGCTTGGAGAGCCACGTGGCGTTCACAAGAAGTCACAAACAAACACCTCATGAAAGACCTGATGCAGCAGATCCCTGGCTTTGATCTCCCACGAAGCTCATGGGCAATCCTAAGCCGTGTCCACACAAACCATGGTAGATGTGGATACTTACTGAACAAATCCAAATTAAAGACTCCATCATGCGACTGCTCCCTCAGAACAGACCATGTAAAATTATAGTTGTTGCTCTACTGTTACATCAGCCATAAGAAAAAGGATATCGCAGGAAATTACCATCTCTCTCACTGCCACTGAGTTGCATGGTAGCCTCACTTCACTCAGACAAGAATTGCTACAGGCTCAAAGGTAAAGACTGTGTTCCTGTCCCTTCCACTCCCTGCCAGCTCAGCCTCTGGTAGCAACCAAGTGTTCCACCCTCTAGTTCTTCACTTTGAAAACTGAGCAACAATTCATAACAAAGATGTTTGTTGATGTTTTACCACCTTCACTCCAGTAATGTCTGGGAGGAATCTGATTGTCTTGAGTATGTTAGTTCTTCCAAATTACTTGCTGCATATTTTCAATGTACAATTCGTGTAGCTCATTGAGAGCACTTTATTGTGAGCATTTGGTGTTTGAAATTTGAGCAGTCAGTAAGTTTGGAAGTCAGGACTCCTGGGTCCCATTCCTCCTAGAGCCTGGGGAAAGTCTCCCAAGGGAAGGCAGGACTCTGCCACTGCCTGCCCATTTGACATTAGAGAAGTCACTTCACCTTCCTCTGCCATAGTTTCTCCATCAAGAAATGGGGGACATTAGTCTTCCCCTACCTCTCTCACTGGGTGGGGCAGCTGTGAGGATCCATTCAAGTGTCTGTGCAGCCTTTGGAACTCTCTCTGCAAAGAACAGCAGTAAATGATGCCTTTAGTGCAGATGACACTAAACTGGGAGGAGTGGTTGATACGCTGGAGGGTAGGGCTAGGATACAGAGGGACCTAGACAAATTAGAGGATTGGGTCAAAAGAAATATGATGAGGTTCAACAAGGACAAGTGCAGAGTCCTGCACTTAGGACGGAAGAATGCCATGCACTGCTACAGACTACAGACCGAATGGCTGGGCAGCAGTTCTGCAGAAAAGGACCTAGGGGTTACGGTGGACAAAAAGCTGAATATGAGTCAACAGTGTGCCCTTGTTGCCAAGAAGGCTAATGGCATTTTGGGTTGTATAAGTAGGGGCATTTCCAGCAGATCGAGGGATGTGATCATTCCCCTCTACTCAGCACTGGTGAGGCCTCATTTGGAGTACTGTGTCCAGTTTTGGGCCCCACACTACAAGAAGGATGTGGATAAATTGGAAAGAGTCCAGCGGAGGGCAACAAAAATGATTAGGGGGCTGGAGCACATGACTTATGAGGAGAGGCTGAGGGAACTGGGATTGTTTAGTCTGCAGAAGAGAAGAATGAGGGGGGATTTGATAGCTGCTTTCAACTACCTGAAAGGGGGTTCCAAAGAGGATGGATCTAGACTGTTCTCAGTGGTAGAAGATGACAGAACAAGGAGTAATGGTCTCAAGTTGCAGAGGGGGAGGTTTAGGCTGGATATTAGGAAAAACTTTTTCACTAGTAGGGTGGTGAAGCACTGGAATGGGTTACCTAGGGAGGTGGTGGAATCTCCTTCCTTAGAGGTTTTTAAGGTCAGGCTTGACAAAGCCCTGGCTGGGATGATTTAGTTGGGTTTGGTCCTGCTTTGAGCAGGGGGGTGGACTAGATGACCTCCTGAGGTCCCTTCCAACCCTGAGTTTCTATGATTCCAGCCTAGGAAGGATGATCTGGTGGGAAGATGGAGGATTTTGTGCAACTTGTGAAGCAGGGGGGTGCAGTGATTACAGCAGGGTGCGGGGAGTCAGGGGCCCTGGGATCTAGCCCTGTCTTTGGTGGTATTTATCCTCTATTGGCTAGACTAGGAGTCTGGCCTAGAACCGTCTCTGCCGCTGGTGGTTCCCTAGACATTGCATTAAGCCTGGAGGGGACTTACCCCTGGGCTACAGCAGCGATGACTGCAGAGGCTCAGGATGCCGCTTCCCAGAATGCCTGGAATGGAGGGCGGAGGTGGAACACGCTGGTGTGGTTAGATGTTTGGCTACCACCAGAACCAATCAGAAGGCAGAGCTCAGAGACAAAGGGGTTGGTTTACATTCAGTTGTTGGCTGTTGGTGGAGTGGAGGGAGACACATCACAGCCTTGGAGGTGCCCATTGACCTTCCCATGCTTATACAAAGGGAGACTTTGAACCGTATTGGTGGCCACTGGGCCATGTGTGTCAGCCACAGAGACCAGCAACCAGAGGCTGATTCGTGGTCAGGCTACTGAGAGCCACCCGAAATGTCCACTGGACTGTAGAGCAGGGAGACTGAAGACCTGGTAAAAATCCCCAGGTTTGCTTGTTTTCCTTGTGAATTTCAAGCTGGCCAATGAGTACAGGGTGGCAGCATCCCTAGAGAACAGATACTCAACTCCCATTCCGCTACACGGAGGCTGGGAGGGAGATAGGGGCGCCGGGACCCTGAGGCTGCTCCCCACTGGGAAAGGAAGTCATGACATCAACAACAGAGCGGATAGCAGGGTGGCTGGCGGCGAGGAGCGGATAGCAGGGTGGCTGGCGGAGTGGAGCGGATAGCAGGGTGGCTGGCGGAGAGAAGCGGAGAGCAGAGTGGGTGACACAGAGGAGGGGATAGCAGGGTGGCTGGCGGAGAGGAGCAGATAGCAGGGTGGCTGGCGGAGTGGAGCGGATAGCAGGGTGGCTGGCGGAGAGGAGCGGATAGCAGGGTGGCTGGCGGAGAGGAGCGGATAGCAGAGTGGCTGGCGGAGAGAAGCGGAGAGCAGAGTGGGTGACACAGAGGAGCGGATAGCAGGGTGGCTGGCGGAGAGGAGCGGATAGCAGGGTGGCTGGCGGAGTGGAGCGGATAGCAGGGTGGCTGGCGGAGAGGAGCGGATAGAAGAGTGGCTGGCGGTGAGGAGTGGATAGCAGAGTGGCTGGCGGAGAGGAGCGGACAGCAAGGTGGCTGGCGGAGAGGAGCGGACAGCAGGGTGGCTGGCGGAGAGGAGCGGACAGCAGGGTGGCTGGCGGAGAGGAGCGGACAGCAGGGTGGCTGGCGGAGAGGATCGAATGGCTGGCGGAGAGGAGCGTATAGCAGGGTGGCTGGCGGAGGGGAACGGATAGCAGGGTGGCTGGCAGAGAGGAGCGGATAGCAGGGTGGCTGGCAGAGAGGAGCGGATAGCAGGGTGGCTGGCGGAGAGGAGCGGATAGGAGAGTGGCTGGCGGAGAGGAGGGGATAGCAGGGTGGCTGACGGAGAGGAAAAAATAGCAGGGTGGCTGGCAGAGAGGAGCGGATAGCAGGGTGGCTGGCGGAGAGGAGCGGATAGCAGGGTGGGTGGTGGAGTGGAGCGGATAGCAGAGTGGCTGGAGGAGAGGAGGAGAGAGCAGAGTGGCTGGCGGAGAGGAGAGGATAGAGGGTGGCTGGCGGAGAGGAGCGGATAGCAGGGTGGCTGTCGGAGAAGAGCGGATAGCAGGGTGGCTGGCGGAGAGCAGCGGATAGGAGAGTGGCTGGCGGAGAGGAAAAAATAGCAGGGTGGCTGGCGGAGAGGAGCGTATAGCAGGGTGGCTGGCGGAGAGGAGCGTATAGCAGGGTGGCTGGCGGAGAGGAGCGGATAAAAGGGTGGCTGGCGGAGAGGAGCGGATAAAAGGGTGGCTGGCGGAGAGGAGCGGATAGCAGAGTGGCTGGCGGAGAGGAGGGGATAGCAGAGTGGCTGGCGGAGAGGAGCGGATAGCTGGGTGGGTGACACTGAGGAGCGGATAGCAGGGTGGGTGACACAGAGGAGCGGATAGCAGAGTGGGTGACAAAGAGGAGCGGACAGCAGGGTGGCTGGCGGAGAGGAGCGGACAGCCGGATGGCTGGAGGAGAGTAGCGGACAGCAGGGTGGCTGGCGGAGAGGAGCGGATAGCAGGGTGGGTGACAAAGTGGAGCGGACAGCAGGGTGGCTGGCGGAGAGGAGCGGACAGCCGGATGGCTGGCGGAGAGTAGCGGACAGCAGGGTGGCTGGCGGAGAGGAGCGGATAGCAGGGTGGCTGGCGGAGAGGAGCGGATAGCAGGGTGGCTGGTGGAGAGGACCTGATTGCAGGGTGGCTGGCGGAGAGGAGCGGACAGCAAGGTGGTTGGCGGAGTTGAGCGGACACCAGAGTGGCTGGCGGAGAGGAGCGGATAGCAGGGTGGCTGGAGGAGAGGAGGGGATAGCAGGGTGGTTGGCGGAGAGGAGCGGATAGCAGAGTGCCTGGCGGAGAGGAGCGGATAGAAGAGTGGCTGGCGGAGAGGAGCGGATAGCAGAGTGCCTGGAGGAGAGGAGCGGATAGAAGAGTGGCTGGCGGAGAGGAGCGGATAGCAGGGTGGCTGGCGGAGACGAGCTGATAACAGGGTGGCTGGCGGAGAGGAGCGGATAGCACAGTGGGTGACGGAGAGCAGCAGATAGCAGGGTGGCTGGGGGAGAGGAGCGGATAGCAAGGGGGCTGGCAGAGACGAGCAGATAACAGAGTGGCTGGCGGAGAGGAGCGGATAGCAGAGTGGGTGACACAGAGGAGCAGATAGCAGGATGCCTGGCAGGGAGGGGCAGATAGCAGGGTGGGTAACACAGGGGAGCGGATAGCAGGGAGGTGACACAGAGGAGCGGATAGCAGGGTGGGTGACACAGAGGAGTGGATAGCAGAGTGGGTGACACAGAGGAGCAGATAGCAGGATGCCTGGCGGAGAGGAGCGGATAGCAGGGCGGCTGGCGGAGAGGAGAGGATAGCAGGGTGGCTTGCGGAGAGAAGCGGATAGCAGGGTGGCTGGTGGAGAGGACCTGAGTGCAGGGTGGCTGGCGGAGAGGAGGGGATAGCAGAGTAGGTGACACAGAGGAGCGGATAGCAGGGTGGCTGGCGGAGAGGAGCGGATAGCAGGGTGGCTGGCGGAGAGGAGCGGATAGCAGGGTGGCTGGCGGAGAGGAGCGAATAGCAGGGTGGGTGACAGAGAGGAGCGGATAGCAGGGTGGCTGGCGGAGAGGAGCGGATAGCAGGGTGGCTGGCGGAGAGGAGCGGATAGCAGGGTGGCTGGCGGAGAGGAGCGGATAGCAGGGTGGCTGGCGGAGAGGAGCGGATAGCAGGGTGGCTGGCGGAGAGGAGCGGATAGCAGGGTGGCTGGCGGAGAGGAGCGGATAGCAGAGTGGGTGACGGAGAGGAGCGGATAGCAGAGTGGGTGACGGAGAGGAGCGGATAGCAGAGTGGCTGGCGGAGAGGAGCGGATAGCAGGGTGGCTGGCGGAGAGGAGCGGATAGTAGAGTGGCTGGCGGAGAGGAGCGGATAGCAGAGTGGGTGACGGAGAGGAGCGGATAGCAGAGTGGCTGGCGGAGAGGAGCGGATAGCAGGGTGGCTGGCGGAGACGAGCTGATAACAGGGTGGCTGGCGGAGAGGAGCGGATAGCACAGTGGGTGACGGAGAGGAGCGGATAGCAGAGTGGCTGGCGGAGAGGAGCGGATAGCAGGGTGGCTGGTGGAGAGGAGCGGATAGCAGGGTGGCTGGCGGAGAGGAGCGGATAGTAGAGTGGCTGGCGGAGAGGAGCGGATAGCAGAGTGGGTGACGGAGACTAGCGGATAGCAGAGTGGGTGACGGAGAGGAGCGGATAGCAGGGTGGCTGGTGGAGAGGAGCGGATAGCAGGGTGGCTGGCGGAGAGGAGCGGATAGCAGGGTGGGTGGCGGAGTGGAGCGGATAGCAGGGTGGCTGATGGAGAGGAGCGGATAGCAGGGTGGCTGGCGGAGAGGAGCGGATAGCAGGGTGGGTGGCGGAGTGGAGCGGATAGCAGGGTGGCTGGCGGAGAGGAGCGGATAGCAGAGTCGGTGACACAGAGGAGCGGATAGCAGAGTGGGTGAGACAGAGGAGCAGATAGCAGGGTGGCTGGCAGAAAGGAGCGGATAGCAGAGTGGCTGGCGGAGAGGAGCGGATAGCACGGTGGCTGGTGGAGAGGAGCGGATAGTAGAGTGGCTGGCGGAGAGGAGCGGATATCAGAGTGGCTGGCGGAGAGGAGCGGATAGCAGGGTGGCTGGCGGAGAGGAGCGGATAGAAGAGTGGCTGGCGGAGAGGAGCGGATAGCAGGGTGGGTGGCGGAGTGGAGCGGATAGCAGGGTGGCTGGTGGAGAGGAGCGGATAGCAGGGTGGCTGGCGGAGAGGAGGGGATAGCACATTGGGTGACGGAGAGTAGCGGATAGAAGAGTGGCTGGCGGAGAGGAGCGGATAGAAGAGTGGCTGGCGGAGGGGAGCGCATAGCAGGTTGGCTGGCGGAGGGGAGCGGATAGCAGGTTGGCTGGCGGAGAGGTGCGGATAGAAAAGTGGCTGGCGGAGAGGAGCGGATAGAAGAGTGGCTGGCGGAGAGGAGCGGATAGCAGGGTGGCTGGCGGAGAGGAGCGGATTACAGGGTGGCTGGCGGAGAGGAACGGATAGAAGAGTGGGTGACGGAGAGGAGCGGATAGCAGAGTGGCGGGCGGAGAGGAGCGGATAGCAGGGTGGCTGGCGGAGAGGAGCGGATAGCAGAGTGGCTGGCGGAGAGGAGCGGATAGAAGAGTGGCTGGCGGAGAGGAGCGGATAGCAGGGTGGCTGGCGGAGAGGAGGAGAGAGCAGAGTGGCTGGCGGAGAGGAGCGGATAGCAGGGTGGCTGGCGGATAGGAGGAGATTGCAGGGTGGCTGGCGGAGAGGAGCGGATAGCAGGGTGGCTGGCGGAGAGGAGCGGATAGCAGGGTGGCTGACGGAGAGGAGCGTATAGCAGGTTGGCTGGCGGAGGGGAGCGGATAGAAAAGTGGCTGGCGGAGAGGAGCGGATAGCAGGGTGGCTGGCGGAGAGGAGCGGATAGCAGGGTGGCTGGCGGAGAGGAGCTGATAGCAGGGTGGCTGGCGGAGAGGAACGGATAGCAGGGTGGGTGACAGAGAGGAGCGGAGAGCAGGGTGGCTGGCGGAGGGGAGCGGATAGAAGAGTGGCTTACGGAGAGGAGCGGATGGCAAGGTGGCTGGCGGAGAGGAGCGAATAGCACGGTGGCTGGCGGAGAGGAGCGGATAGGAGGGTGGCTGGCGGAGAGGAGCGGATAGAAGAGTGGCTGGCAGAGAGGAGCGGATAGCAGAGTGGCTGGCGGAGAAGAGCGTATAGAAGAGTGGGTGACGCAGAGGAGCGGATAGACGAGTGGCTGGCGGAGAGGGGTGGATAGAAGAGTGGCTGGCGGAGAGGAGCGGATAGCAGGGTGGCTGGCGGAGAGGAGCGGATAGCAGGGTGGCTGGGAGAGAGGAGCGGATAGCAGGGTGGCTGGCGGCGAGGAGCGGATTGTAGGGTGGCTGGCGGAGAGGAGCTGATAGCAGAGTGGGTGACTCACAGGAGCGGATAGCAGAGTGGGTGACACAGAGGAGCGGATAGAAGAGTGGGTGACACAGAGGAGCGGATAGCAGGGTGGCTGGCGGAGAGGAGCGGATAGCAGGGTGGCTGGCGGAGAGGAGCGGATAGCAGGGTGGCTGGCGGAGAGGAGCGGATAGCAGGGTGGCTGGCGGAGAGGAGCGGATAGCAGGGTGGCTGGCAGAGTGGAGCGGATATCAGGGTGGCTAGCGGAGAGGAGGAGAGAGCACAGTGGCTGGCGGAGAGGAGCGGATAGCAGGGTGGCTGGCGGAGAGGAGCGGATAGCAGGGTGGCTGGCATAGAGGAGCGGATAGCAGGGTGGCTGGCGTAGAGGAGCGGATAGCAGGTTGGCTGGCGGAGGGGAGCGGATAGCAGGTTGGCTGGCGGAGAGGTGCGGATAGAAAAGTGGCTGGCGGAGAGGAGCGGATAGAAGAGTGGGTGACGCAGAGGAGCGGATAGCAGGGTGTCTGGCGGAGAGGAGCGGATAGCAGGCTGGCTAATGGAGAGGAGCGGATAGTAGAGTGGCTGGCGGAGAGGAGCGGATAGCAGGGTGGCTGGCGGAGAGGAGCGGATAGCAGGGTGGCTGGCGGAGAGGAGCGGATAGCAGGGTGGGTGACACAGACGAGCGGATAGCAGAGTGGCTGGCGGAGAGGAGCGGATAGCAGAGTGGCTGGCGGGGAGGAGCATATAGCAGGGTTGCTGGCAGAGAGGAGCGGATAGCAGGGTGGCTGGCGGAGAAGAGCGGATAGCAAGGTGGCTGGAGGAGAGGAGCGGATAGCAGGGTGGCTGGCGGAGAGGAGCGGATAGCAGGGTGGCTGGCGGAGAGGAGCAGACAGCAGGGTGGCTGGCGGAGAGGAGAGGATAGCAGGGCGGCTAGCGGAGAGGAGCGGATAGCAGAGTGACTGGTGGAGAGGAGCGGATAGTAGCGTGGCTGGCGGAGAGGAGCGGATAGCAGGGTGGCTGGCGGAGAGGAGCGGATAGCAGAGTTGCTGGCAGAGAGGGGCAGATAGCAGGGTGGCTGGCGGAGAGGGGCGGATAGCAGGGTGATTGGCGGTGAGGAGCGGATAGCAGGGTGGCTGGCGGAGAGGAGCGGATAGCAGGGTGGCTGGCGGAGAGGAGCGGATAGCAGGGAGGCTAGCGGAGAGGAACGGATAGCAGGGTGGGTGACACAGAGGAGCGGATAGCAGGGTGGCTAACCGATAGGAGCGGATAGCAGGGTGGCTGGTGGAGAGGAGCGGATAGCAGGGAGGCTGGCGGAGAGGAGCGGATAGCAGGGAGGCTAGCGGAGAGGAACGGATAGCAGGGTGGGTGACACAGAGGAGCGGATAGCAGGGTGGCTGGCGGAAAGGAGCGGATACCAGGGTGGCTGACGGAGAAGAGCAGATAGCAGAGTGGCTGGCGGAGAGGAGGGGATAGCAGAGTGGCTGGCGGAGAGGAGCGGATAGCAGGGTGGCTGGCGGAGAGGAGCGGATAGCAGGGTGGCTGGCGGAGAGGAGCGGATAGCAGGTGGCTGGAGAAGCGGATAGCAGGGTGGGCGACGCAGAGGAGCGGATAGCAGGGTGGGTGACGCAGAGGAGCGGATAGCAGGGTGGCTGGCGGAGAGGAGCGGATAGCAGAGTGGCTGGCGGAGAGGAGCGGATAGCAGAGTGGCTGGCGGAAAGGAACGGAGAGCAGAGTGGGTGACACAGAAGAGCGGATAGCAGGGTGGCTGGCGGAGAGGAGCGGATAGCAGGGCGGCTAGCGGAGAGGAGCGGATAGCAGAGTGGCTGTGGAGGAGCGATAGCAGGTGGCTGAGGAGACGGATAGCAGTGGCTGGCGGAGAGTAGCGGATAGCAGGGTGGCTGGCGGAGAGGAGCGGATAGAAGAGTGGCTGACGGAGAGGAGCTGATAGCAGGGTGGCTTGGGGAGAGGAGCGGATAGCAGGGTGGCTGGCAGAGAGGCGCGGATAGCAGGGTGGCTGACGGAGAAAAGCGGATAGCAGGGTGGCTGGCGGAGAGGAGCGGATAGCAGGGTGGCTGGCGGAGAGGAGCGGATAGCAGGGTGGCTGGCGGAGAGGAGCGGATAGCAGGGTGGCTGGCGGAGAGGAGCGGATAGCAGGGTGGCTGGCGCAGAGGAGCGGATAGCAGGGTGGCTGGCGGAGAGGAGCGGATAGCAGTGTGGCTGGCGGAGAGGAGCGGATAGCAGTGTGGCTGGCGGAGTTGTGCGGATAGCAGGGTGGCTGGCTGATAGGAGCGGATAGCAGGGTGGCTGGCGGAGAGGAGCGGATAGCAGGGTGGCTGGCGGAGGAGCGGATACCAGGGTGGCAGGCCGAGCGAAGCGGATAGCAGGGTGGCTGGCGGAGAGGAGCGGATAGCAGGGTGGCTGGCGGAGAGGAGCGGATAGCAGGTGGCTGGCGGAGAGGATAGCAGCGTGGCCGGCGGATAGGAGCGGATAGCAGGGTGGCCGGCGGAGAGGAGCGGATAGCAGGGTGGCTGGCGGAGAGGAGCGGATAGCAGAGTGGCTGGCGGAGGAGCGGATAGCAGGGTGGCTGGCGGAGGAGCGGATAGCAGGTGGCTGGAGAGGAGGCGGATAGCAAGTGGCTGGCGGAGAGGAGCGGATAGCAGAGTGGGTGATGCGGAGGAGCAGATAGCAGGTGGCTGGCGGAGAGAAGCGGATAGCAGGGTGGCTGGCGGAGAGAAGCGGATAGCAGAGTGGCTGGCGGAGAGGAGCGGATAGCAGGGTGGCTGGCGGAGAGGAGCGGATAGCAGGGTGGCTGGCGGAGAGGAGCGGATAGCAGGGTGGCTGGTATAGAGGAGCGGATAGCAGGGTGGCTGGCGGAGAGGAGCGGATAGCAGGGTGGCTGGCGGAGAGGAGCGGATAGAAGTGTGGCTGGCGGAGGAAGCGGATAGCAGGGTGACTGGGAGTAGCGGATAGCAGGGTGGCTGGCGGAGAGTAGCGGATAGCAGAGTGGCTGGCGGAGAGGAGCGGATAGCAGGGTGGCTGGCGGAGAGGAGCGGATAGCAGAGGGCGGAGAGGAGCGGATAGCAGGGGTGGCTGAGAGGAGCGGATAGCAGGGTGGCTGGCGAGAGGAGCGGATAGCAGGTGGCTGGCGGAGAGGAGCGGATAGCAGGTGGCTGGGAGAGGAGCGGATAGCAGGGTGGCAGAGGAGCGGATAGCAGGTGGCTGGCGGAGAGGGCGGATAGCAGTGGCTGGCGGAGAGGAGCGGATAGCAGGTGGCTGGAGAAGGCGGATAGCAGGGTGGCTGGCGGAGAGGAGCGGATAGCAGGTGGCTGGCGGAGAGGAGCCGATAGCAGGGTGGCTGGAGAGGAGCGGATAGCAGGTGGCTGGCGGAGAGAGCGGATAGCAGGGTGGCTGCAGAGGAGCGGATAGCAGGGTGGCTGGCGGAAAGGAGCGGATAGCAGGGTGGTTGGCGGTGAGGGGCGGATAGCAGGGTGGCTAGCGGAGAGGAGCGAATAGCAGAGTGGCTGGCAGAGAGGAGCGGATAGCACAGAGGCTGGCGGAGAGGAGCGTATAGCACAGAGGCTGGCAGGAAAGGAGCGGATAGCAAGGTGGCTGGCGGAGAGGAGCGGATAGCAAGGTGGCTGGCGGAGAGGAGCGGATAGCAGGGTGGCTGGCGGAGAGGAGCGGATAGCAGGGTGGCTGGCGGAGAGGAGCGGATAGCAGGGTGGCTGGCGGAGAGGAGCGGATAGCAGGGTGGCTAGCGGAGAGGAGCGGATAGCAGGGTGGCTAGCGGAGAGGAGCGGATAGCAGGGTGGCTGGCGGAGAGGAGCGGATAGCAGGGTGGCTGGCGGAGAGGAGCGGATAGCAGGGTGGCTGGCGGAGAGGAGCGGATAGCAAGGTGGCTGGCGGAGAGGAGCGGATAGCAGGGTGGCTGGCGGAGCAGAACGGATAGCAGGGTGGCTGGAGAAGGAGCGGATAGCAGGGTGGCTGGCGGAGAGGAGCGGATAGCAGGGTGGCTGGCGTTGAGGAGCGGATAGCAGGGTGGCTGGCGGAGAGGAGCGGATAGCAGGGTGGCTGGCGGAGAGGAGCGGATAGCAGGGTGGCTGGCGGAGAGGAGCGGATTGCAGGGTGGCTGACAAAGAGGAGTGGATAGGAGGGTTGAATACGGAGAGGAGCGGATAGCAGGGTGGCTGGCGGAGAGGAGCGGATCGCAGGGTGGCTGGCGGAGAGGAGCGGATAGCAGGGTGGCTGGCGGAGAGGAGCGGATAGCAGGGTGGCTGGAGAGAAGCGGATAGCAGGTGGCTAGCGGAGAGGAGCTAGCAGGCTGGAGAGAGGCGGATAGCAGGGTGGCTGGCGGAGGAGCGGATAGCAGGTGGCTGGCGGAGAGGAGCGGATAGCAGGGTGGCTGGCGGAGAAGCGGATAGGAGAGCGGATAGCAGGTGGCTGGCGGAGAAGGCGGATAGCAGGGTGGCTATGAGAAGCGGATAGCAGGTGGCTGGCGGAAAGGAGCGGATAGCACGGTGGCTGGCGGAGAGGAGCGGATAGCAGGTGGCTGGCGGAGAGAGCGGATAGCAGAGTGGCTGGCGGAGGAGCGGATAGCAGGGTGGCTGGCGGAGAGGAGCGGATAGCAGAGGTGGCTGGAGAGAGGAGCGATAGCAGGTGGCTGGCGGAGAGGAGCGGATAGCAGTGGCTGGCGGAGAGCGGATAGCAGGTGGCTGGAGAGGAGCGGATAGCAGGGTGGCTGGCGGAGGAGCGGATAGCAGGGTGGCTGGAGAGGAGCGGATAGCAGAGTGGCTGGCGGAGAGGAGCGGATAGCAGGTGGCTGGCGAGAGAGCGGATAGCAGGGTGGCTGGCGGAGAGGAGCGGATAGCAGTGGCTGGCGGAGAGGAGCGGATAGCAGGGTGGCTGGCGGAGGAGCGGATAGCAGGGTGGAGAAGAGAGGCGGATAGCAGTGGCTGGCGGAGAGGAGCGGATAGCAGGGTGGCTGGCGGAGAGGCGGATAGCAGGTGGCTGACAGAGAGCGGATAGCAGGGTGGCTGGCGGAGAGGAGCGGATAGCAGGTGGCTGGAGAAGGAGCGGATAGCAGGGTGGCTGGCGGAGAAGGGATAGCAGATAGCAGAGTGGCTGAGAGGAGCGGATAGCAGGTGGCTGCGGAGAGGAGCGGATAGCAGGGTGGCTGGCGGAGAGGCGGATAGCAGGGTGGCTGGCGGAGAGGAGCGGATAGCAGGGTGGCTGGCGGAGAGGAGCGGATAGCAGGGTGGCTGGCGGAGAGGAGCGGATAGCAGGTGGGCTGGCGGAGAGGAGCGGAAAGCAGTGGCTGGGAGGAGAGCGGATAGCAGGTGGCTGGCGGAGAAGGCGGATAGCAGGGTGGCTGGGAGAGGAGCGGATAGCAGGGTGGCTGGCGGAGAGGAGCGGATAGCAGGGTGGCTGGCGGAGGAAGCGGATAGCAGGGTGGCTGGCGGAGAGGAGCGGATAGCAGGGTGGCTGGCGGAGGAGGAGGATAGCAGTGTGGCTGGCGGAGTGGAGCGGATAGCAGGGTGGCTGGCGGAGAGGAGCGGATAGCAGGGTGGCTGGCGAAAAGGAGCGGATAGAAGGGTGGCTGGCAGAGAGGAGCGGATAGCAGGTGGCTGGCGGAGAGGAGCGGATAGCAGGGTGGCAGGCGGAGGAGCGGATAGCAGGGTGGCTGAAGCGGATAGCAGGGTGGCTGGCGGAGAGGAGCGGATAGCAGGGTGACTGGCGGAGAGGAGCGGATAGGAGGGTGACTGGAGAGAGCGGATAGCAGGGTGGCTGGCGGAGGGAGCGGATAGCAGGGTGGCTGGCGGAAGAGCGGATAGCAGGGTGGCTGCGGAGAGGAGCGGATAGCAGGGTGGCTGGCGAGAGGAGCGGATAGCAGTGTGGCTGGCGGAGAGGAGCGGATAGCAGGTGGCTGGCGGAGAAGGAAGCGGATAGCAGGGTGGCTGGAGAAGGAGCGGATAGCAGGTGGCTGGCGGAGAGGAGCGGATAGCAGGGTGGCTGGAAGGAGCGGATAGCAGGGTGGCTGGCGGAGAAGAGCGGATAGCAGGGTGGCTGGCGAGGAGCGGATAGCAGGTGGCTGGCGGAGAAGCGGATAGCAGGTGGCTGGCGGAGGAGCGGATAGCAGGGTGGCTGGCGGAGAGGTGCGGATAGCAGGGTGGCTGGCGGAGAGGAGCGGATAGCAGGCTGGCTGTGGAGAGCGGATAGCAGGGTGGCTGGCGGAGAGGAGCGGATAGCAGGGTGGCTGGATAGGAGCGGATAGCAGGGTGGCTGGCGGAAGGAGCGGATAGCAGGTGGCTGGCGGAGAGGAGCGGATAGCAGGGTGGTGGAGAGGAGCGGATAGCAGGTGGCTGGCGGAGAGGAGCGGATAGCAGGGTGGCTGGCGGAAAGCGGATAGCAGTGGCTGGCGGAGAGGAGCGGATAGCAGGTGGCTGGCGGAGAGGCGGATAGCAGGGTGGCTGGCGGAGAAGGCGGATAGCAGGGTGGCTGGCGGAAGAGCGGATAGCAGGGTGGCTGGCGGAGAGGCGGATAGCAGGTGGCTGGCGGAGAGGCGGATAGCAGGGTGGCTGAGGAGATAGCAGGTGGCTGGCGAGGAGCGGATAGCAGGGTGGCTGGCGGAAGGCGGATAGCAGGTGGCTGGGAGAGGAGCGGATAGCAGTGGCTGGAGAGGAGCGGATAGCAGGGTGGCTGGCGGAGAAGGCGGATAGCAGGTGGCTGGCGGAGAAGGCGGATAGCAGGGTGGCTGCGGAGGAGCGGATAGCAGGGTGGCTGGCGGAGGAGCGGATAGCAGGGTGGCTAAGGAGCGGATAGCAGGTGGCTAGGAGAGATAGCAGGGTGGCTGGCGGAGAGGAGCGGATAGCAGGTGGCTGGCGAGGAGCGGATAGCAGGGTGGCTGAGAGGAAGCGGATAGCAGGGTGGCTGGCGGAGAGGCGGATAGCAGGGTGGCTGGAGAAGGAGCGGATAGCAGGGTGGCTGGCGGAGAGAGCGGATAGCAGGTGGCTGGCGGAGAGGAGCGGATAGCAGGGTGGCTGGAGAGGAGCGGATAGCAGGGTGGCTGGCGGAGAGGAGCGGATAGCAGGGTGGCTGGCGGAGAGGAGCGGCTAGCAGGGTGGCTGGCGGAGAGGAGCTGATAACAGGGTGGCTGGAGAGGAGCGGATAGCAGGGTGGCTGGCGGAGAGCGGATAGCAGTGGCTGGAGGGAGCGGATAGCAGGGTGGCTGGCGGAGAGGCGGATAGCAGGTGGCTGGCGGAGAAGGCGGATAGCAGGGTGGCTGGCGGAGGAGCGGATAGCAGGTGGCTAGCGGAGGAGCGGATAGCAGGGTGGCTGGCGGAGAGGAGCGGATAGCAGGGTGGCTGGCGGAGAAGCGGATAGCAGGGTGGCTGGCGGAGAGGAGCGGATAGCAGGTGGCTGGCGGAGAGGGCGGATAGCAGGGTGGCTGAGAGGAGCGGATAGCAGGGTGGCTGGCGGAGAGGAGCGGATAGCAGGGTGGCTGGCGGAGAGAGCGGATAGCAGGTGGCTGGCGGAGAAGCGGATAGCAGAGTGGCTGGCGGAGAGGCGGATAGCAGGGTGGCTGGCGGAGAGGAGCGGATAGCAGGGTGGCTGGCGGAGGAGCGGATAGCAGGTGGCTGGCGGAGAAGGCGGATAGCAGGGTGGCTGGCGGAGAGGCGCGGATAGCAGGGTGGCTGGCGGAGAGGAGCGGATAGCAGGGTGGCTGGCGGAGAGGAGCGGATAGCAGGATGGCTGTCGGAGAGGATAGCAGAGCGGCTGACTCAGAGGAGCGGATAGCACGGTGGCTGCGGAGAGAAGCGGATAGCAGGGTGGCTGGCGGAGAGGAGCGGATAGCAGGGTGGCTGGCGGAGAGGAGCGGATAGCAGGGTGGCTGGCGGAGAGGAGCGGATAGCAGGGTGGCTGGCGGAGAGGAGCGGCTAGCAGGGTGGCAGGGAGAAGGAGCGGATAGCAGGGTGGCTGGCGGAGAGGAGCGGATAGCAGTGACTGGCGGAGAGGAGCGGATAGCAGGGTGGCTGGCGGAGAGGAGCGGATAGCAGAGTGGCTGAGAGGCGGATAGCAGGGTGGCTGGCGGAGGAGCGGATAGCAGGGTGGCTGGCGGAGGAGCGGATAGCAAGTGGCTGGGAGAGGAGCGGATAGCAGGGTGGCTGGCGGAGAGGAGCGGACAGCAGGGGGGCTAGCGGAGAGGAGCGGATAGCAGAGTGACTGGCGGAGAGGAGCGGATAGCAGGGTGGCTGGCGGAGAGGAGCGGATAGCAGGGTGGCTGCAGGAGAGGAGCGGATAGCAGGGTGGCTGGCGGAGAAGCGGATAGCAGTGGCTGGCGGAGAGGAGCGGATAGCAGGGTGGCTGGCGGAGAGGAGCGGATAGCAGGGTGGCTGGCGGAGAGGAGCGGATAGCAGTGGCTGGCGGAGGAGCGGATAGCAAGTGGCTGGCGGAGAAGGCGGATAGCAGGGTGGCTGGCGGAGAGGAGCGGATAGCAAGTGGCTGGGAGAGCGGATAGCAGGTGGCTGGCGGAGGAAGCGGATAGCAGGTGGCTGCGGAAGGAGCGGATAGCATGGTGGCTGGCGGAGAGGAGCGGATAGCAGGGTGGCTGGAGAGAGCGGATAGCAGGGTGGCTACGGAGAGGAGCGGATAGCAGGGTGGCTGAGACAGAGGCGGATAGCAGGGTGGCTGGCGGAGAGGAGCGGATAGCAGGGTGGCTGGCGGAGGAGCGGATAGCAGGGTGGCTGGCGGAGAGGCGGATAGCAGGGTGGCTGGCGGAAGGAGCGGATAGCAGGGTGGCTGGAGAAGGCGGATAGCAGGGTGGCTGCGGAGAAGAGCGGATAGCAGAGTGGCTGGCGGAGAGGAGCGGATAGCAGGTGGCTGGCGGAGAGGAGCGGATAGCAGGGTGGCTGGGAGAGGAGAAGCGGATAGCAGGTGGCTGGCGGAGGAGAGCGGATAGCAGGGTGGCTGGCGGAGAGGAGCGGATAGCAGGGTGGCATGCGGAGAGGAGCGGATAGCAGGGTGGCTGGCGGAGAAGCGGATAGCAGGGTGGCTGGCGGAGAGGAGCGGATAGCAGGTGGCTGGCGGAGAAGGAGCGGATAGCAGGTGGCTGGCGGAAGAAGCGGATAGCAGGGTGGCTGAGAAGGAGCGGATAGCAGGGTGGCTGGAGAGAGGAGCGGATAGCAGTGGCTGCGGAGAGGAGCGGATAGCAGGTGGCTGGCGGAGAGGAGCGGATAGCAGGGTGGCTGGAGAGGAGCGGATAGCAGGTGGCTGGCGGAGAAGGAGCGGATAGCAGGTGGCTGGCGGAGAGCGGATAGCAGTGGCTGGCGGAGAGAGCGGATAGCAGGGTGGCTGGCGGAAGAGCGGATAGCAGGGTGGCTGGCGAGAAGGAGCGGTAGCAGAGTGGCTGGCGGAGAGGAGAGCAGAGTGGCTGGCGGAGAGGCGGATAGCAGAGTGGCTGGCGGAGAGGGCGGATAGCAGGGTGGCTGAAGGAAGCGGATAGCAGGTGGCTGTCGGAGAGGAGCGGATAGCAGGGTGGCTGGCGGAGAGGAGCGGATAGCAGGGTGGCTGGCGGAGAGGAGCGGATTGCAGAGTGGCTGGCGGAAGAGCGGATAGCAGAGGTGGCTGGGAGAGGAGCGGATAGCAGGTGGCTGGGAGAAGGCGGATAGCAGGGTGGCTGGCGGAGAAGGCGGATAGCAGTGGCTAGCGGAGAAGGCGGATAGCAGTGGCTGGCGGAGAGGAGCGGATAGCAGGGTGGCTGGCGGAAGAGCGGATAGCAGGGTGGCTGGAGAGGAGCGGATAGCAGGGTGGCTGGCGGAGGAGCGGATAGCAGGGTGGCTGAGAGGAGATAGCAAGTGGCTGGAGAGGAGCGGATAGCAGGGTGGCTGGCGGAGAGGAGCGGATAGCAGGGTGGCTATGGAGAGGAGCGGATAGCAGGGTGGCTGGCGGAGAGCGGATAGCAGGTGGCTGGCGGAGGAGCGGATAGCAGGTGGCTGCGGAGAGGAGCGGATAGCAGGGTGGCTGGCGGAGAGGAGCGGATAGCAGGTGGCTGGCGAGAGTAGCGGATAGCAGGGTGGCTGACGGAGGGGAGCGGATAGCAGAGTGGCTGGCGGAGGAGCGGATAGCAGGGTGGCTGGCGGAGAGGAGCGGATAGCAGGGTAGCTGGCGGAGAGGAACGGATAGCAGAGTGGCTGGCGGAGAGGAGCGGATAGCAGGGTGGCTGGCGGAGAGGAGCGGATAGCAGAGTGGCTGGCGGAGAAGCGGATAGCAGAGTGGCTGGCGGAGAGGAGAGCGGATAGCAGGGTGGCTGGCGAGAAGGCGGATAGCATGGTGGCTGGCGGAGAGGAGCGGATAGCAGGATGGCTAGGGGAGAGGAGAGGATAGCAGGGTGGCTGGCGGAGAGGAGCGGATAGCAGGGTGGCTGGCGGAGAGGAGCGGATAGCAGGGTGGCTGGCGGAGAGGAGCGGATAGCAGGGTGGCTGGCGGAGAGGAGCGGATAGCAGGGTGGCTGGCGGAGAGGAGCGGATAGCAGAGTGGCTGGCGGAGAGGAGCGGATAGCAGGGTGGCTGGCGGAGAGGAGCGGATAGCAGGGTGGCTGGCGGAGAGGAGCGGATAGCAGGGTGGCTGGCGGAGAGGAGCGGATAGCAGGGTGGCTGTTGGAGAGGAGCGGATAGCAGGGTGGCTGGCGGAGAGGAGCGGATAGCAGAGTGGCTGGCGGAGAAGAGCGGATAGCAGGGTGGCTGGCGGAGAGGAGCGGATAGCAGGGTGGCTGGCGGAGAGGAGCGGATAGCAGGGTGGCTGGCGGAAAGGAGCGGATAGCAGAGTGGCTGGCGGAGAGGAGCGGATAGCAGGGTGGCTGGCGGAGAGGAGCGGATAGCAGGGTGGCTGGCGGAAAGGAGCGGATAGCAGGGTGGCTGGCGGAGAGGAGCGGATAGCAGGGTGGCTGGCGGAGAGGAGCGGATAGCAGGGTGGCTGGCGGAGAGGAGCGGATAGCAGAGTGGCTGGCGGAGAGGAGCGGATAGCAGGGTGGCTGGCGGAGAGGAGCGGATAGCAGGGTGGCTGGCGGAGAGGCGCGGATAGCAGGGTGGCTGGCGGAGAGGAGCGGATAGCAGGTGGCTGGCGGAGAGGAGCGGATAGCAGGGTGGCTGGCCGCAAGGAGCGGATAGCAGGGTGGCTGGCGGAGAGAGCGGATAGCAGGGTGGCTGGCGGAGAGGAGCGGATAGCAGGGTGGCTGGCGGAGAGGAGCGGATAGCAGGGTGGCTGGCGGAGAGGAGCGGATAGCAGGGTGGCTGGCGGAGAGGAGCGGATAGCAGGGTGGCTTCCGAAAAGGAGCGGATAGCAGGGTGGCTGGCGGAGAGGAGCGGATAGCAGGGTGGCTGGCGGAGAGGAGCGGATAGCAGGGTGGCTGGCGGAGAGGAGCGGATAGCAGGGTGGCTGGCGGAATGGAGCGGATAGCAGGGTGGCTGGCGGAATGGAGCGGATAGCAGGGTGGCTGGCGGAGAGGAGCGGATAGCAGGGTGGCTGGCGGAGAGGAGCGGATAGCAGGGTGGCTGGCGGAGAGGAGCGGATAGCAGGGTGGCTGGCGGAGAGGAGCGGATAGCAGGGTGGCTGGCGGAGAGGAGCGGATAGCAGGGTGGCTGGCGGAGAGGAGCGGATAGCAGAGTGGCTGGCGGAGAGGAGCGGATAGCAGGGTGGCTGGCGGAGAGGAGCGGATAGCAGGGTGGCTGGCGGAGAGGCGCGGATAGCAGGGTGGCTGGCGGAGAGGAGCGGATAGCAGGGTGGCTGGCGGAGAGGAGCGGATAGCAGGGTGGCTGGCGGAGAGGAGCGGATAGCAGGGTGGCTGGCGGAGAGGAGCGGATAGCAGGGTGGCTGGAGAGGAGGATAGCAGAGTGGCTGGCGGAGAGGAGCGGATAGCAGGGTGGCTGGCGGAGAGGAGCGGATAGCAGGGTGGCTGGCGGAGAGGAGCGGATAGCAGGGTGGCTGGCGGAGAGGAGCGGATAGCAGGGTGGCTGGCGGAGAAGGGCGGATAGCAGGGTGGCTGGCGGAGAGGAGCGGATAGCAGGGTGGCTGGCGGAGAGGAGCGGATAGCAGGGTGGCTGGCGGAGAGGAGCGGATAGCAGGGTGGCTGGCGGAGAGGAGCGGATAGCAGGTGGCTGCGGAGAAGCGGATAGCAGGGTGGCTGGCGGAGAGGAGCGGATAGCAGGGTGGCTGGCGAGAGAAGGCGGATAGCAGGGTGGCCGGCGAAACGGAGCGGAGAGCAGGGTGGCTGGCGGAGAGGAGCGGATAGCAGGGTGGCTGGCGGAGAGGAGCGGATAGCAGGGTGGCTGGCGGAGAGGAGCGGATAGCAGGGTGGCTGGCGGAGAGGCGGATAGCAGGGTGGCTGGCGGAGGAAGCGGATAGCAGGGTGGCTGGCGGAGGAGCGGATAGCAGGGTGGCTGGCGGAGAGGAGCGGATAGCAGGGTGGCTGGCGGAGAGGAGCGGATAGCAGGGTGGCTGGCCGAGCGGATAGCAGGGTGGCTGGCGGAGAGGAGAGCGGATAGCAGGGTGGCTGGCGGAGAGGAGCGGATAGCAGGGTGGCTGGCGGAGAGGAGCGGATAGCAGGGTGGCTGGCGGAGAGGCGCGGATAGCAGGGTGGCTGGCGGAGAGGAGCGGATAGCAGGGTGGCTGGCGGAGAGACCCGGATAGCAGGGTGGCTGGCGGAGAGACCCGGATAGCAGGGTGGCTGGCGGAGAGGAGCGGATAGCAGGGTGGCTGGCGGAGGAGCGGATAGCAGGTGGCTGGCGGAGAGCGGATAGCAGGGTGGCTGGAGAGGAGCGGATAGCAGGGTGGCTGGCGGGGAGAGGCGGATAGCAGGGTGGCTGGCGGAGAGGAGCGGATAGCAGGGTGGCTGGCGGAGAGGAGCGGATAGCAGGGTGGCTGGCGGAGAGGAGCGGATAGCAGGGTGGCTGGCGGAGAGGAGCGGATAGCAGGGTGGCTGGCGCGGAGGAGCGGATTGCCGGGTGGCTGAATCTGAGGAGCGGATAGCAGGGTGGCTGGCGGAGAGGAGCGGATAGCAGGGTGGCTGGCGGAGAGGAGCGGATAGCAGGGTGGCTGGCGGAGAGGAGCGGATAGCAGGGTGGCTGGCGGAGAGGAGCGGATAGCAGGGTGGCTGGCGGAGAGGAGCGGATAGCAGGGTGGCTGGCGGAGAGGAGCGGATAGCAGGGTGGCTGGCGGAGAGGAGCGGATAGCAGGGTGGCTGGCGGAGAGGAGCGGATAGCAGGGTGGCTGGCGGAGAGGAGCGGATAGCAGGTGGCTGGCGGAGAAGGCGGATAGCAGGGTGGCTGGCGAGATAGCAGGATGACTGGCGGAGAGGAGTGGATAGCAGGGTGGCTGGCAGAGAGGAGCGGACAGAAGAGTGGCTTCTGGAGAGGAGCGGATAGCAGGGTGGCTGGCGGAGAGAAGCCGATAGCAGGGTGGCTGGCGGAGAGGAGCGGATAGCAGGGTGGCTGGCGGAGAGGAGCGGATAGCAGGGTGAGTGACGCAGAGGAGCGGATAGCAGGGTGGCTTGCGGAGAGGAGCGGATAGCAGGGTGGCTGGCGGAAAGGAGCGGATAGCAGGGTGGCTGGCGGAGAGGAGCGGATAGCAGGGTGGCTGGCGGAGAGGAGCGGATAGCAGAGTGGCTGGCGGAGAGCGGATAGCAGGTGGCTGGCGGAGAGGATCGGATAGCAGGGTGGCTGGCGTTGAGGAGCGGATAGCAGGGTGGCTGGCGGAGAGGAGCGGATAGCAGGGTGGCTGGCGGAGAGGAGCGGATAGCAGAGTGGCTGGCAGCTAGGAGCGGATAGCAGGGTGGCTGGCGGAGAGGAGCGGATAGCAGAGTGGCTGGCGGAGAGGAGCGGATAGCAGGGTGGAATGCGGAGAGGAGCGGATAGCAGGGTGGCTGGCGGAGAGGAGCGGATAGCAGGGTGGCTGGCGGAGAGGAGCGGATAGCAGGGTGGCTGTCTGAGAGGAGCGGATAGCAGGGTGGCTGGCGGAGAGGAGCGGATAGCAGGGTGGCTGGCGGAAAGGAGCGGATAGCAGGGTGGCTGGAGAGGAGCGGATAGCAGCGTGGCTGGCGGAGAGGAGCGGATAGCAGTGTGGCTGGCGGAGAGGAGCGGATAGCTGGGTGGCTGGCGGAGAGGAGCGGATAGCTGGCGGAGAGGAGCGGATAGCAGGGTGGCTGGCGGAGAGGAGCGGATAGCAGGGTGGCTGGCGGAGAGGAGCGGATAGCAGGGTGGCTGGCGGAGAGGAGCGGATAGCAGGGTGGCTGGCGAGAAGGCGGATAGCAGGGTGGCTGGCGGAGAGGAGCGGATAGCAGGGTGGCTGGCGGAGAGGAGCGGATAGCAGGGTGGCTGGCGGAGAGGAGCGGATAGCAGGGTGGCTGGCGGAGTCGAGCGGATAGCAGGGTGGCTGGCGGAGAGGAGCGGATAGCAGGGTGGCTGGCGGAGAGGAGCGGATAGCAGGGTGGCTGGCGGACACGAGCGGATAGCAGGGTGGCTGGCGGAGACGAGCGGATAGCAGGGTGGCTGGCGGAGAGGAGCGGATAGCAGGGTGGCTGGCGGAGAGGAGCGGATAGCAGGGTGTCTGGCGGACCTGAGCGGATAGCAGGGTGGCTGGCGGAGAAGTGCGGATAGCAGGGTGGCTGGCGGAGAGGAGCGGATAGCAGGGTGGCTGGCGGAGAGGAGCGGATAGCAGGGTGGCTGGCGGAGAGGAGCGGATAGCAGGGTGGCTGGCGGAAGGGAGCGGATAGCAGGGTGGCTGGAGAAGGCGGATAGCAGGGTGGCTGGCGGAGGAGCGGATAGCAGGGTGGCTGGCGGAGAAGCGGATAGCAGGGTGGCTGGCGGAGAGGAGCGGATAGCAGGGTGGCTGGCGGAGAGGAGCGGATAGCAGGGTGGCTGGCGGAGAGGAGCGGATAGCAGGGTGGCTGGCGGAGAGGAGCGGATAGCAGGGTGGCTGGCGGAGAGGAGCGGATAGCAGGGTGGCTGGCGGAGAGGAGGGGATAGCAGGGTGGCTGGCGGAGAGGAGCGGATAGCAGGGTGGCTGGCGAGAGGAGCGGATAGCAGAGTGCCTGGCGGAGCAGGAGTGGCTGGCGAGAGGAGCGGATAGCAGGGTGGCTGGCGGAGGAGCGGATAGCAGGGTGGCTGGCGGAGAGGAGCGGACAGCAGGGTGGTTGGCCGAGCGGATAGCAGGGTGGCTGGCGGAGAGGAGCGGATAGCAGGGTGGCTGGCGGAGAGGAGCGGATAGCAGGGTGGCTGGCGGAGAGGAGCGGATAGCAGGGTGGCTGGCGGAGAGGAGCGGATAGCAGGGTGGCTGGCGGAGAGGAGCGGATAGCAGGGTGGCTGGCGGAGAGAAGCGGATAGCAGAGTGGCTGGCGGAGAGGAGCGGATAGCAGGGTGGCTGGCGGAGAGGAGCAGATAGCAAGTGGCTGGAGAAGGAGCGGATAGCAGGGTGGCTGCCGCAGATGAGCGGATAGCAGGGTGGCTGGCGGAGAGGAGCGGATAGCAGGGTGGCTGGCGGAGAGGAGCGGATAGCAGGGTGGCTGGCGGAGAGGAGCGGATAGCAGGGTGGCTGGCGGAGAGGAAGCGGATAGCAGGGTGGCTGGAGAGGAGCGGATAGAAGGGTGGCTGGCGGAGAGGAGCGGATAGCAGGGTGGCGGGGGAAGGAGCGGATAGCAGGGTGGCTGGAGAGGAGCGGATAGCAGGTGGCTGGCGGAAGGAGCGGATAGCAGGGTGGCTGGCGGAGAGGAGCGGATAGCAGGGTGGCTGGCGGAGAGGAGCGGATAGCAGGGTGGCTGGCGGAGAGGCGGATAGCAGGGTGGCTGGCGGAGAGGAGCGGATAGCAGGGTGGCTTGCTGCGAGAGGCGGATAGCAGGGTGGCTGGCGGAGAGGAGCGGATAGCAGGGTGGCTGGCGGAGAGGAGCGGATAGCAGGGTGGCTGGCGGAGAGGAGCGGATAGCAGGGTGGCTGGCGGAGAGGAGCGGATAGCAGGGTGGCTGGAGCAGAGGAGCGTATAGGTGGCTGGCTGGAGGAGGAGAGCGGATAGCAGGGTGGCTGGCGGAGAAAGCGGATAGCAGGGTGGAGAGAGGAGATAGCAGGATGGCTGGAGGAGAGGAGCAGATAGCAGGGTGGCTGGCGGAAATGAGCGGACAGCAGGGTGGCTGGCGGAAAGGAGAAGATAGCAGGGTGGCTGGCGGAGAGGAGCGGATAGCAGAGTGGCTGGCGGAGAGGAGCGGATAGCAGAGTGGCTGGCGGAGAGGAGCGGATAGCAGGGTGGCTGGCGGAGAGGAGCGGATAGCAGGGTGGCTGGCGGAGAGGAGCGGATAGCAGGGTGGCTGGCGGAGAGGAGCGGATAGCAGGGTGGGTGACACAGAGGAGCGGATAGCAGGGTGGCTGGCGGAGAGGAGCGGATAGCAGGGTGGGTGACACAGAGGAGCGGATAGCAGGGTGGCTGGCGGAGAGGAGCGGATAGCAGGGTGGCTGGCGGGGAGGAGCGGATAGCAGGGTGGCTGGCAGAGGAGAGCGGATAGCAGGGTGGCTGGCGGAGAGGAGCGGATAGCAGGGTGGCTGGCGGAGAGGGGCGGATAGCAGGGTGGCTGGCGGAGAAGAGCGGATAGCAGAGTGGCTGGCGGAGAAGAGCGGATAGCAGGATGGCTGGGGGAAAGGAGCCGATTGCAGAGTGGCTGGCGGACAGGAGCGGATAGCAGGGTGGCTGGCGGAGAGGAGCGGATAGCAGGGTGGCTAACGGAGAGGAGCGGATAGCAGAGTGGCTGGCGGAGAGGAGCGGATAGCAGAGTGGCTGGCGGAGAGGAGCGGATAGCAGAGTGGCTGGCGGAGAGGAGCGGATAGCAGAGTGGCTGGCGGAGAGAAGCGGATAGCAGAGTGGCTGACGGAGAGGAGCGGATAGCAGGGTGGCTGGCGGATAGGAGAGGATAGCAGGGTGGCTGGCGGAAAGGAGCGGATAGCAGGGTGGCTGGCGGAGAGGAGCGGATAGCAGGGTGGCTGGCGGAGAGGAGCGGATAGCAGGGTGGCTGGCGGAGAGGAGCGGATAGCAGGGTGGCTGGCGGAGAGGAGCGGATAGCAGGGTGGCTGGCGGAGAGGAGCGGATAGCAGGGTGGCTGGCGGAGAGGAGCGGATAGCAGGGTGGCTGGCGGAGAGGAGCGGATAGCAGAGTGGCTGGCGGAGAAGTGCGGATAGCAGAGTGGCTGGCGGAGAGGAGCGGATAGCAGGGTGGCTGGCGGAGAGGAGCGGATAGCAGGGTGGCTGGCGGAGAGGAGCGGATAGCAGAGTGGCTGGCGGAGAGGAGCGGATAGCAGAGTGGCTGGCGGAGAGGAGCGGATAGCAGAGTGGCTGGCGGAGAGGAGCGGATAGCAGAGTGGGTGACACAGAGGAGCGGATAGCAGGGTGGCTGGCGGAGAGGAGCGGATAGCAGGGTGGCTGGCGGAGAGGAGCGGATAGCAGGGTGGCTGGCGGAGAGGAGCGGATAGCAGGGTGGCTGGCGGAGAGGAGCGGATAGCAGGGTGGCTGGCGGAGAGGAGCGGATAGCAGGGTGGCTGGCGGAGAAGCGGATAGCAGGGTGGCTGGAGCAGAGGAGCGGATAGCAGGGTGGCTGGAGAAGGAGCGGATAGCAGGGTGGCTGGCGGAGAGGAGCGGATAGCAGGTGGCTGGCAGAGAGCGGATAGCAGGGTGGCTGGCGCAGAGGAGCGGATAGCAGCGGGGCTGGCGGAGAGGAGCGGATAGCAGGGTGGCTGGCTGAGGAGCGGATAGCAGGGTGGCTGGCGGAGAGGAGCGGATAGCAGGGTGGCTGGCGGAGAGGAGCGGATAGCAGGGTGGCTGGCGGAGAGGAGCGGATAGCAGGGTGGCTGGCGGAGAGGAGCGGATAGCAGGGTGGCTGGCGGAGAGGAGCGGATAGCAGGGTGGCTGGCGGAGAGGAGCGGATAGCAGGGCGGATAGCAGAGTGGCTGGCGGAGAGGAGCGGATAGCAGGGTGGAATGTGGAGAGGAGCGGATAGCAGAGTGGCTGGCGGAGAGGAGCGGATAGCAGAGTGGCTGGCGGAGAGGAGCGGATAGCAGGGTGGCTGGCGGAGAGGAGCGGATAGCAGGGTGGCTGGCGGAGAGGAGCGGATAGCAGGGTGGCTGGCGGAGAGGAGCGGATAGCAGGGTGGCTGGCGGAGAGCAGCGGATAGCAGGGTGGCTGGCGGAGAGGAGCGGATAGCAGGGTGGCTGGCGGAGAGGAGCGGATAGCAGGGTGGCTGGCGGAGAGGAGCGGATAGCAGGGTGGCTGGCGGAGAGCGGATAGCAGCGTGGGTGGCTGAGAGGAGCGGATAGCAGGGTGGCTGGCGGAGAGGAGCGGATAGCAGGGTGGCTGACGGAGAGAAGCGGATAGCAGGGTGGCTGGCGGAGAGGAGCGGATAGCAGGGTGGCTGGCGGAGAGGAGCGGATAGCAGGGTGGCTGGCGGAGAGGAGCGGATAGCAGGGTGGCTGGCGGAGAGGAGCGGATAGCAGGGTGGCTGGCGGAGAGGAGCGGATAGCAGGGTGGCTGGCGGAGAAGAGCGGATAGCAGAGTGGCTGGCGGAGAAGAGCGGATAGCAGGGTGGCTGGCGGAGAGGAGCGGATAGCAGAGTGGCTGGCGGAGAGGAGCGGATAGCAGGGTGGCTGGCGGAGAGGAGCGGATGGCAGGGTGGCTAACGGAGAGGAGCGGATAGCAGAGTCGCCTGCGGAGAGGAGCGGATAGAGAAGTGGCTGGCGGAGAGGAGCGGAGAGCAGAGTGGCTGGCGGAGAGGATCGGAGAGCAGAGTGGCTGGCGGAGAGAAGCGGAGAGCAGAGTGGGTGACACAGAGGAGCGGATAGCAGGGTGGCTGGCGGAGAGGAGCGGATAGCAGGGTGGCTGGCAGAAAGGAGCGGATAGCAGGGTGGCTGGCGGAGAGGAGCGGATAGCAGGGTGGCTGGCGGAGAGGAGCGGATAGCAGGGTGGCTGGCGGAGAGGAGCGGATAGCAGGGTGGCTGGCGGAGAGGAGCGGATAGCAGGGTGGCTGGCGGAGAGGAGCGGATAGCAGGGTGGCTGGCGGAGAGGAGCGGATAGCAGGGTGGCTGGCGGAGAGGAGCGGATAGCAGGGTGGCTGGCGGAGGGGCGGATAGCAGGGTGGCTGGCGGAGAGGAGCGGATAGCAGAGTGGCTGGCGGAGAGGAGCGGATAGCAGGGTGGCTGGCGGAGAGGAGCGGATAGCAGAGTGGCTGGCAGAGAGGAGCGGATAGAGAAGTGGCTGGCGGAGAGGAGCGGATAGCAGAGTGGCTGGCGGAGAGGAGCGGATAGCAGAGTGGCTGGCGGAGAGAAGCGGATAGCAGAGTGGGTGACACAGAGGAGCGGATAGCAGGGTGGCTGGCGGAGAGGAGCGGATAGCAGGGTGGCTGGCGGAGAGGAGCGGATAGCAGGGTGGCTGGCGGAGAGGAGCGGATAGCAGGGTGGCTGGCGGAGAGGAGCGGATAGCAGGGTGGCTGGCGGAGAGGAGCGGATAGCAGGGTGGCTGGCGGAGAGGAGCGGATAGCAGGGTGGCTGGCGGAGAGGAGCGGATAGCAGGGTGGCTGGCGGAGAGGAGCGGATAGCAGGGTGGCTGGCGGAGAGGAGCGGATAGCAGAGTGGCTGGCGGAGAGGAGCGGATAGCAGAGTGGCTGGCGGAGAGGAGCGGATAGCAGAGTGGCTGACACAGAGGAGCGGATAGCAGGGTGGCTGGCGGAGAGGAGCGGATAGCAGGGTGGCTGGCGGAGAGGAGCGGATAGCAGGGTGGCTGGCGGAGAGGAGCGGATAGCAGGGTGGCTGGCGGAGAGGAGCGGATAGCAGGGTGGCTGGCGGAGAGGAGCGGATAGCAGGGTGGCTGGCGGAGAAGAGCGGATAGCAGAGTGGCTGGCGGAGAGGAGCGGATAGCAGAGTGGCTGGCGGAGAGGAGCGGATAGCAGGATGGCTGGGGGAAAGGAGCGGATAGCAGGGTGGCTGGCGGAAAGGAGCGAATAGCAGGGTGGCTGGCGGAAAGGAGCGAATAGCAGGGTGGCTGGCGGAGAAAAGCGGATAGCAGGGTAGCTGGCGGAGAGGAGCGGATAGAGAAGTGGCTGGCGGAGAGGAGCGGATAGCAGGGTGGGTGACAGAGGGGAGCGGATAGCAGGGTCGGTGACACAGAGGAGCGGATAGCAGGGTGGCTGGCGGAGAGGAGCGGATAGCAGGGTGGGTGACACAGAGAAGCGGATAGAAGGGTGGCTGGCGGAGAGGAGAGGATAGCAGGGTGGGTGACACAGAGAAGCGGATAGCAGGGTGGCTGGCGGAGAGGAGCGGATAGCAGGGTGGCTGGCGGAGAGGAGCGGATAGCAGGGTGGCTGGCGGAGAGGAGCGGATAGCAGGGTGGCTGGCGGAGAGGAGCGGATAGCAGGGTGGCTGGCGGAGAGGGGCGGATAGCAGGGTGGCTGGCGGAGAGGAGCGGATAGCAGAGTGGCTGGCGGAGAGGAGCGGATAGCAGGGTGGCTGGCGGAGAGGAGCGGATAGCAGAGTGGCTGGCGGAGAGGAGCGGATAGCAGGGTGGCTGGCGGAGAGGAGCGGATAGCAGGGTGGCTGGCGGAGAGGAGCGGATAGCAGAGTGGCTGGCGGAGAGGAGCGGATAGCAGGGTGGCTGGCGGAGAGGAGCGGATAGCAGGGTGGCTGGCGGAGAGGAGCGGATAGCAGAGTGGCTGGCGGAGAGGAGCGGATAGCAGAGTGGCTGACACAGAGGAGCGGATAGCAGGGTTGCTGGTGGATGGCGGAGAGGAGCGGATAGCAGGGTGGCTGGCGGAGAGGAGCGGATAGCAGGGTGGCTGGCGGATAGCAGGGTGGCTGGCGGAGAGGAGCGGATAGCAGGGTGGCTGGCGGAGAGGAGCGGATAGCAGGGTGGCTGGCGGAGAGGAGCGGATAGCAGGGTGGCTGACGGAGAGGAGCTGATAGAAGAGTGGAAGGCGGAGAGGAACGGATAGCGGGTGGCTGGGGGAGAGGAGCGGATAGCAGAGTGGCTGGCGGAGAGGAGGGGATAGCAGGGTGGCTGGCGGAGAGGAGCGGATAGCAGAGTGGCTGGCGGAGAGGAGCGGATAGCAGGGTGGCTGGCGGAGAGGAGCGGATAGCAGGGTGGCTGGCGGAGAGGAGCGGATAGCAGAGTGGCTGGCGGAGAGAAGCGGATAGCAGAGTGGCTGGCGGAGAGGAGCGGATAGCAGGGTGGCTGGCGGAGAGGAGCGGATAGCAGGGTGGCTGGCGGAGAGGAGCGGATAGCAGGGTGGCTGGCGGAGAGGAGCGGATAGCAGGGTGGCTGGCGGAGAGGAGCGGATAGCAGGGTGGCTGGCGGAGAGGAGCGGATAGCAGAGTGGCTGGCGGAGAGGAGCGGATAGCAGGGTGGCTTGGCTAGAGGAGCGGATAGCAGGGTGGCTGGCGGAGAGGAGCGGATAGCAGAGTGGCTGGCGGACAGGAGCGGATAGCAGGGTGGCTGGCGGAGAGGAGCGGATAGCAGGGTGGCTGGCGGAGAGGAGCGGATAGCAGGGTGGCTGGCGGAGAGGAGCGGATAGCAGGGTGGCTGCCCGAGGAGAGCGGATAGCAGCGTCGCTGGCGGAGAGGAGCCGATAGCAGCGTCGCTGCCGGAGAGGATCGGATAGCAGGGTGGCTGGCGGAGAGGAGCGGATAGCAGGGTGGCTGGCGGAGAGGAGCGGATAGCAGGGTGGCTGGCGGAGGAGCGGATAGCAGGGTGGCTGGCGGAGAGGAGCGGATAGCAGGGTGGCTGGCGGAGAGGAGCGGATAGCAGGGTGGCTGGCGGAGAGGAGCGGATAGCAGGGTGGCTGGCGGAGAGGAGCGGATAGCAGGGTGGCTGGCGGAGAGGAGCGGATAGCAGGGTGGCTGGGGGAGAGGAGCGGATAGCAGGGTGGCTGGCGGAGAGGAGCGGATAGCAGGGTGGCTGGCGGCGAGGAGCGGATAGCAGGGTGGCTGGGAGAGAGGAGCGGATAGCAGGGTGGCTGGCGGAGAGGAGCGGATAGCAGGGTGGCTGGCGGAGAGGAGCGGATAGCAGGGTGGCTGGCGGAGAGGAGCGGATAGCAGGGTGGCTGGCGGAGAGGAGCGGATAGCAGGGTGGCTGGCGGAGAGGAGCGGATAGCAGGGTGGCTGGCGGAGAGGAGCGGATAGCAGGGTGGCTGGCGGAGAGGAGCGGATAGCAGGGTGGCTGGAGAGGAGCGGATAGCAGGGTGGCTGGCGGAGAGGAGCGGATAGCAGAGTGGCTGGCGGAGAGGAGCGGATAGCAGGGTGGCTGGCGGAGAGGAGCGGATAGCAGGGTGGCTGGCGGAGAGGAGCGGATAGCAGGGTGGCTGGCGGAGAGGAGCGGATAGCAGAGTGGGTGACACAGAGGAGCGGATAGCAGGGTGGCTGGCGGAGAGGAGCGGATAGCAGGGTGGCTGGCGGAGAGGAGCGGATAGCAGGGTGGCTGGCGGAGAGGAGCGGATAGCAGGGTGGCTGGCGGAGAAGAGCGGATAGCAGGGTGGCTGGCGGAGAGGAGCGGATAGCAGGGTGGCTGGCGGAGAGGAGCGGATAGCAGGGTGGCTGGCGGAGAGGAGCGGATAGCAGGGTGGCTGGCGGAGAGGAGCGGATAGCAGGGTGGCTGGCGGAGAGGAGCGGATAGCAGGGTGGGTGACACAGAGGAGCGGATAGCAGGGTGGCTGGCGGAGAGGAGCGGAAAGCAGAGAGGCTGGCGGAAAGGATTGGATAGCAGGGTGCCTGGTGGAAACGATCGGATAGCAGGGTGGCTGGCGGAGAGGAGCGGATAGCAGGGTGGGTGACAGAGGGGAGCGGATAGCAGGGTCGGTGACACAGAGGAGCGGATAGCAGGGTGGCTGGCAGAGAGGAGCGGATAGCAGGGTGGCTGGCGGAGAGGAGCGGATAGCAGGGTGGCTGGCGGAGAGGAGCGGATAGCAGAGTGGCTGGCGGAAAGGAGCGGATAGCAGAGTGGCTGGCGGAAAGGAGCGGATAGCAGGGTGGCTGGCGGAGAGGAGCGGATAGCAGGGTGGCTGGCGGAGAGGGGCGGATAGCAGAGTTGTTGGCGGAGAGGGGCGGATAGCAGGGTGGTTGGCGGAGAGGGGCGGATAGCAGGGAGCCTAACGGAGAGGAGCCGATATCAGGGTGGGTGACAGAGAGGAGCGGATAGCACAGTGGCTGGCGGAGAGGAGCGGATAGCACAGTGGGTGACACAGAGGAGCGGATAGCAGGGTGGCTGGCGGAGAGGAGCGGATAGCAGGGTGGCTGGCGGAGAGGAGCGGATAGCACAGTGGCTGGCGGAGAGGAGCGGATAGCAGGGTGGCTGGAGGAGAGGAGCGGATAGCAGGGTGGCTGGCGGAGAGGAGCGGATAGCAGGGTGGGTGACACAGAGGAGCGGATAGAAGGGTGGCTGGCGGAAAGGAGCGGATAGCAGGGTGGCTGGCGGAGAGGAGCGGATAGCAGGGTGGCTGAAAGGAGCAGACAGCAGGGTGGCTGACGGAGAAGAGCGGATAGCAAGGCAGCTGGCGGAGAGGAGCGGATAGCAGGGTGGCTGGCGGAGCGGATAGCAGGGTGGCTGGCGGAGAGGAGCGGATAGCAGGGTGGCTGGCGGAGAGGAGCGGATAGCAGGGTGGCTGGCGGAGAGGAGCGGATAGCAGGGTGGCTGGCGGAGAGGAGCGGATAGCAGGGTGGCTGGCGGAGAGGAGCGGATAGCAGGGTGGCTGGCGGAGAGGAGCGGATAGCAGGGTGGCTGGCGGAGAGGAGCGGATAGCAGGGTGGCTGGCGGAGAGGAGCGGATAGCAGGGTGGGTGACACAGAGGAGCGGATAGCAGGGTGGCTGGCGGAGAGGAGCGGATAGCAGGGTGGCTGGCGGAGAGGAGCGGATAGCAGAGTGGCTGGCGGAAAGGATTGGATAGCAGGGTGGCTGGCGGAGAGGAGCGGATAGCAGGGTGGCTGGCGGAGAGGAGCGGATAGCAGGGTAGCTGGCGGAGAGGAGCGGATAGAGAAGTGGCTGGCGGAGAGGAACGGCTGGCAGGGTGGCTGGCAGAGAGGAACGGATAGCAGAGTGGCTGGCGGAGAGGAGCGGATAGCAGGGTGGCTGGCGGAGAGGAGCGGATAGCAGGGTGGCTGGCGGAGAGGAGCGGATAGCAGGGTGGGTGCCACAGAGGAGCGGATAGCAGGGTGGCTGGCGGAGAGGAGCGGATAGCAGGGTGGCTGGCGGAGAGGAGCGGATAGCAGAGTGGCTGGCGGAGAGGAGCGGATAGCAGGGTGGCTGGCGGAGAGGAGCGGATAGCAGGGTGGCTGGCGGAGAGGAGCGGATAGCAGGGTGGCTGGCGGAGAGGAGCGGATAGCAAGGTGGCTGGCGGAGAGGAGCGGATAGCAGGGTGGCTGGCGGAGAGGAGCGGATAGCAGGGTGGCTGGCGGAGAGGAGCGGATAGCAGGGTGGATGCCATAGAGGAGATGATAGCAGTGTGGGTGACACAGGGGAGCGGATAGCAGGGTGGCTGGCAGAGAGGAGCGGACAGCAGGGTGGCTGACGGAGAAGAGTGGATAGCAAGGTGGCTGGCGGAGAAGAGCGGATAGCAAGGTGGCTGGCGGAGAGGAGCGGATAGCAGGGTGGCTGGCGGAGAGGAGCGGATAGCAGAGTGGCTGGCGGAGAGGAGCGGATAGCAGGATGGCTGGCGGAGGGGAACGGATAGCAAGGTGGCTGGCGGAGAGGAGCGGATAGCAGGGAGGCTGGCGGAAAGGAGGGGACATCATGGTGGCTGGCGGAAAGGAGCGGATACCACGGTGGCTGACGGAGAAGAGCGGATAGCAAGGTGGCTGGCAGAGCGGAGCGGATAGCAGGGTGGCTGGCAGAAAGGAGCGGACAGCAGGGAGGCTGGCGGAGAAGAGCGGATAGCAGGGTGGCTGGCGGAGAGGAGCAGATAGCAGGGTGGCTGGAGGAGAGGAGCAGATATCAGGGTGGCTGACGGAGAGGAGCTGATAGCAGGGTGGCTGGCGGAGAGGAGCGGATAGCAGGGTGGCTGGCGGAGAGGAGCGGATAGCAGGGTGGCTGGCGGAGAGGAGCGGATGACAGAGAGGCTGGTGGAAAGGATTGGATAGCAGGGTGCCTGGCGGAAAGGGTCGGATAGCAGGGTGGCTGACGGAGAGGATCGGATAGCACAGTGGCTGGCGGAGAGGAGCGGATAGCACAGTGGCTGGCGGAGAGGAGCGGATAGCAGGGTGGCTGGCGGAGAGGAGCGGATAGCAGGGTGGCTGTCGGAGAGGAGCGGATAGCAGAGTGGCTGGCGGAGAGGAGCGGATAGCAGGGTGGCTGTCGGAGAGGAGCGGATAGCAGGGTGGCTGGCGGAGAGGAGCGGATAGCAGAGTGGCTGGCGGAGAGGAGCGGATAGCACAGTGGCTGGCGGAGAGGAGCGGATAGCACAGTGGCTGGCGGAGAGGAGCGGATAGCACAGTGGCTGGCGGAGAGGAGCGGATAGCAGGGTGGCTGGCTGAAAGGAGCGGACAGCAGGGTGGCTGGCTGAAAGGAGCGGACAGCAGGGTGGCTGATGGAGAAGAGCGGATAGCAAGGTGGCTGGCGGAGAGGAGCGGATAGCAGGGTGGCTGGCGGAGAGGAGCGGATAGCAGAGTGGCTGGCGGAGAGGAGCGGATAGCAGAGTGGCTGGCGGAGAGGAGCGGATAGCAAGGTGGCTGGCGGAGAGGAGCGGATAGCAGGGAGGCTGGCGGAAAGGAGGGGACAGCAGGGTGGCTGGCGGAAAGGAGCGGATACCACGGTGGCTGACGGAGAAGAGCGGATAGCAAGGTGGCTGGCGGAGCGGAGCGGATAGCAGGGTGGCTGGCAGAAAGGAGCGGACAGCAGGGTGGCTGGCGGAGAGGAGCGGATAGCAGGGTGGCTGGCGGAAAGGAGCGGATAGCAGGGTGGCTGGAGGAGAGGAGCAGATAGCAGGGTGGCTGGCGGAGAGGAGCGGATAGCAGGGTGGCTGGCGGAGAGGAGCGGATAGCAGGGTGGCTGGCGGAGAGGAGCGGATAGCAGTTTGGGTGGCGGAGAGGAGCGGATAGCAGGGTGCCTGGCGGAAAGGATCGGATAGCAGGGTGGCTGGAGGAGAGGAGCAGATAGCAGGGTGGCTGGCGGAGAGGAGCTGATAGCAGGGTGGCTGGCGGAGAAGAGCGGATAGCAGGGTGGCTGGCGGAGAGGAGCGGATAGCAGGGTGGCTGGCGGAGAGGAGCGGATAGCAGTTTGGGTGGCGGAGAGGAGCGGATAGCAGGGTGCCTGGCGGAAAGGATCGGATAGCAGGGTGGCTGGTGGAGAGGAGCGGATAGCAGGGTGGCTGGAGGAGAGGAGCAGATAGCAGGGTGGCTGGCGGAGAGGAGCGGATAGCAGGGTGGCTGGCAGAGAGGAGCGGATAGCAGAGAGGCTGGCGGAGAGGAGCCGATAGCAGGGTGGCTGGCGGAGAGGAGCCGATAGCAGGGTGGCTGGCGGAGAGGAGCGGATAGCAGGGTGGCTGGCGGAGAGGAGCGGATAGCAGGGTGGCTGGCGGAGAGGCGCAGCTGGTGGTGAAGATTGCAGGAGAACCCCATGGAGAGGCGTGACAGTCAGGTGTCAACCTGAGCAGTGGAGCATGTAAGATGCACAACCCCACCCCCACATACCTTTTCCTGCTTCCACCCAGGCTGGGAGGTAAACTCTGCAGAGGAACTTCTGAACTCTGGAGGCTGCACTGACCAAGGACATAAACTGCGGGTGGGGGGAGACTGTTGGGCTGCTGGACTTTTAGACCCTGAGGGGGAAAGGACACTGCTAAACTTACTTGGGGGTGAGTCTTTTGCTCATGGTTTGTGTTATGAATCCTGTTTGTGGTGTTTTCCCAACATGATGCCACATTGTTTCCCTCCGTTATGAAAAGGATTTTGCTACACTCAGAGTCTGTGCTTGTGAGAGGGGAAGTCTTGCCCCTTAGGGGGGTGATATGTCATTGTCCCAGGTCACTGGGTGGGGTCGAGCCGGTTTTACATTGTGTTATTGAAATAGATCCCTGCAGCCTGAACCCGGCCCTTGTTGCTGCCAACTCAGACGGGCAGAAGAGTTTCATTAGGAAGAACAACCTACAATCTGGAGCCCCCCCCAGGGCCTGTGCCTCACACACTCAGCTGTGCGCTGTGTTCAGCCAGCTCCCCTCCAGGCACTGGGAATCCTTCACTGCCTGGAGACTGAACAGACCTTGGCTGCGTGTTCTCGAGTCGCTGGGCTGCCCGTGGAGCACACGGCAGGGGGGGGCGGGGGGTGGGGGGGAGACACAGACACTCACGCGCAGGGACCGGCTGGGAGCAGCCCCTCCCCCCTCCCGGGGACTCACCTGGCAGCAGCAGCAGGAGCCCCAGGGCCAGAGGTCCGAGGAGCAGCAGCAGCAACCGGGCCAGGAGGCAGCTCACATGGCTCCCGCAGCGCAGCACAGCGCCCCCCGTGGCCGGGAGGAGGAATTACACCCTTCTCAGCCAGAGCCCTTCAAAGCTTCCCTCGCAGGGAAGCCAGTTATCGAGCGGTTCTAAAACCGCTTCTAAATTTAACAACCGGTTCGTGCGAACCAGTGCGAACCGGCTCCAGCTCACCCCTGTATAAGGCTGATGTATCATCTCCATCTTGTCTTCAATCCTGCTTCTTACCTCTGGAGGGACTTTGCTACAACCTGAAGCTCTGCACAAAGGACTGAATGACCCATCCCAGCGGGGGATGTTCCAGAGACTTGATTTGAACCTGCAGTTTATGCCATCGCTGCTGCAAGCCTGAACTAAGAACATTGCCATTGCTGTATGTAATTGATTCCATTTAACCAATTCTAGCTCTCATCTCTACCTTTTTCCCTTTACAAATAAACCTTTAGATTTTAGATTCTAAAGGATTGGCAACAGCGTGATTTGTGGGTAAGATCTGATGTGTATATTGACCTGGGTCTGGGGTTTGGTCCTTTGGGATCGAGAGAACCTTTTTCTTTTATTGGGGTGTTGGTTTTCATAACCATTCATCCCCAGGACGAGTGCACTGGTGATGATACTGGGAGACTGGAGTGTCTAAGAAAATTGCTCGTGTGACTTGTGGTTAGCCAGTGGGGTGAGACCAAAGTCCTCTTTGTGTGGCTGGTTTGGTTTACCTTAGAGGTGGAAAAACCCCAGCCTAGGGCTGTGACTGCCCTGTTTGAGCAATTGGTCCTGATTTGGCACTCTCAGTTGGGTCCCGCCAGAACCGCCTCGTCACACATCCATGTGCAGAATGAATTTTGTAACGTGCACCAATATACAGGTGATGTGTCACACCTCACCTCCATATTGGTGCGCACAACACAATTCATTCCGCACACGGACAACAAATTAGAGGAAACACTGCTCCTGACTTTCAACCTACCTGTCACATCTTGAATTTCATACATTGACTGATCAGAATAAAGTGCTCTCAAGTGAGCTATAGACCAACGGTGGTTCATAGTAATTATTCAGCAAGTATTTTAGAAAACTTAGAACATTGGAGGAAATCATGAACTGCCAAGAGACAATTAATGGAGAGAAGCAGCAAGATTAATCCCGTACATTGGATTGGTTGTGACTTCTTTGCCTGATCTGAAAAAAGATCAAAAGGACCCGAGTCTCCTCGCTGTCGATAGCCCCCTGCTCTGCCAATCAGCACTGAGACTCTGAGGGGGCGGGAGGCTGAGGGGTCTCACCAGATGTGCCAAAGGACGGCCCAGGTCACCATCAGAGGAGATCACTCTCAGATCCAGCCCCACCTCTTGGTGAGGACCTCTGCAATGAGAGCAACCTCCCTCCCCCGCCCACACTCTACACACCCCTCCTTGGTAGAGGGAGGGAAGCAGGGGAAAGCGGGAAAAGAAGCAAGAGAAGAGGAGAAAGGAGGGAGGAAAGAGGAAAAGGGAAACCAAAAAGGACAAACCCCAATGCCCCAGGGATTCCAACCATCAAATCCTAGGTAGGAAATCAAATTCTGCCACCTGAAGCCAGTGTTTCCTGGGCCTAGAATGCTGCCTGCGCCAGGTGGATCAGACTGAACAGGTTCCAAACCTCTCTCAGCCTCTTACCTTGTCAAAGGGAAGTTTGTTTTCGGCACAGTCAGTGGCAGGAAAGGAGAAAACTCCACAGAGGTTCCTCCTCATGCTCACAGCCGTGAATCCTAATTCTCTCTCAGCCCTCCAGGAGAGACCTCGTGAAGGAGACTTGCAGCAGCAAAGCCGGGGGGTCTCAGAGACTGGCCTGGCCCTGCACCTTGATCCTGCCCGGCTGATGTCGTGGTCTCTCTGTGAGGTCACCCCCTCCCCACCACCTTTGCCCAATAGGCCGAGTTCCTGCAAAAGGCCTTTGTGATGTCAATGCCACACCCACCCCTCCCCTCAAAGCTGATGTCCTGCCCCTGGCCAGCCTCGTTGGGTGTTTGAGTTCTTTCCCCTGGATCACCGCACTCAATGACTGTTCAGTCTGTGGATGGAGCCGCTACACAATAAAACATCAGTTTTTCATAAATTAGTAGCCTTAAGGCCAGAAGGGACCATTAGAGCATCTAATCTGACTCCCTGCATATCCCAGCCCATCTGTGTATCACAATAGCTTCTTTTTGACTAAAGCACCTTCCCAAAGGCCTCTAGTCTTCATTGGAAGACATCAAGAGATGCAGAATCCATCACTTCTCTTGGCAGCTTGTTCCAGTGATGAATCACCCTCCATCTTACAAATCTTGCCTTGCTCCAATGAGAATTTTTCTGATTTCTGCTTCCAGCCATTGGTTCTTGTTATGCCTTTCTTTGCAAGACTAAAGAGCCCTTTAAATACTTGGTGTTTTCTCTCGCGAAGGCACTTGCACACTGCAATCAGCTCTCCTCTAAACAGATTGAGCTTTTCAATGCCTCCTTATAAGACATCTTCTCCATCCCTCAAATATGGCTCTTTTCTGCACCCTCTCCAGTTTTTAAAACGTTATTTTTGAAACGTGGACACCAGAACGGGATGCAGTGTTCCAGTATCAGTCTCACTACAGCTGAATCACTTCCCTTTCCAGCCTCTGTTTATCTAGCCATGGATGGTGTCACTGCCTCCCAGGACTTGTGCAGTCTCTCAGCCCCGTACAGTCCTTGGAAGGAACCCCCTTCAGTGTGACAGCCCTTCTTGGAGATTCACTCTCTCTCGAGGGTAAAGACCCCTCTGCCTCCGTGAAAGGCACTTCTCTGAGACCTGAGCATGCCTGTCTGCCATGGGCCCCTCAGGGAGTCCCCTCCCTCTGGACCCTGGGGCCTCTACTCCCAGAGGAAGAATGCAACCCCGATGTCTAGACTGCAGTGATGCTCAGCCAGTGTAAGAGAGGGGTTTATTGAGCTTCTGAACATAGCACAGGAAACTCTCCGGGCCTCAGGCCTAACCTCCCTCTGCACAGTCCAGCTAGGTCTCTCCTGCATCCATGTGGGCTCTGGCTGTTTTCTCTCCCCAGTCCAGACACCCGCTCTTTCCAGCCAAGCATCCGATCTCATCTTCCCACAAGCCTCTGTCCTTTGTCTTCTGTCCCAGAGAAACTGGCTGCCTGGGTCTCCTCTCTCTCTTTAGCGCGAGGGGAGGGAGAGCTGAGATTTCAGGCTGTCGTGTTTATGGCTGGATTGCTGCTATTATTTGACAGAACCTGACAATTCAATGGCACAAACGGGAGAACGGGGCAGCGCTACAGCGTCAGGGAGTGAACTGGAGAAAATACAGGAAGGATTTCTAGCAAGGGCGCCATGTAACTAACCAGAATGAAGAATATTCTCTGCCCCCCTCGTGTAACTCTGGGCCTGACTCTCTCCCGTGCTGAGGCCCCTTGCCCTGTCTCTGGCCGTGTCTGGGGGCTTCATGCCCCGGTAGAGCCCCGAAGGTAAAGGTGTGATGTAGCCTCAGCCCCAACAAGACTCAGGCCCATGTCACTTTCATCCTGGGTTTCAGATGAGTGACCCCTAGAAGTTGGGGGGCCACCGGTGCCTAGACCATGGCCCGGCCACAGAGGCCCCGCCCCTGCTCATCCTCTTCCCCCGAGGCCCCGCCCACTTGCTGTTCACTGCCCTCCGCCCCCTCCCCCAGACCCCCTACCTGCCCCTCACTTCCCCCAAGAGGACAGCTCAGTGGTTTGAGCATTGGCCTGCTAAACCCACGGTTGGGAATTCAATCCTTGAGGAGGTCATTTAGGGAACTGGGGTAAAAATCTGTCTGGGGATTGGTCCTGCTCTGAGCAGGGGGTTGGATTAGCTGAGCTCCTGAGGTCCCTTCCAGTTCTATGATCTAAGACGCCACTCACCTGCTGCTTTCTCCTCTCTGCCCCTTTCCCCTAAGGGGGGCTGCCATGGGGCCAGGCACCCATCGCTGTTTCCTGCCTTAGGTGAGCGGGGGGTGGGGAGGGTCCTTGGGGAAGGAGGCGGAGCAGGGGCAGGAAGAGGCAGAGAGAGGGAGGGGGCTCGGGGGAAAAGGCCCAGCGGGGGTGGGGCGCAGGCCTTGGGGGAAGAGGCGGAGGGGGGATGGGAGGAGGCAGAGCAGGGCATCGGGTTAAGAGGCAGAGCGGAGCCGGGTGCAGGCGGAGCCCCCACTTCTCTGGAGCTTCGCTTCCAGCACTCAAAAGATGACAATGGGCCCACGGAGGGGTGACCCGCCCCACATCCCCAGTGTTCCCCCCTGCATGGGCGGCCGTTTGGGGGAGACTCAGCCGCCCCGGCCTCTTAGACGGGCTGTGGCTAAAACACTGGCCTTGCTGTGAGCAGGATTTGAACCTGCGCAGGGAAACCCTCTTGGATTTCAAGTCCAACACCTTAGCCACTCGGCCATCACAGCTGTGAGCAAAGCAGGCCCCTAAGGCCAGAGAAACGCCCAGGCCTGACGTCATCTGAACTGCAGAATTCAAACAGCAAACCTGGCTCCCAAAGCACCAGGGGGAATTTGGGGCTCTCGTTCCTTCGCCGTGTGGTTAAGCACCAAACCAGCACCCTCCTGTGGGCTCTGTCATTGTTCCTCTCCACACTGTAACGACCGAGACAGGGAGAGGTGACCTGACCTGACCAAGGTCAGACAGTGAGGTAGAATCCAGCTCTGCCCCCCACCAGCTCCCGGCTCTATCCGCCAATGGACTGACTTTCTCGCTGGATTAAACTGTTTGTACTGGACTCTTTTCTCTATGTATAAACAGGACTAAGCCACGACTGGACTGTCCGACAAGAGAATGGGCCACGGCTCCCTTCCCCGGACCCTGGATTTCTCATCACTTCAGAGAAACTTGTTAGTGGAAAAATGAATCACATTCAAATGACTGCAGATTATGAACCGTTTGCTGTTGCCTTGGAACTTGGCCCCACCCAGCCTTTTCCCCGGAGTCAGGAATGATAATTTATTGGTTCACTCTGATTTGTTTCAGTTTTATGTTAGCATCTATTGCCACTAATTGGTCAGAGCCCGTCACTTCCGGAAGTCCGAAACGTTTCCCCCCTAGCTCCCTTCTCGGTACCTTTGATTTTCCTCAGTCTCCTTCAGAGCACTGGCTTTCTTGGCACCAATAACCAAGACTGATTTCCAGATCAGGAGACATGTCCTCCAGCTGCTGGAACTTCCCTGTTTCACACCTAGAAAGAAACAGGTTTTTCCCCATTAATCATTATCATATTTTATTGTCGTATTTTACTCTGAATTTCTTGCCCGTGAGAAATGCTGAATTGAGGGACTGGAGAATGAGTCTCTGTGTATCCAGCCACAGAATAGCTGCAGCCCCAGCAATGGCTGTGCAAGCTTCCCCGAGGTGTCCCGTCAATGTGCTTCACCCCGATTTACGGAGACCAGCTCCGGGGACAGGATGAGTTCGGTCCCGTGGGCAATTCACTCCTCGGCCTCCATGCTTTGATGGCCAATAGATTCCAGTGTTCCTGCTGGTCATTGTTCTGTGGCCATCTGCCCACCTGCCAGTGGACCGAGATCAGCTCCCTTCACACCAGCTCATTCCTCACCGGTCTGTGAATGGTCACCACATCATACAGACGTTTGTTCACTCCTGCCGGGGGCAGAAGAGAACCCAGTGCCCTGGAGGTGACAGGCCCGTACTGTGTCCTCAGTCAGGGCCATCGTCCCTGCCCTGAGGTGGTGGCTGTTCTGGGGAGCTCACGCTGGCACCGGTGCAGCGGCCCCGCCGTTAGCTCTTGAGTGTAGCCGCTGAGATTCGCTACCCCCAGCGAGAGCCGTAGCCATGTTGGCAGGAGAAGCTCTCCCAGCGACATAGCCCTGCCCAAACCGGCGCTTGGGTCAGTGTAACTGTGTCACTCGGGGGTGGCTCATTCACACCCCTGAGCGACATACGTTCTACCGACACAAGGGGGCGTAGCCGCAGCCTGAGCAGAGAAGCGATTTAGAAAACAGATTTAGTTTTGTAGGAAATGCAGAAACCCGGGTTTGTAATAAACCAAAGGAGATTCCGACCCACGTGTCACCTTCACCACGTTGCAGTTGTGCCCTGGGACAGTTGTGTTGTCTCAGCCTGTGGCCAGACTAATGGCGTGTGCAGGGGGAGGAGCCACGCCCCGTCTATGGGGCTTCTGGCATCCTAGAGGGGAGAAAGGAGAAAAGACGCTCAGTCCCCCATGCCACTCACACAGGGGGCAGGAACTTCTGTGGTCATTTAAACAGGCTCAAGGTCCCCAAAAGAGTGAAAGGTGTTAACGTGCCGCTGTCACCGTCCAACACTGAACGGGGGAAACAAGGCTGGCGGTTTGGTAGAGAGAGACTTCAGCCCGCTTAGTCCCATGGCAAACACACCTCTCACATCCCTGCTAGTGTGTTACTGAAACACAGAGAGAAACAGAGACAGAGTTAAAGCAATGGAAATGTAAAGGAGTCAGTAAGGCTTGTCTTTAACAGCATCCCCTGTGCCCTTTCTCTTCAGCTGGGAGAGTTTTTAGAAGGAAAGTTCCTTATGTGACGGTCTCTTGGATGGTTTTGAAGAAGGTAACAGCTGTCCTGGGGAAATCAGAGAGATTAGCTGAGATGGGCTGCAGCTGTCACTGTTGTGGTGTCTCTTGTTAAAGTCCAATCCCATTTCCTAGGTGGCAAGATAAGGCAAACGCACACAAACGGGGAAAGAAGAGAACAGCAAAGATAGAAGATGTAGCTTCTGGCTCTGGCTCTGCTGTTGACTTTGTCTTGCAGCTTCACTGTCATTAGCAGTAGGCAGAGGAGCAAAAGCCATCTCTCACTGTGCCTTAGTGGGTCACAACTGAGAATACCAAATTCAGGCCAAAGTGCTGAGAAATGGGGCAGACATACTCCCAAAATGGTGATTTTGCTCCCATAAGATAAATCAAACCAGCAACAAAAGTTAACTTCTGTTTCACCACACTGGCTAACGAGAAGTCAGAAAAGCAGCCTCCTTAGTCATTCCAGGCTTTATATCGCCACCATAGCACAGGAAACTCTCAGGGCCTCAGGCCTAACCTCCCTCTGCACAGTCCAGCTAGGTCTCTCCTGCATCCATGTGGGCTCTGGCTGTTTTCTCTCCCCAGTCCAGACACCCCCTATTTCCAGCCAAGCATCCGATCTCATCTTCCCACAAGCCTCTGTCCTTTGTCTTCTGTCCCAGAGAAACTGGCTGCCTGGGTCTCCTCTCTCTCTTTAGCGCGAGGGGAGGGGGAGAGCTGAGATTTCAGGCTGCTGTGTTATGGCTGGATTGCTGCTATTATTTGACAGAACCTGACAATTCAATGGCACAAACGGGGGAACGGGGCAGCGCTACAGCATCAGGGAGTGAACTGGAGAAAATACAGGAAGGATTTCTAGCAAGGGCGCCGTGTATCTAACCAGAATGAAGAATATTCTCTGCCCCCCTCGTCTAACTCTGGGCCTGACTCTCTCCCGTGCTGAGGCCCCTTGCCCTGTCTCTGGCCGTGTCTGGGGGCTTTATGCCCCGGTAGAACCCCGAAGGTAAAGGTGTGATGTAGCCTCAGCCCCAACAAGACTCAGGCCCATGTCACTTTCATCCTGGGTTTCAGATGAGTGACCCCTAGAACAGGGGCGGCTCTAGAGCCCAGCGGGGCAAGCACCCGCCTGAGGCGGCCCTTTCCCAGGGGGGCGGCAGGCTGGGCCGGTGGACCTGCCGCAGTCATGCCTGCGGGAGGTCCACCGGAGCTTCGGGACGACCGGACCTGCCGCAGGCATGACTGCGGACGGTTCGCTGGTCCCGCGGCTCGGCTGGACCTCCCGCAGGCATGACTGCGGCAGCTCAAGCGGAGCCGCGAACCGTCCGCAGCTGCGGGAGGTCCAGCTGAGCCGCGCGACCAGCGGACCCTCCGCAGTCATGCCCGCGGCAGGTCCGCTGCTCCCGCGGCTCGGGGGCGCCTCCCGGGCATGATTGCTTGGGGCGGCCAAATTTGTAGAGCCGCCCCTGCCCTAGAAGTTGGGGGGCCACCGGTGCCCAGACCATGGCCCGTCCACAGAGGCCCCGCCCCTGCTCATCCTCTTCCCCCGAGGCCCCGCCCACTTGCTGTTCACTGCCCTCCGCCCCCTCCCCCAGACCCCCTACCTGCCCCTCACTCTTCCCCCAAGAGGACAGCTCAGTGGTTTGAGCATTGGCCTGCTAAACCCACGGTTGGGAATTCAATCCTTGAGGAGGTCATTTAGGGAACTGGGGTAAAAATCTGTCTGGGGATTGGTCCTGCTCTGAGCAGGGGGTCGGATTAGCTGAGCTCCTGAGGTCCCTTCCAGTTCTATGATCTAAGACGCCACTCACCTGCTGCTTTCTCCTCTCTGCCCCTTTCCCCTAAGGGGGGCTGCCATGGGGCCAGGCCCCCATCGCTTTTTCCTGCCTTAGGTGAGCGGGGGGTGGGGAGGGTCCTTGGGGAAGGAGGCGGAGCAGGGGCAGGAAGAGGCAGAGAGAGGGAGGGGGCTCGGGGGAAAAGGCCCAGCGGGGGTGGGGCGCAGGCCTTGGGGGAAGAGGCGGAGGGGGGATGGGAGGAGGCAGAGCAGGGCATCGGGTTAAGAGGCAGAGCGGAGCCCCCACTTCTCTGGAGCTTCGCTTCCAGCACTCGAAAGATGAAAATGGGCCCATGGAGGGGTGACTCGCCCCACATCCCCAATGTTCCCCCCTGTATGGGCGGCCGTTTGGGGGAGACTCAGCTGCCCCTGGCCTCTTAGACGGGCTGTGGCTAAAACACTGGCCTTGCCGTGAGCAGGATTTGAACCTGCGCAGGATTTGAACCTGCGCAGGGAAACCCTCTTGGATTTTGAGTCCAACACCTTAGCCACTCGGCCATCACAGCTGTGAGCAAAGCAGGCCCCTAAGGCCAGAGAAACGCCCAGGCCTGACGTCATCTGAACTGCAGAATTCAAACAGCAAACCTGGCTCCCAAAGCACCAGGGGGAATTTGGGGCTCTCGTTCCTTCGCCGTGTGGTTAAGCACCAAACCAGCACCCTCCTGTGGGCTCTGTCATTGTTCCTCTCCACACTGTAACGACCGAGACAGGGAGAGGTGACCTGACCTGACCAAGGTCAGACAGTGAGGTAGAATCCAGCTCTGCCCCCCACCAGCTCCCGGCTCTATCCGCCAATGGACTGACTTTCTCGCTGGATTAAACTGTTTGTACTGGACTCTTTTCTCTATGTATAAACAGGACTAAGCCACGACTGGACTGTCCGACAAGAGAATGGGCCACGGTTGACAGAATTACCCAGTGCATCAAATGCCAAATCCCAGTTCCTTTGCACTATCAAAATATCAGCTTTCCTTCTAATTGGTGTGGGGGTGGCAGACTGGATAAAGACTTCCCCTTTCTTTAATGCTGAGATTACAAAGAGAATTCATGCTAACTGCCAGAGAGGGAAAACTGTATAGCACAAAGCAATACATTACTGGAGCTATAGTTAAGCCTAAACAGCGAACGAACAAAAGAAACTCCTCTGAGATTAATTTAACCAGAGCCGTGCTCCTTGGGGTGTGATCAGAATGCAAAGCAGGAAGGATGCGCTTCCCAACCAGGATGGACGGGTAAACAGAGATAAGGGTTACAAAGCATTCTAATTTGCCACCCTAATTAAAGCCAATGATTTGCTTTAGAGCTGATTAGTTGCTTGGTGAGTGCAAAGCTGGAGAAAAGATGGCCCCATGGTGAAAGTGCTGGCTTGGGACATAGAAACCTGGCTTCAGTTCCCTGCACTGCCACTGACTTCCTATGTGACCTTGGGCAAGTCACTTAGTCCCAGATCCAAAGGGATTTAGGCTCCTAACTGCCACTGAAATCAGTGCAAGGAAGTTAGAAACCCCAGTCCTGTTGTGCTGTGGGCCCTAGTTGATCCGTTCCTCAGTTCCCCTCTGTCCAATGGGGATATAGCTCTGTCCTACCTCCTGGGTTGGGTGAGGATAAATTGAGCTTGGAAGACTCTGGAACACTGTGCTGATGGAGGTCTTAGAAGTTGATATTGATGTTCTCCTGGTCTAATCCTGTTCCCACTGAGGCTGGTAGCAGAACTCTCACTAGGTTTGTCTACACTTGGCAAGACCCTGACATACCTCGCATCCGCCTGACAGCTTCTCGCACTGACGCTCAGCCAGCTACGCCAACAGTCCCTTGGCACCTGCTTGGGTCATGTAGCAGGGGTTTCTGCATTACTGTGGGGAGGGGGCGAGAAATGCATACATCAGGGCTGCAGCTCTAGACTCCAGACTCCTCATCACTGGCCACCTGGTGGAGTCCTTGTGAAATGGTGCCAGAACAGAATTCTCCATACTCTCGCAGGCAACAGACTCTGTATGGGTGTAAATGACTCCACAGATTGCAAAGCAGTGGAGGTTGAGGCCCACAGGGATTCCCATAGCACCTCATAGACTCATAGACTCATAGACTTTAAGGTCAGAAGGGACCATTTATGATCATCTAGTCTGACCTCCGGCACAATGCAGGCCACAGAAACTCACCCATCCACTTCTATAACAACCCCCTAACCTATGTCTGAGTTACTGAAGTCTTCAAATTGTGGTTTGAAGACCTCAAGCTGCAGAGAATCCTCCAGCAAGTGACCCGTGCCCCACGCTGCAGAGGAAGGCGAAAAACCTCCAGGGCCTCTGCCAATCTGCCCTGGAGGAAAATTCCTTCCCGATCCCAAATATGGTGATCAGTTAAACCCTGAGCATGTGGGCAAGACTCACCAGCCAGACACCCTGGAAAGAATTCTCTGCAGTAACTCAGATCCCATCCCATCACAGACCACTGGGTATACTTACCTGCTGATAATCAAAGATCAATTGCCAAAATTAATTGCCAAAATTAGGCTATCCCATCATACCATCCCTTCCATAAACTTATCAAGCTTAGTCTTAAAGCCAGATATGTCTTTTGCCCCCACTGCTCCCCTTGGAAGGCTGTTCCAGAACTTCACTCCTCTGATGGTTAGAAACCTTCGTCTAATTTCAAGTCTAAACTTCCTAGTGTCCAGTTTATACCCATTTGTTCTTGTGTCCACATTGGTACTAAGCTTAAATAATTCCTCCCCCTCCCTAATATTAATCCCTCTGATATATTTATAAAGAGCAAGCATATCCCCCCTCAACCTTCTTTTGGTTAGGCTAAACAAGCCAAGCTCTTTGAGTCTCCTTTCATAAGACAGGTTTTCCATTCCTCGGATCATCCTAGTAGCCCTTCTCTGTACCTGTTCCAGTTTGAATTCATCCTTCTTAAACATGGGAGACGAGAACTGCACACAGTATTCCAGATGAGGTCTCACCAGTGCCTTATATAACGGTACTAACACCTCCTTATCTTTGCTGGAAATATCGCACCTGATGCATCCTAAAACTGCATTAGCTTTTTTAACGGCCATATCACATTGGCGGCTCATAGTCATCCTGTGATCAATCAATACTCTGAGGTCCTTCTCCTCCTCTGTTACTTCCAACTGATGTGTCCCCAATTTATAACTAAAATTCTTATTATTAATCCCTAAATGCATGACCTTGCACTTTTCACTATTAAATTTCATCCTATTACTATTACTCCAGTTTACAAGGTCATCCAGATCTTCCTGTATGATATCCCGGTCCTTCTCTGTGTTAGCAATACCTCCCAGCTTTGTGTCATCCGCAAACTTTATTAGCACATTCCCGCTTTTTGTGCCAAGGTCATTAATAAAAAAGTTAAATAAGATTGGTCCCAAAACTGATCCCTGAGGAACTCCACTAGTAACCTCCTTCCAGCCTGACAGTTTACCCTTCAGTACGACCCCCGTTGTAGTCTCCCCTTTAACCAGTTCCTTATCCACCTTTCAATTTTCATATTGATCTCCATCTTTTCCAATTTAACTAATATTTCCCCATGTGGAACCATGTCAAATGCTTTACTGAAATCGAGGTAAATTAGATCTACTGCGTTTCCTTTGTCTAAAAAATCTGTTACCTTCTCAAAGAAGGAGCTCAGGTTGGTTTGGCACGATCTACCTTTTGTAAAACCATGTTGTAATTTGTCCCAATTACCATTGACCTCAATGTCCTTAACTACTTTCTCCTTGGGCATTTCCATACAGCACAGACATGTCATGGCAATTTAAGCCCCTGATGAGTTCTTCCCATCTCTAGCAAGAAGGCTCTAACTCCTGCTGTTTTTTTAATTGAATCTTCTTCACACCTGACTGACCTCAAGCCACCTGGAAGATGTCAGGCAATCCTTACTCCTGCAGGGCAGAATACTCTGCTAGAGGCAGCAGGACTGATTTCTGATCACCGGGGCCCACTGAGAGTTCAGAATTCTCCACTGGCTGATAGCGTCTTGCACAGTGAAGCAATATATGGAACACCCATATCATTGGAACCTCGGACTGAAGTGAATCTCACCCATACGTACAGCTGGCATCATATCTTCTCCTTACATTTGTTTCTATAATGTTCATACCTAGAGTATTACCTGCTCTGACTGTTCAACATTAGCCCCCCAGATCATGAGATTGTTTTAGCCAATCACAAGCTTTTTAAAACCAGTAAATGTGAGGTTCTTTTTATTTGCCTTCTGGGTTATTAGCCTTTGGAGTGGCCCTGGGCATGTTTTCCAGCTCTGATCCACAACCATCAGGGCTAGAAACTTCCTTTTTTCTCATGAAAACTGAGATTGTCATCTAATCACATGACTCCAGGAGGTGGGGCTTTAAGGAAAACAGCAAATACCTCAAAACTCATAATAAAGTTGGCCACACCATATCTACTTTGTCCATATTTTAAAAGAAAACTGCTCTGTTGTAAGACATCTCACCCAGGCACTATCTCATTTGTGTTGGCATTTTATTTACCAGTTACTATATGTTTGTTAGATATAAAGTAAGGGGGACCAGTGATCAAAATACTGCCACTGACTAGTTCTCTAGGGTCAGATTCCTTGTTGTACCCCTTAAGACACTCAGCACAGGAGTTGGAGCCCAGGCAGGGGAAGGTAAAGGTGGCATTAAGCCACCTATGCACCTGGCTAGTTCAGGGCAGCTCCCATATGACCCCTGGCACAAGTTAGAGCAGTCCCATGGGATACTCTGACCTACAACAGCCTTTCATAGCTGCCTAGAGGGTGCTAGGCAGACCAGAATAACAATTGTCATGACCCCAGCATGACCTTACCCTGGGGACTGCCCAGGAGGGTTACGTTTGGCAGCCTGGAGGAATTACCTAGGGAGCCATTCCAACTCATGTACGCCCGAGCCAGGAAGAGAACTTATCCACTGCCCTCTTGAGGTGTCAGCCCAATGGCTGACTCTGTAGGACCTGATCCTGCATGGCCTGGCAGCTGGCGTCATCCCTGGCACAAACAGAGAGTGGTGTGGTAGCCATTGATACCCACTTTGCAGTGGTGCGACTGATGACACAAGGTGCAGGGCAGTGCAGAATTGGTTCCCTTGGTTCTTGTGAAAACACACCCTGTCTTATCTGTTTAGTCCTTGCACTGTTTTCTCTGTCTTGTAACAAGGCTGCCTGGCCATCCAGGTATCTCTGGGCTGCTCAGACTACTCAGTGTGGCCAGACCCTGCTTCTCCAGCTGAGACACTGGGGAAGAGCTGCACTCCCCCGCCCCCAATATGGCTTGCAGGTGGAGGCAGAACTGCACTCTTCCCCTGCACAGGAGGGAGAGGACAGGCCGCCCGGTGGGCTGTTCTGAGCGGTATTTGCCCCACATCTCAGGAAATGTGAAGAGTGACCGTCGAGTCCAGCTGGGCCAGGACACTGGAGTAGCTGTCTGTGACAGGCGCAGTATGTGGCAAGGGCAGGAGCTGGCCCAGGATGAATAAACAGCTGTAGCAGGGAACACCCACACCAAGAGGGAGTATGGCCTAGTGGATGGTGCACTGGCCGGGGATTCCAGAGACCTGGGTTCTGTTCCTAGCTCTGCTGCTGGCCTGCTGTGTAACTTTGGAGTATGTCTCTTTGTTACTCTTCCCCCCTCTTCTTGTACTACAGCTAGCACCATGGGTCTGGCTCTTGGATGGGGCCTCTCAATGCTAGTGCAATTCAGATGATAAGAATCAGCTGTGGCAGGGCTGAGGCTGCAGTCTGAGGCCTGGTCTACACTAGGACTTTAATTTGAATTTAGCAGCGTTAATTCGAATTAACCGTGCACCCGTCCACACCAGGAAGCCATTTAATTCGACCTAGAGGGCTCTTTAGTTCGAATTCTGTACTCCTCCCCGACGAGGGGAGTAGCGCTAAATTCGACATGGCTATGTCGAATTAGGCTAGGTGTGGATGCAAATCGACCTTAGTAGCTCCGGGAGCTATCCCACAGTGCACCACTCTGTTGACGCTCTGGACAGCAGTCCGAGCTTGGATGTTCTGACCAGTCACACAGGAAATGCCCAGGGAAAATTTGACACGCTCCGGCACCTTGTGGATGTTCTGCAGGACCGCAGGCAGGAGGACAGAGCCCCCCTGCAGTGTATCTGCAACCGCCCTCCCCCGCCACAAAGTCCCATACCTCCCGTCACCCAAAGTAACCAGAAGGAGTGGCGCCAGGGGCCGTGAAAACTGTCACTGCACCCCAGCAGAGTGCTCAAGTACCCAAAAGCTCTCATACCCTAATTTTTGAGAATTCCTTCCCTTCCTGACTCACCCAAGCCCCAATCCCAGTTTCATCCCCTGACTGTCTGGTTAATTATTAAAAATACTTTGCTGTTAATTACTGTTTCTGTCATGCTTTTTTACACAACGCTGTGTTTGAAGGGGTGGGTGGGGAAGGGGGTAGGGTATTGCATAGGACAGTCACCTTTAGCAGGGTACAGAGACGGGGGCAGGATCAGCAGCAGGTCACACACACAGTGGAGTCAGTAGGCACCCTGGTCGGTATGGGAGGTGGTTTGCAGGTTCTGTGTGGGTGCGGGGGTACGTGACTTTGTAGCGGGGGAGGGGGGTTACAGATCTCATGCAACGGTCCCTGTCCTGGACCACAGAGCCACGCAGCAGAGGAATCTGTATCCGTCCTCCCCCGCCACAAGGCCACATAGCCCCCGCACACAGAGTCCCAAAAAGGAGGGATGGCAGGCTCCGTTGAAACAACCAGTCCGGCACTGCAGACCGCTCTGGGAGCAGGAGCCTGTCATTCCTCGAGTTTAGAGGCGGTCTTTACATCACCGCACACCCTACCCAGCACAGTCTGCGTCCCAGTTTCAACCCTTTAATGCAAAGTCATCAATAAAGAAACCTTTGTAAAGTTACAGTGGAACATGTATTTTATTTTTAAACGTGTGTTGGAAGTGGGGGAAGCGGGGTGGACGGGGTATGTAACTGCAGATGCTAGTCAACAGTAACTTGCTAAAGAAATAGGGGCAGGTTCAGCTTCTCTGTAAAGAAACTGAACAGTCACAGGTCACGCTGCTCGCTGGTACTTGAAGAGTTCCTTGTCGCTGTGCAAGGCGCCTGCATAGGGCTTCATGAGCCAGGGCATTAGCGGGTAGGCTGGGTCCCTGAGGATCACTATAGGCATCTGCACATCCCCAAGAGTTATTTTGTGGTCCGGGAAGAAACTACCTTCCTGCAGGCGTCTAAACAGACCAGAGTTCCTGAAAACACGCACGTCATGAACTTTGCCTGGCCACCCGACGTTGCTGTTGGTAAAATGTCCCCCATGGTCCACCAGTGCTCGCAGCACCATTGAAAAGTAGCCCTATTTCTCAGCAGCTGACTGTGGAAGAGGTGGATGATAAGGTGCGAGGAGTTGACAACGGACATAACTGCAGCGGGCTCCGTGCTCGCAGTGCTGTGGCGCCTGCGCTGTCACTGAGCAGAAAAGTGCACGAACAGATTGCCCGCAGGCGCTTTCGGGGAGGGGGGAGGGCGTGATTGACGGTTCAATGATGACAGTTACCCATAACCACCCTCGACACATTTTTCCCCCAGCATGCATTGGGGGGAAATCCCAGAATTCCAATGGGCAGCGGGGAGTGCGGGAACTGTGGGATAGCTTCCCACAGTGCACCGCTTCCAAATTCGACGCTGGCCCCGTTACTGTGGACTCACAGTCGAATTAGTGTATTTAGTGTGGATACACAAATTCGACTTCATAAGGTCGATTCCACAAATTCGACTTAAGTTGATTCGAAATAGTCTTGTAGTGTAGACATACCCTGAGAGTGCAGGTCAATGCAGAATTTCAGTAACCCTCCTCCAGAAACCCTCAACACTGTTTAGTCCATTGGAAGATCAGCTCCTCTTCACAGTTGCTATAAAGTACTAGGATGAGCAAAGACATAAGCCTAATAAAGGGAAGGCAGGCTGAGCATTTCCATACAGCACAGACATGTCATTGGCAATTTAAGCCCCTGATGAGTTCTTTCCATCTCTAGCAAGAAGGATCTAATTCCTACTGTTTTTTTAATTGAATCTTCTTCACACCTGACTGACCTCAAGCCACCATGTTATGCCATAGAAAGCTTTACTTTAGCTAATTGAATCCTAGACCCATTGCAAGTCAGTGAAATGAGCATTCGCAGGCCTGGCATCAAGGCTAGAGGGTGAGCTCACGCCTCCGTGAGGTGCCATGGCTCACATCCCATCTGTTATGTAAATGAGGCATGAAAATAATCCCGTGGTTTCTGTGTGAGGAAAGAGAGGGACAGAGGCAATTCCAGAGCTGAATTCCACAGCAGATTCCCAGCTTGAGGGATGGTAGGACAGCGGGAAGGTGGAATGAAGCAGTTCTCCTGCAAAGATAGTGGGTGAAGATTTGGGGCAGAACCCCTGGCAGCAGTCGTCATCAGCCTGCCACAAGAGGCCAAAACCCTGGTCTGCCTATTCAGACTTTGCTGCCTCATTCCCACAAACAGGCCATCTGGCTTGTGCAGCCACACTCGCCCAGCACGTTATTAATTATTTGCATGAAGGTAGGGCTTAAAGGCCCCATCTGAGAACCGCGAGCCCATTGTGCTATGTGCTCCATGTACACAGAGCAAGACACAGTCCCCGCCTCCAAGCAGTTACCATTGGACCATTGAAGGCCGATGATCCCCATTTTACAGACAGGGGCACTGAGGGCTTCTCTACCCTTGAAAATGGACTGCAATAGCTATTCCAGTATAATTATCCAGTAACAACTCGCACGGTAAGATGAACTCATGTTACAGATGAAGCCAGAGCAGGCGTGCTGCTGGGCAGCTGGAGGAACACACAAAACAGGCCGAGCGAAGGAATCCCTTCATTGCACACTGCTCAGAGAGGGAAAACTGATGGGACTTAACAACACAGATGATATGCACTGAGAGATAGGGACCAGGATGGAGGCAGTCAGGTCTAGTGGGCAGAGCGGGTGTACAGGCTGGGGAATGATGCCAAAGGTCAGCACCAGAGTCAACTACCAGTTGCCAGAGCCCGGGGCCAAGCCGGAGTCAGAACCAGGAATCGAAGCTCAGGGTCAGAGCCGAGGTCAGATGCCAAAGGTGAGAACCCAGGGTCACACAGGGGTCAGGGTCAGAGGTCAGAGCCGGGGTCAGAGCCAGGACTGGTCCCCGAGGAGGCGAGGCGTATGGGCAGGAGGAGAGGCAAGGATCAAGCACAATGGGAATAGGAGTGAAGGCAGGAGCAGAGCAGGAACCAGGAACAGGGCTGGATGCAGGAGATAGGCACAAGCAGGGTGCAGGAGGCAGGCACAACAGGAAACCGCCTTGTTGCTTAGACAAACTTCCTGTTCCTCCTCCTGGCTCAGATAGTGTAGTTGGACCAATTGGTGGAGCCGGGAGATGCCCTTTTTAAAGACACCATAATAGAGGCCCAACTTCAATGTATACCCCAAATTAAGAAACACAGTAAAAGAACTAAAAAAGAGCCACCGTGGCTTAACAGCCATGTAAAAGAAGCAGTGAGAGAGAAAAAGACTTCCTTTAAAAAGTGGAAGTCAAATCCTAGTGAGGCAAATAGAAAGGAGCACAAACACTGCCAACTTACATTACAGACCGGTAAGTCTAACGTCGGTACCGGGCAAATTAGTTGAAACAATAATTAAGAATAAAATTGTCAGACACATAGAAAAACATAAACTGTTGAGCAATAGTCAACATGGTTTCTGTAAAGGGAAATCGTGTCTTACTAATCTATTAGAGTTCTTTGAAGGGGTCAACAAACATGTGGACAAGGGGATCCAGTGGACATAGTGTACTTAGATTTCCAGAATGCCTTTGACAAGGTCCCTCACCAAAGGCTCTTACGTAAATTAAGCTGTCATGGGATAAAAGGGAAGGTCCTTTCATGAACTGAGAACTGGTTAAAAGACAGGGAACAAAGGGTAGGAATTAATGGTAAATTCTCAGAATGGAGAGGGGTAACTAGTGGTGTTCCCCAACGATCAGTCCTAGGACCAGTCCTATTCAATTTATTCATAAATGATCTGGAGAAAGGGGTAAACAGTGAGGTGGCAAAGTTTGCAGATGATACTAAACTGCTCAAGATAGTTAAGACCAAAGCAGAGTGTGAAGAACTTCAAAAAGATCTCACAATACTAAGTGATTGGGCAACAAAATGGCAAATGAAATTTAATGTGGATAAATGTAAAGTAATGCACATTGGAAAAATAACCCCAACTATACATACAATATGATGGGGGCTAATTTAGCTACAACGAGTCAGGAAAAAAATCTTGGAGTCATCGTGGATAGTTGTCTGAAGATGTCCACGCAGTGTGCAGAGGCGGTCAAAAAAGCAAACAGGATGTTAGGAATCATTAAAAAGGGGATAGAGAATAAGACTGAGAATATATTATTGCCCTTATATAAATCCATGGTACGCCCACATCTCGAATACTGTGTACAGATGTGGTCTCCTCACCTCAAAAAAGATATTCTAGCACTAGGAAAGGTTCAGAAAAGGGCAACTAAAATGATTAGGGGTTTGGAGAGGGTCCCATACAAGGAAAGATTAAAGAGGCTAGGACTCTTCAGCTTGGAAAAGAGGAGACTAAGGGGGGATATGATAGAGGTATATAAAATCATGAGTGATGTTGAGAAAGTGGATAAGGAAAAGTTATTTACTTATTCCCATAATACAAGAACTAGGGGTCACCAAATGAAATTAATAGGCAGCAGGTTTAAAACAAATAAAAGGAAGTTCTTCTTCACGCAGCGCACAGTCAACTTGTGGAACTCCTTACCTGAGGAGGTTGTGAAGGCTAGGACTATAACAATGTTTAAAAGGGGACTGGATAAATTCATGGTGGCTAAGTCCATAAATGGCTATTAGCCAGGATGGGTAAGAATGGTGTCCCTAGCCTCTGTTCGTCAGAGGGTGGAGATGGATGTCAGGAGAGAGAGCACTTGATCATTGCCTGTTAGGTTCACTCCCTCTGGGGCACCTGGCATTGGCCACTGTCGGTAGACAGATACTGGGCTAGATGGACCTTTGGTCTGACCCGGTACGGCCGTTCTTATGTTCTTACACTCCAATCAGCGCTCCCATGGGTGGTGCCTTGGCTGGGGCTATAGCCTTAGTCACTTCTCAGCCCACCTAGTTTCAGTAGCCATTGGGTGGAGGCCAAATGCGGCAGCTCTCTGTGGACTCCCAGGCCTGTGTTGAAGACACAGGACATCACAGCAATTAGTCTAGGATAGAGGGATGGCAGAGCCTTCTTTGTGCCCTAAGTGACGTCCGAGGGTTCAGGACACATTCAGAGTTCCTTGTGTGGACACTCTTATTCCAGATCAAAAATGACCACATGGGGGCTTATCCCAAACTCTCCTGGAATAGCTATTCTGATAACTTTCCAGATGTAGACAAGCCTTTAATGACTTGCTCAGGTGTCGCTGGCAAAGGTGGGAACAGAACCCAGATCCAAAGAGTATCAGTCCAGAGTGCAATGATGGACAATGAAAGGGTTAAAATATTGGCCTGCAAGTGGCCAAAAGACTTCCAAAGCCAGCATGGTGATGAAGTTGGAAGTTTCCCTTTCTTAGTTCTTTCAATCCGCTGCAGACTTCAAAGACCCCTGTTTTGGGGTTTGTTTGTGTGCGTGTGTGTATAGTGTAGCTTAGCTTTGCAATACAGTGAGCTAAAAACGTTGCATTTTTTAATATGAGCTTGTACACCATACAGTGCAGCATACCAAACCCACAGAGCAGCCATACAGCCTCTGAATCTGCATTTCTGACATCTCAGCTCATGATTAATTTTCAAACTGTTTTCTTTAACCTCCGATCTTGTGCATCTGTTACAGTATGTGCTCCTACGTCTGCAGTCATGAGTTAACTCATAAAACAGCAACGAACATTGATGTACCATTCTCTGTTTTTCAGCAGTTAATTGTGGCCACTGACTCGGAATTGGAGCGACTGATTCTGCCTGTTTCCATTTCACAAGCCGTCTCCAGGTAGACCAATGGGCCACAATCGGCTTCCATTTCTGTTAGAGCAACGTGTCTTAGGGTATGGCTACACTTGCAGCTGTATAGCGCTGGGAGTTAAAGCTGTCTTCGTACAGCTGTGTAGGGAAAGCGCTGCAGTCTATCCACACTGACAGCTACCAGCGCACTGTCGTGGCCACATTTGCAGCATCTGCAGTGGTGTTGGGAGTGGTGCATTATGGGCAGCTATCCCAGCGTTCAAGTGGCTGCAACGTGTTTTTGAAAAGAGGGGGGTGAGGTGGAGTGTGACAGGGAACATGGGGGAGAGAGAGAGTGGATTTTTGGAGCCCACACTGTGTCAGCTCCCTGCCTTGCAAGTTCCGACCCCTCCCCCCACCCCTCTCTCATTCACTAAATGCAAATAGCCCTCTTTGTTTTTTTCCTCACAGACCAGATAAGCAGCTGCTCCAAAACGGACCCCCCCTCATTCACAGCAAACAGGAGCTGTGTTTGTTTTTTAGATAAGCAGCTCCGGGAGCCCCGAGTTCACAACAAAACAAAGAGAGTTCTTTACTTAAAAGCATTATGGGAAACTTCCGGAGGTCAGTTACAACGTAGTAAGATTAATCACTGTTTACACTGGCACCCCAGCGCTGCAGCAGCAGCGCTATAGTCTTTATTCCTCTCGTGGAGGTGGAGTACAAGCAGCGCTGTAGCCAGGGAGATACAGCGCTGTATGTGCCTTGCCAGTGTGGACGGGGCGTGAGTTACAGCGCTGTAAAGCCACCACCAGCGCTGTAACTCTCCAGTGTAGCCAAGTCCTTAAGGTGGCTGGGAAACCCATTTTAAGTGGCTCAAGGACCGTTTTAGTTTGTAAACATTCATTCTGTGCCACCATCATCTCAAAAGCCAGGGCTGTCCATTGCGCTTGGCACAAGTCGTTCAGTGGAATGTGAGAAATTGCAGCTGGGAGCTGAGATCAGACATGAACAACCAGCTTTGCAAACCCTATTTTGATTACAATGTAATTTCCCCCAGCCAGTCATCCTTTGTGCATTGCCTAGGAGAATGATAAATGTTTTCCAGGTGCTGCTTGCAATTTCAGAGGACACGAATTAGAAACCCATAGTCAGAGTTCTGATATGCCAGGATGCATCTTTATTAGAAACTAGCTTATCCATCAAGGAGGAAACAACACTAAGATTGCTGATCAACAAATCCCCAGAGCAATATAATAAAATGCAGACTTGCATTTTTATTCAAATAATAATGCAGGTGCCTGCTCCTCTAATAGCCTGCAAAAAGCCTTTGCTAACCCATCTATGCTATAAATCATGACAGCAAGAGTGATAAACGCTGAGAGACATAGTAGGGTCCTGCCTTCGCATCCTGGCCTTCACCCAGTGGCTACTGTTAACTGCACTGTTCAAAGTGGTGCACAGTGTTGGGGGAGATTTTCCAACGCACAAATAGGAGACAGGTGCCCAACACTCTTTGACTTTCAATGGGAGTTGGGCCCTCAGGGTGTATTTGTGCCCTGTGATTCTCTCTCTGGCTTAGATTTGCTGTGAGTTGATCAAAGGCTTCTTTCCCAGACACGTGTGCCATGCCTGCCCGTGGGATGTGGTGTTTGGTTTAATGGATGTTCAGTGCTGCCTTTCACTATTGCCGTGCTTTGCTTTGTCTTCAGCAGGGCCGGCCCCAGGCAGCAGCGAAGGAAGCAGGTGCTTGGGGCAGCCAATGAAAAGGGCGGCATGTCCGGGTCTTCGGCAGCAATTTGGCGGCAGGTCCCTCAGTCCCTCTCCCTCTTTGAGCTGCCGCCGAAGTGCCGCAGAAGAGGAAGAGAAGGAGCGAAGGACCCGCTGCCGAATTGCCGCCAAAGAATGAAGCGGCCTGATTAAGTTGCTGCTGAAGTGCTGCCGATCGGCTTTATCTTTTTTTTTTTTCCCGCTTCACCGCTTGGGGTGGCAAAAAAGCTGGAGCCAGCCCTGGTTATCAGTTTGGCACAAGCAGCCAATCGCTTTCCTATTTGTCTCAATTAACAGGGAGAAAACAGATATATCCAAAATCAAGCCACTTTGGCCTTGTATATAACCTTCCATCTACAGCCCTCACTGACTGCCTCTTGAAAGGAATCTATGCAAGGCACATTACCAAACACAAGAAAGGAAACATGGAAGATAAGTGAGCCAGGCAGACAGAGCTAAAAGAGTTTGGTAATACAGCAGAAAGTTTCCCTACAAAAGGATGAGATAAAGATACAACAATGTACCACTGGCCCTGAGGAAGTAATTCTCACTATGCTGCACACCATGGCTGCTTGGAACTGCACGTTGGTGGAAAATTGCTATTAACAGTACAGGGTCTGACATGCAATTGAACAATTCTCAATCCACCCAGCAGAGGGCAGTAGTTCCCATCCACACTACCCGGTTCTGTACAGTAACTATGAAAACTTACAACCCATCAATCTTATCAAGTCTTCTCTGCCTCAGGATGGTGGCATCTCTAAGATGTACAAGTAGGGTGACCAGACAGCAAGTGTGAAAAATCGGGACAGGGGTGGGAGGTAATAGGAGCCTATATAAGAAAAAGACCCAAACATGGGGACTGTCCCTATAAAATCGGGACATCTGGTCACCCTATGTCCAAGTGCTGTTGTGATAATGGAACACACACACCCGCCCCACTAGCGCCTGCTTTCAGGACACTGTCATCCTCAGAGCTACGGCATTCTGGGAAGGCATTTCGTTGACCAGTCATGCTAAGAGAGAGTGATGTTCCTGGACTTGTTTTGGTACTCACGGCTTGTGCTGCGTCGTGCACAGGCCCCTCAAAGAGAAGGTGCACCTGGAGCATACAAGATGTAAACATTTCCCAGGCAAGTCAAGGTGACAGGACACTTGGAAACTTCCTGCCGTGGCTGCCATGACAGCTGATGGCAAAACATGGATGCGGGAGAGTTCTGGAACCCTGAAGGCTCCTTTGATGGGTGGCTTTGGTCAATAGCATTGTATCTGTTCCTCTCCTTATTTTCCACGCTAAATTACAGGTCTAATGGGTGCCATGCCAGCAAAGTGTCAACCCTCAGGCTTTGGCAATGTCCCCAAGCCAGCCTGGATCCAGTCCCTGCTCATCAGAAGTGCCTCTGCCCATCCTGCTCTTGGCAGAGATAGGACAACATGTCCTGTCCAACTGGCCTTTCCTTCAGCTCCCCAGTCCAGCCTGATCAGAACGTCCATGGAGAAAGGTGTTCCCGCCCGTCAGGGCCAGGCTGACAGCTTTAGCCTGCCAAAACTCTACAATCACCCACTGACATCTAACTGGCATGGACCAGCTGTCCGCCCACCACTTACTTTTCTTAGTCTCTGTTTGGTGAAATCAATTTAACAAAATCACAGCTTTGTATGTGAGCTGCAAACATTTTAGTGGCAACCCATTTGTCACCGGGGGGTCAGACTGGATAATCACAGTAGTTTCTTCTGGTCTTATAATCTATAATCACTCACTCACTGCCTTAATGTATTGCTGCAATGAATTTATTAATAGAGCTGGGAGAAATTTTTTCAATCAAAACTTTTTTTCAGCAAAAAATGCAGGGTCAGGCCAAACATTTTGTCAACTCATGTCGGTTTCAGCAAACTTTTGGTTAAAATAAAAACCTTACCAAAAAAAGCTGAAAACATTGAAACATTTTTTAAACAAAACATTTAGATTTGAAATGACTTTGTTTAGAAATCTCCTTTGATTTCATTGAAAAATACACTTTAGAAAACTCAAAATGTAACCAAATGTTTCACTGGAGTGTGACTGAAATGCTCAGTGACCCTCAAATCATTTTTTTAATTTCTTAATTTGCTGAAATGTTTGAAAAAAATTCATTTTCATGTCGACCCAAAACAATTGTTGGGGTTTTTTTTGGAATTGCCAGCCAGCCAAACTATTTTTGCACAACTTGCTTATTGCCAGTACCATCGTAACCTGAGAGATAGGTTAAGAGACAAAGCTGAACTTGTGAGCTGGGCTGCCGATAGCATGCAGTTAGTCAGGCAGAAAGCTAACATCATGTGTGGTCTTTGAGAAATCTGAGATCACGGAAGAGAACCATCACACTAAAGGCTCGTCTTTGCTACCATGCTAAATCAGCCACTGTGGCATCAGTGCAGTGGCTTTGATTTAGCGTGTCTGGTGAAGATGCACTAAGCCTCCTGTTGCCGTAATTATTCCATCTCAACGAGAGGCAGAAGCTACGTCGGTGGGAGAGCGTCTCTCCTCGCCATACTGTGGTGTAGACAGCTCTGCAAATCGATGTACAGTACGTTGCTTGGGGGGTGATTTTTTCACACTCCTGAGTGACATAAGTTACTTCAACTTAAGCATTGTTAACACTAGGCTAGCAGAGGAGAATAAGACCCAAAGCTCTGAAGCGCAATTGAAAAGGGAAGGCATTTTTAAAAAGCGTTCTCTCTGGGAACGTCACCTCTATCCGTTCTCCTGGCTTCATTGAGTCTTCCAGGCTAGACAGAGCCTGACTTTCTAATGTAAATAAATAAATAAATAACAGGGGGAAAATCACCTTAAAAGCTTTTGGGCTTCCTATATATGCATAAAGATGTAAAATAGAGCACTAGCCCATTGTTTTGACCTTTGCAGATCATCTTTAAGCCATTTAACCCTTTCCTCCATGTTTCAAACACGGGTTTCCAGGCCCGATGGAGCAATGCAATGAAAAATGTTACAGAGGCTCAGCAAAGAGAGAAGCGGGAAGGCTGTGTGGCCATGAGTTAATATGGATCCATGCCAGCTTTGGTGAACCCTCTGCGCGCAGCTGGGTTTGGTTATTTTGTGCATAACTAGGATTAGCTAAATCCATGTGTTTCTGCAAAGCACAATCCCTGCTGGAGTAGGATGGAGCAGAAGAAATATATTAGTAAGACTCTGACCCAAGCCAGCATCAGCATGGTTGTAACTATTGCCTTTGAGTAGGCCCCCCTTTTATAGTGTTAATATCCTGTTCAAAAACGATGCCAAGAAATCGCTTGCATTCCATCCCGGAACAACAAAACTACAGACTTCAAAGTCCCCGATCCCCTGTCTTTGGACTGAAGAAATGGGTTTATTTGTGCAACTCCTGCTCGCTAGCTTTGATGCCATTGAGTCTGCCTGCAATTTACCGATCCCTTTCAGCTAAAATTAACGCAGCAGAAGCTCAGCTCACGCGTTAATTTGCTTTCCTTATTTCAATGCCAGGCTTCATCTGCGTCCTGCACTGTTTGCCAGGGATCAGGGAGATCTGCCTGGGTTTGAAGTGCTGGCAATAAAAAATTAAGTGGATGAAATTTTAGGCAACTGTTTGCCACTGGGGGATGTAATTCACCAGTTCTGATGAAGGAGTTTCCCCTCCTCCCTTAGTTTTCCATCTCAGGAATTGATACTAGTGTATGGGGGCGGAAGAGGATAATATCTTTAATGTACAAAACTGGATTGCAGACTCAGACCCCAGTCCTGCAATGTGCTGGCCTATGTCTCTGCACGGGTATATCATCCAACCCAGATGATGCCAGAGCATTGCAGTGTATGAGCGTAACTAGGTGTTGTATCAACCAGGCAAGGTACTAACAAACTTCAGCAGGACTTTATTTTTAAAGTGGAAACCGCTTTACCAAGCTGCTGCTGCACCCTCTGTAACTCTCACTCTGCCTCCTCAACTCCTCCCCCCTCCTTCCTGTTTCCTGTCCTTTCAGACTCCCAATAGCCAGTGCTCCCAGTTCTAACAATCACAAGCAACATCTCAATACCACACCAGGTCATTTCTGCAGTTCCCAGTGCAGCGTGGGATAGCAGCGGGAGGACTATTGGCACCAATTTAATGTAACGTCCACCGCTACAGGGTTGCATTAGCTGTGACCCGGAGTAGCTTGCATTGCTTTAGGACCAGAGAGCCATCGCCGGAAAACAATTTAGGCAAGACAGTCCCAAGACAGTTCCCTCTAGCTAGAAGGGAACTTTTTGCCTAGACAAGGCCTTAAGGCTGTGCTGAACTTTGATTTCCCAGGGCTAATTGCAGCCTGGCGAGTTAAACACCAGCACGAGTGTTTGCAGGCCTGTGGGTCTGCATGCAAATGTTCTGCTTCTGAGGCAGGACTGAATGTGCTTTGCTAGCAATGTCATGCTGGAGATTTGCACAGAACAGTGCCTGGTACAGACCCTGTGAGGCACAGGAGAAGCATTTCTCTTCCTTTCCCTGAACTCCAGGCCAGTGGGAGTGCTTGGTACAATGCCATGCACGCAGCTTCCAGAGACTATAAATGAGCTGGCATAAGGGGGGAACAACCCTCTTTTTAATACAGCCTGGGGATCTCTGGGGGCAGGGCTGGATGTGGGGCTAGGCAGGAAAATGGTGGCTCCAGCCTGGGGCCAACCCGCTTTTCTGGAACTCAGGGAAAGGGGACTGAGCAGAAAACCACAGCAACTCAGCTACCCACGGAGGAGCTCATGCCAGGGGCCTCCCTCCCTTTCAATTGCTGGCCACAGCCAGCCCATGGCTGCAGCTTGGTGCTTCCTTGAGTGCCAGGGCTAATCCTGGATGGCGCCGCTAGTGCATTATTTCCCAGAGAGAGAGGAGGCAGGGTTAAGAGTCTGGCCTACCCCAAGCTGCCCAGTGGAGCTGAAGGCCTGCTCAGGGGCAACCGCCAGCTGCAAGCACAGGGGGAGAGTTTTGGCTGTTGTACCCCTTGCTCAGCTTCAAAGTTGTCAGGAGGGGGCCTTGTAAAACAACCCCACCCCTAGCCCTTGTGGGGCTTTTATTTTAAACTAAGTCCCTGCTTTAAAAGGGGCAGTGAAAAACCTGAGGCTCAGGTAATCACAACCGTCCCCTAGTCTGAAATGCCTTTTGGGGCCCAGCTTGCAACCCCATAAAGTACACCCTACGCCGTGAGTTTCTAGCCAGCCATTCTACTCCGATTGTTTTTAAAACACAACAAAACCTCTTTCTTTAAAGTGGCTTGAGCAACTTCGGAGAGCAATGCTTTGCCTGTGATGCATCTTCTACCCCGTTTGTTAAAGACTCAAGAAAATAAGCAACTGGGTACAATCAGCTCAATTGCCAACTTTGTTTAGCCACAGCAAGTGGTCAGAATTAGAGTAAGTTGGCGGATTGTAGACTAATAAATGATTCTCTTTCGTGTGAAAGCTCTAATGGCATTATGTGCAATGACACATCCTGTGCTCCACCAAGGCAGTTCGTATTTCTATCAAATGAAAGCTAGTGATATGGTTTTATTGTAATACACATATAAGTATTTCCAGCCCAAGTTGCCTGTGCCCAAGTGTTGTTGTGCCTTGTAAGTCTCCTTTCTGACTAGGGCCCAGACACCAGACTAAACTAAAACTCCAGCACCAGCTACTTCATGCTGATACTACAGAATTTCACTGGCTTAGGTCAGGTAGTTTCTTTGTCAACACAAGTTTATTCCACAGTGAGTTTGACTCGAGATCTGCAGGAACAAATTGCTTGTTTTAAAGCAAAACCATGTATTGTGTAGGATATTATCATAATACTGAACTAGAATGAAACAATCTTTTCTCCACGCACTGGTTAGTGCTGTAGCTTATCTGTTTGACGGGGAAGGGAGGGGGGAATCCCTAGTCAATTAATGATCCTTTAGAAATCTGACAATTGATTTGGAGATAGAAGAGAACCAAAAGTAAAATGAAAATACTTCCATATTCTTTAGGCACTTAATTTTAAGCAAGAATAACATTGAGAATGCATTCCAGAGCATGGATGGGTCACTGCGTTCCATTTTCTCTGGCCCTGGAGTCATAAGCAATGATAATTGGATTGAGGCTCAGAAATCTAGAAGGAATCCTTGGCTTTGGAAAAATGTTATAACTATTAGGAGTGCAAGTTACCTTAACAAGGTGCTCTGGCTGTGATTTTGTTCTGTTTGTAGCCAGTTTCCTCCATTTATTTTGGTCCAGCCTCTGACCCTCTGCAATATTGACATACACCATCTGCAGTGAGAGCCTGTGAATTGAAGTGACCCTATGGGCAGGACTTTTACCTATATGCAGGGCTGGTGCAAGGATACTTTCCACCCTAGGTGAAACTTCCACCTTGCGCTCCTCACCCCCACCCCTCCCTCCAGAGCATCGATTATAAACTTTCAGAAATGAATACTGCATAATATGGCATTGTTTATTAGAATTAATACACGTTCGGCTTGAAAATTTATTAATTTCAAAATTTAGTCTACATATTTAATGAAAATAATGAAGAACCTGACAGGGTGTGGGGCTGGCTGGCTTTGGGCAGGGGGATGCAGCAGGGGTTGGCTGGAGTCAAAGGGGTGCGGGGCTGGCGGGAGGCAGGGGAGGGGGTGTGGCAGGGGTTGGCTGGAGATAGGGGTGTGGGGCTGGCTGCGGGCAGGGCAGGGGGTATGGGTCTGGCTGCGGGCAGGGCAGGGGGTACAGGAGGGGCTGGCTGGAGACAGGGGGCGTGGGGCTGGCTGCAGAAAGGGAGTGCAGCAGGGGCTGGCTGCAGAAAGGGGGTGTAGGGCTGGCTGCAGGCAGGGCAGGGGGTGCAGCAGGGGCTGGCTGGAGACAGGGCAGGGAGTGTGGGGCTGGCTGGAGACAGGGCAGGGGGGGTGGGGCTGGCTGGAGGCAGGGCAGGGGGTGTGGGGCTGGCTGGAGACAGGGCAGGGGGTGCGGGGCTGGCTGGAGATGTGGGTGTGGGGCTGCCTGGAGGCAGGGCACGGGGTGTGGGGCTGGCTGGAGACAGGGCAGAGGGTGTGGGCCTGGCTGGAGACAGGGCGGGGGTGCAGCAGGGGATCGCTGCCGGCAGGGCAGGGGCTGGCTGGAGACAGGGCAGGGGGTGTGGGGCTGGCTGGAGACAGGCCAGGGGGTGTGGGGCTGGCTGGAGGCAGGGCAGGGGGTTCAGCAGGGGCTGACTGGAGACAGGGCAGGGGGTGCAGCAGGGGCTGGCTGGAGACAGGGCAGGGGGTGCAGCAGGGGCTGGCTGGAGACAGGGCAGGGGGTGTGGGGCTGGCTGGAGACAGGGCAGGGGGTGCAGCAGGGGCTGGCTGGAGACAGGGGTGTGGGACTGGCTGGAGGCAGGCCAGGGGGTGCGGGGCTGGCTGGAGGCAGGCCAGAGGGTGTGGGGCTGGCTGGAGGCAGGCCAGGGGGTGCGGGGCTGGCTGCGGCAGGGCAGGGGTGCAGGGGCTGGCTGGAGACAGGGCAGGGGTGGGGCTGGCTGGAGACAGGGCTGGGGGTGCAGCAGGGGCTGGCTGGAGACAGGGCAGGGGTGCAGCAGGGCTGGCTGGAGGCAGGCCAGGGGGTGCAGCAGTGGCTGGCTGGAGACAGGGCAGGGGGTGTGGGGCTGGCTGGAGACAGTGGTGGGGCTGGCTGGAGACAGGGCCGGGGTAGGGGCTGGCTGGAGGCAGGGCAGGGGGTGTGGGGCTGGCTGGAGACAGAGGTGTGGCGCTGGCTGGAGACAGGGCCAGGGTGCAGCAGGGGCTGGCTGGAGACAGGCAGGGGGTGCAGCAGGGGCTGGCTGGAGACAGGCAGGGGGTGCAGCAGGGGCTGGCTGGAGACAGGCAGGGGGTGCAGCAGGGGCTGGCTGCGGGCAGGGGGTGCGGGGCTGGCTGGAGACGGGGGTGTGGGGCTAGCTGGAGACAGGCCATGGGTGCAGCAGGGGCTGGCTGGAGACAGGGCAGCGGGGGTGGGGCTGGCTGGAGACGGGGGTGTGGGGCTGGCTGCTGGCTGGGGTGTGGGGCTGGCTACAGGCAGGGCAGGGGGTCTGGGGCTGGCTACAGGCAGGGCAGGGGGTGAAGGGCTGGCTGGAGACAGGGGGTGTGGGGCTGGCTGGAGACGGGGCAGGGGGTGTGGGGCTGGCTGGAGACAGGGCAGGGGGTGTGGGGCTGGCTGGAGACAGGGCAGGGGGTGTGGGGCTGGCTGGAGACAGGCCAGGGGTGCAGCAGGGGCTGGCTGCAGGCAGGGCAGGGGGTGCAGCAGGAGCTGGCTGCAGGCAGGGTGGCGGGTACCGAGGCTGGCTGGAGACGGGGGTGTGGGGCTGGCTGGAGACAGGCCATGGGTGCAGCAGGGGCTGGCTGGAGACAGGGCAGGGGGTGTAGGGCTGGCTGGAGACGGGGGTGTGGGGCTGGCTGGAGACGGGGGTGTGGGGCTGGCTGGAGACAGGGCAGGGGGTGTGGGGCTGGCTGGAGACGGGGGTGTGGGGCTGGCTGGAGACAGGCAGGGGATGCAGCAGGGGCTGGCTGCGGGCAGGGCAGGGGTGCAGCAGGGGCTGGCTGCAGGCAGGGTGGTGGGTACCGGGGCTGGCTGGAGACAGGCCAGGGGTGCAGCAGGGGCTGGCTGCAGGCAGGGTGGCGGGTACCGGGGCTGGCTGGAGACGGGGGTGTGGGGCTGGCTGCAGGCAGGGTGGCGGGTACCGGGGCCGTCCCTAGATATTCTGGGGCCCTATGCCACTTCCCCGTGGGGGGGGGACGTGGAGCCCCCAGCTTCTGCGGGGGGAGGGGGCACCCCAGGCTTCTGGGGGCTGGGACTGGCTTTGAGGGCAGGGGACCCACACGCCCACACTGCCCAGTGGCGCGGCTGGGGCCGGGTCTCTGCCGGTGAGCGCAGGCCCAGCCCTGCTGCAGAGCTCAGGGGAGTGGGGGCGGGGCTGAGCAGGGGCGGGGGCCCTGGAGAAGAGCCAGAGCCGCAGGGAGCAGAGCAGTGGCCCTGGCGGCGGCCGGAGGAGGAACGACATCACTTCCAGCCGGCCGGAGCTGATCAAAGCCGCAGCACCGGGTGAGCAGGCCAGACGTTTTGGGCACCGCTTTTTGGCGCCCTCAAATCTTGGCACCCTAGGCGGCCACCTAGTTTGCCTAATGGTTGCACCAGCCCTGCCTATATGCAAAGCAAGGGCTGAACGAACTCTCCCCTGACAGCTAGCTGGGTTTCTTTTCTCCACTCAGACTCTTTGCTTGCGAGAGGGGAAGTATGGCCTCTCAGAGGCACCCAGAGGTGGTGTGTAATTGTCCCAGGTTCTGTGTTGTATCTATGGAAAGGAGCCCCTAGATATTGAGTCTGACCCTGGTTGCTCCCAGCTTCACTTGGCAGCAGGGTTACATATAGATTTGTTTGGATGGTGCCTGAACTGTGCAGTAACACAGGGTGCAGTATTCCCAACCCCAGACATTCAAAAATCATAAGCTGTCCCCCTGAAAAACATGATATTGGCTTAAAAATCATCAACTTAAAAAGGAAAGTTGGGGGTTCTTTTTATTTGCCTTCTGAGTTGTGAGCCTTTAGCATACACTCAGGTCTCATTTTCAAACTTGGCTCTACAATAATCATTAGAAATTCTCTTTTTAAAAGAAGTGACAGCTGAAATAACATAGAAATCACAGGACTCCAGGAGCTGGAGCTTTAAGTCAAACACCAAATATGGTGAGATGATAAAAATCACAAGAGCTGGCAACATTGTGTGCATGCTAGTAGCCAGAATGGGGCCTAAGCCCATCTTTTAGTGCACAGGAACATTATGTGTTATTTTCATGAGTTAGAAACAATTAATTTTAGTTCCTGAGAAAGGTGCTGAACTGTGATCAGCACAGCCTGGATCAAGTAAGCCACTTAAAGTTAAGCAAATGCTTAAATATGCGAGTAGCCATTGGAACGACTCATATTCTGGAAGGTAAGCACATGCTTAAGTGCTTTGCTGTCTGAGAATCTACCAGCAGATGTTCCCTACCGATGGGAGTGCCAAGTTCCGTCCAGTGCCCCACCACTGTGCCACCTGACAGGACCATGTGTGCTAGTGAGGGTAATTCAGCCTTCATGCCCATTTGGGCCACAGCTTCCCTGCAGGGGCGATGCATTAACGCCATTGTCGGAAGTGTCTTTCATGGTGTGGACACCTGGAATTGGATTAGGACCACCCACTCCTTTCATATAGGCCACCAAACCTACATCAGGCACTAATGCCTTAGGCTGCATTTGATCAGTCGCTCTAGAGGAGAAAGGCCCCATATCCCGTTACTAATCTCCTGAGCCTTGTAGGTTCTTTACAGTACTAATGCTATTAGCACAGAGGTTTGGCACATGGATCAACTGGCTGCAGTCACTGTCCCCTTAAAGCCAGGGCAAAAATTCCCACTGACTCCAGTGAGAGCAGGAACTTTGATACCAGGGCATGAATGGAAGCAGCGATTCCTTAAGGGTGAAGGTTAGCTCGAGAGCAGCCACCTGGGAGCACCTCTGAATTCTGACTGCTAAGGAAGGATACCAGGACTCTATTCTCTGCCATTGTCACAGTACCTGGCACAAAGCTGTGGGCCTCCTGGAAGGCAGAATTCTGGGACACCTTCCTGCCAACACATTCTAGAACCACCGTCAGTAACTCCGCTCATGCCCCATTCTCCTTGCATACGCGGCAGCCGGGCAGTGTAATTCCCAGCTCATATTGAGATACATGCACGAGTTCTGATTGAGCGAGGGTGCTAAAAATCACAGTGTGGCCGCAGTAGCAAGGACCAGGCAGACATTGCTGCAGTGGTTACACTCAAGTCATGCTATCAAGATTTTTTCTGCAACCCAAAGGGCAGGAGACTTATACTTAAAAAAAAAGTAACCTGGGTGTTTACTCCCTCGTGTGGAGCTGGGGGCCCTAGGCACAGGCCTATGGTGTGTATACTTTAATTTGGCCCAGGGCTAGTCCAAAGCCTATTGATATCAATGTGAGCTGGCTTGACTGGACTTTGGATCCTGCTCTGTACCATCTGCTGCAGCCACACAGGCAGCAAACCTAACACACCCAGAGGGCTTTGGGGACCGTGGCTCAGCTGCCCATAGCAGGGTCTGCACCTCCTAGCTCTCCTCAGCACTGTCCTTCAGCCTGTAAATATGGCGTCCAACGACTGGCTCATGGAGGAAGTAGGGACGCATTCCCATCTCGGTAAGCACAGAGAACCTACTGCTTCAAACGTCTGTGGCAGGGGGAGCAAAGGAGCCATGTGTATCGTCCTAGGGGAGTGGCAGATTTTATTTGCACAAATAAAACCCTTTTTATTTCTCAGTATTCACTCAGCTCTGGCAAAGGCCCATTATGGCCCAGATCCAGAGCCTAGTCAAGTCAATGGTAAGACCCTGTCACGGGGCGGGACTCACCCCTGCGGCACCTCCTGCTGGTCTTCCAGGGAATTACCATTTCCAGCCTCCAGAGCACCCTCTGCCGCTGGGCCCGAGTCCCTCCTGGACCCCGGTGCCCATTTCAGGCCAGGTTGCTGCCCCCTGGCAGTACCCCCACAGATCTGGGTCTCCCCTCCCCAGGGAACCCTCACCCACTATCTCCACCTCCCCTCAGTCTATGGCCACTGCCAGTCATCACCTAGCCCCCGTTCCCTGGGGCGGACTGCAGTGTAAGTGCCATTCATCACCAGCAAGGGGGGTTTGGACCTGCTGCCCTCTGCAACCCCAGTACCTTTCTCTGGCCTTTAACGAGGCCTGCAGCCTGGGGGGTTTCTAGGCCGGAGCTCCCCAGCTCCTCTGGCCTTCCCCAAGCCCTGCTCCAGTTTTGGTACCCTTCTTAACTCCTGGCAGCCAGGCCCATTCCTCTCCACATCTAGAGAGAGAGATGCTGTGTGCTCCTGGCCCACTGCCCTCTTATAAGGGCCAGCTGGGGTCTGACTGGGGCATGGCCGCATCTGTGACTGGTTCCCCAATCAGCCGAGGCTTGCTGCTTTTCCCAGCAGCAGCCCTCTAGCAGCCTCAGCCCTCTTCCAGGGCTGATTTCAAGCCCTTCAGGGCAGGAGCAGGTGACCACCCCGCTACAGACTCCTCTTGACTTCTGCAAGCTGCGGATCAGGCCCTTAGACCAGTGGTTCCCAAACGTGATCCGCCGCTTGTGCAGGGAAAGGCCCTGGCAGTCCGGGCTGGTTTGTGCTATTTTTCCCTGTGGGCGCTCCAGCCCCGGAGCACCCACGGAGTCAGCACCTATGAGCCTAGGGGTGGTGGGTTAATGCAGTGCTACTGTGGAACCCTTGGTATAGATTTAGCCGCCTTCCCCGGGAAGGAAGCACTGAAGAGTGTCACTGTGGCGGCTGCTATCTTGGCTGACCGCCTGAGGATTGCAATGGGGACCTCCCTTGTGTGAGCTGCTACAGTATGAGCTGAAGAGCTGTGGGCTGTAACAAACCAAGAGCCTGAGTGGCACCGAGAGGAACACACAACACACGCTCACCCCCCAGCGGGCCTGGGAGCCAGGTCCCTTTGGGGACGTCCCCTGCTGTGGCACACAAGGCCTGGCTTGGGCCGGAAGGTTGCAATTTGCAATCCCAGTGATAATCTAGTAGGAGGCTTGCTCCAAAGGTGGCTCTGCCCTCCCATCCGCTATTCCTAGGTTAACAATCATTTTAAACACAGTCCAGTTTCCAATCCCAACCACCCCAGATGCACAATGTCAAAAATACAATAGAGCATGACCTCCTTCACCAGAGTCAGCCTGCAATGAGAATTTGAGTGATAAGGTGAGTCCTGTGCCAACAAGATAGTTTTATGGTGGTGATGCTGACAGAGCCTCAACTACGGCAGCATGGGAAGCAGTATCTTGGTGTTTTCTCCTGCTGCCCAGCACTGTACCAACTGAGCACCTTCCATGCAAAGCAGATAGCAACAGCAAAGTCCCTAATGGGCTTCCTGGAGTCTCTGCCTCTTCTCCCTTTTGGGGGTAAACACTCTGCTTGGGGTTAGGGGTTTGGTTTGGCAGGAGGGGTTAGGTAGAAAGGGTGTCCATGTCATTCGGATGGTGGAAAGGTCTTTACAAGCAGGAAAGTTTTGCAATGTTTCCTAAAGTCGCTCAGACTCTGGTTCACCAAATCTCTGTAAGTTGTTTCCATAGCTGGGACTGAGAATGCTCTGTATGCACCACACTGCATTCTACCTTGGTGCCTTGAGAGCTGCAGTCACTTCAGCTAGAAGAGAACTTTGCAGCTTAGACGCAGCCCTTCTTACCAGACTTAACTATCATCAACACTCAGTTCTGCGTGCCCTCAATCTGCCTGGGACACCCTCTGAGGCACACAATCCATGCCTGGTAGTCTTGCAGAACAGAGAGCAAAGATTATGCAGTTTGGTCCTGGTTCAGCTAAGCCTGTGCGGGGACTGGACTGGGACCTTGGAGACAACAGAATGTTTTTGTCTCCGTTTTTATACACATAGGAGTCACGGTCTTGTTTTGTCTTGGGGAGTGGCGCTGCAGATCATCCGAGAAAGGACATGGCTGAGAATCTTATCCATTAGGACATCTCCCAGAAGAAATAACAGCCCCTGCATTCTGGTTTAAAAGCATGAGTAGAACCAGGCTGTCTGCGGTTAATGGCTTTATTAATGTTCACCATTAACTCCGCATTCAATATTTTTGCATGGTGCAAAGAAAATGTGCCCTGCAGCTGGCACGTCTGCTTGACTGAATCTTCTTTATTCCATTTAGGAAACAATTATTAGCAACATAAATCTGACTAAAATGTTAAACATCAAATCTATTCCTTCACTCCAGGGATTTTGCATAAGCCATGCTCAGGAGCTGGTGTTTCCAAAGAAGTAATCAATGGGGAAAAACAATCTGTTGCACTTGTTTTTACAAGTGCGACAGGCCAAAGGCGATTATTTCATGGTGCAGTGCATATCAATCACGCACTACGTTAATATTTGGGGCAGGTGGGTAGTTTATGATTAGCTCCGGATAAACACATTCTCAATGTTGTGAAGTACGGTTTACACAATTTGGACCAAGCTGTGAGAGCATTAATGGAAACAGACCATTTTAAACCAGGGTTAGACTGTGCTATTGAGATGGCAAACTTCAGGGCAGGGACTGTTTCTAGTTATGTGATTCTAAAGAGACTAGTGAAATGGGGCCTTGTTCTTAGATGCTACCATAAGCCCAATAATAAATATAATGATATCATGTCTTTATGGCTGCCCGGCATATATGACGACGACACAGCAGCATGTGTGTTCTCATGTAGCTGTCTAGCTGATATATGAGAAGCAAGATGACAATTTTTAGGGAGGTGATGTTGCCTCATGAGCATAGCCCTGGCTAAGACTTGGGAGAGCGGGGTTCCATTCTCAGCTCTGACCTACTGGGCAACCTTGGGCAAATCATGGCCTCGCTTGGTGCCTCAGTTTCCCCTAGGCCAGCCCTGTCTGTTTAGACAGTAAGCTCTTTGGGGCAGGGCCTGTCTCTCATGTCTGTGTACACAATGCCACACGCAATGAGGCCCCTATCTCATTTAGGGCCTCTAGATACTGCTGTAGTACTTCTAATAAACACTTTTCATTATGCAAAATAAGAGTTAAAATCATGTCTACTCTTACCAGGGACACTGGGCTTTACTGGGAAATATGCCAGGACATTGGTAAAATGGCAAACTTCACCTCCTGGCTTGATAAGAGAGGCAGGGGAGCATCCCGCTCGCTTTGAGCAAAGGGTTTGCAAGCTCTTTGATGACAGAATGGCTCAGTTGGCACTTGCAGACCCGGCCTCCTGTTAGATTGCTCTGAAGGCCAGCGAGCTGCAGGATTGTTTTCATATGCAGCTATCAGAAAATTTGCATGAAACTGACCTGCAGGCCATTGCCAGAAGCCAGCTGTGCCCATGGAATTGGAGGCACTAGCCTGTCACCCCTAGGCCACCAGAGCTTCACAAAAACTAAATGGAGGGACCCCTCTTGGCTGCAATCCTGCTGTGCTATGTGCAGCTCCTCTGCTGAGCTGCCACGCAGAACTGGCATCCCCACTCTACTCTCCTGGCTGTCCAGTGGCTATGCTGTAAGTGCCTCTCAGAATATGGACACCAAGGCCATAGTGTAATTGCACATTAGCAGGGTAGATAAAGGTTCAGCTATTCAGAAGGGTTGGAAGCCAGCTGGAGAAGATGCGACTGCCAGAGTGGACCAGTCAAAGGGAAGGCGAGGGAAGCAACTCCAGGACGGCTGCCCAAGCAGTAGTACAAAAGACCCCTGACCCAAATAAAGGTGGCATGAGGTGTAGGATATTTAAGGCTTTTTGGTGACTGTGAGCCAAACCTCAGCAACAGAGCTGGCCAGCAACTGGATTTTCCATTGAGATTTCCCCTAAAACAATATAAATACATTGAAATCAGGTTGCCTGAAATATTTCTTTCCAATTTTGACATTTAAGAAAACAAATTTTTAACACAATATTTCATGGCGAAGTCCTTTAGAAATGAAAAATCCAACCATTCCATCTTCCCTCTCCCCAGCAATGGCAAATGGAGCGTTCCAACATCATCAAAATGCTGGGGATCTTTTTTTCTAACAAATGGAACTACGTCTAAATCAACCTGCTTCCGCAAAGCTTTGCACTTTCGACAGATCAGCTTCTCTGACAGAAAAGCTGTTGGGAAATTTCTGACCGGCTCTAATCAGTAGCCTTGTGCTAGAGAGAACATGCCAAAGAAATGTTTGTGTTACTAAGGAGGTGTGGCCAGAGGGTTGGGTAATAACAGTGCAAGCCAAAAAACTAAGATGCACCATGATTCATATCGAGAGATCTAAGAGTCCCTCCGCCACCCTCTATGCTTATTCTTTAGAACCTTAGAAATAACGGGAATGTAAAGACTCATCTTCCTTCCTTCTGCTGGGGCATCTCTGGGGGAAGGGTGTCTCAGGGCACCTATTGCACTCAGAGGATGGCTAACGGACCTTTCTCCACACGGTTTGTTAGTTATTGGAGTTAAAAGAGAATTAAAACCAAAAACAGCTTGAATGTTCCTCCTCGAGAGGTCCTAGGAAGAGCCGACTGGAATAAGCCAGAGAGTTACTACCTTCCTTTCCTAGCTGTGGCAGTGGGAGTTCAGCTCTGTCTCCTGACTTACTCACGGTCCCACAGCGCCAGAGTGGGTCAGAACCCGGCTCTCGCCAGTCTCAGGGCAGTCCCTGCTTTACTGGACCAATGTGTCTCCCAATTGCTGGACACTGTGACAGAACTGGCTGTTCTGGCCCTTCTGTGGGAAGTGAGCAGGGCCGGCTCCAGGCACCAGCCGACCAAGCACGAGCTTGGGGCGGCACCTGGGGGCGGGGCGACACTCGGGGAGGGGGGTTGGTTTGTCAGGGGCAGCGCTGGAGGTTTTGTTTGTTTGTTTTGGCAGCGCAGTGCTCGGGGGGCGGGGCTGCGGGCAGCGCGGTGCTGGGGGGCGGGGGCTTGCGCGGTGCACGGGGGCGGGGCTTTGGGCGGTGTGGCGCTCGGGGGGGCGGGGTTTTGGGCAGTACAGCACTGGGGGGGGCTCATGCGGCGCACGGGGGCGGGGCTTTGGGCGGTGTGGTGCTGGGAGGGGCGGGGTTTGGGGCAGTACAGCACTGGGGGGGGGCTTGTGGGGTGCACGGGGGCGGGGCTTTGGGCGGCGTGGTGCTCAGGGGTGGTGCTCGCGGGGGGCGGGGTTTGGGGCAGTACAGCACTGGGGGGGGCGTGCGCAGCGCACGGGGGCGGGGCTTTGGGCGGCGTGGTGCTCGGGGGGGCGGGCAGTTCTGGGGCGCGGCGCTCGTGGGGTGGGGTGCGGTGGGGCGGCGCTCTTCTTTTTTGCTTGGGGTGGCAAAAAAGTTAGCGCCGGCCCTGGTGCACACCCCAGCTTGTTTGAGTCGACTGAGGGCCGCCTCCAATACACACGTGGCAGCACTGAGCTATTTCTAGTGAAAACAATCAGACATTTAATATCACAGGCTAAGATGTAAGAGATAGTGAACAAGGATAATGATGGAAACAGAAATGGTTACATATAAGAGTGTAACACGCCTCCTACAGCCTAAACGTTACATCAGGCAAGGCTCTAGCCAGCTGTTTCTCTCACCTAAAGCAATAGCCCAGTATCTCCAACCAACGTGGCTGGGATCTGCCTTTCAATAATGCCCAAAGTACTGTCCTTTTAGCTTCCTCAGTGAAGGAACCTTCTCCTGATACCCCGAAGTTCATGGTTTTGTCCCCAGAGCCAGGACGTTGTATGCAAGCAGACATCCAGTGTGTTGGCTTACAATGCCCATTTAACATGTGAACCCAAGCAGACGGGTGAATACACAACCTTTGTCTGCTTAAAACCTGCTCGAGAAAACTGCTTTGATTCAGACTTTAAAACATATTTTCCAGTATATACACACAACTCCTTAAATATCATCCATGCATATGTCTCACAATGGTTCTGAGGACCAGTGTGACAAAAGCTTTTATGAGAGACCTAACTTGCCCCTCTTTGGATAAATCCTATGAAAGCAATGTGTTGAGTGTAGTGAGTTTGTCAGGCCTGTCAGGAGTCATTGTTAGAGAACAGTGAACACTTTACAATGGGGGAGGGATAGCTCAGTGGTTTGAGCATTGGCCTGCTAAGCCCAGAGATGTGAGTTCAATCCTTGAGGGGGCCACTTAGGGATCTGGGGCAAAATCAGTATTTGATGCAGCTAGTGAAGGCAGGGGGCTGGATTCAATGATCTTTCAAGGTCCTCTCCAGTTCTAGAAGATAAGCTATCTCCATTAAAGAAAGAAGACTCTTGGGGTTACATTTGCTTCCCTGATGAGGGAAACAGGGAGCTTAGGAAGTCTGCTTTGCTCTGCTTAAAAAAAAAATCAATACATTGCAAAGCCTCTGGAATGTGCTAGGGAAGATGTGAGTTAAGCATAACTGGGCAAGAGGTACATTGACCAACAGGAAAGATTACAAACAGTTTTCCCAATGCCAGGCTCATTCAGCATTGCCAACATCATCATTTCCCACCGTGCTAGCATGGTTCCTTTGTATTCCATCTGAGAGAGTACAGAGGAAGAGACATCAGGCCTAAAATTAATTGCAATAATCCAGTCCCTAGAGGAGCCTCTGGCTCTCCTCCCTGATTATTTCAGAGAATAATAGACTGCACCTTTACAAATAAGAAATGGCTCCATTTCTGTCTCAGAAGAAGAGAAAATGATAAGCTGGAGCCATAGGGTTTGGGGTTCTGACACCACACAAGTCAGACATGCTCTGATGCACAGATTTTGGTTCAGCTCATCCCAAAGACCTGAATTTTGCAAGTGGACCCAAACTGTACCCAGGTTTGGATTGTCAACAACCCCGAGACCAGGAATGTTCAACTATGGGCTCTGGTTCCTTAAGACAGTGCTGCATTTCAAAATTAAATTAGGCGTGATCCTGCAGTGCTTACTCATGTGAATAATCCTTACCCAAGAGAAATCCCACTGAAGCTAGTAGGGCCATTCATGTTTTTACAGGTTGCAAGATTGAGACCTTAATGAAGAATGGATATAAACTCGTATGCTTCAAGGCATGAGCCAACCTCCCATTATTGGAGCTCAGGAAGAAATTTCCCCTTTGGCAGGTTACTGCGTATCTATCTACTGCAGGGCTTCTTACACCTTCCTCTGAAGAATATGGTAGTGGCCACTCAAGGTAGGACACTGGGCTATATGGACCAATAGTCTGATCCTATAGTCTTATATACTTAGAAAGATCTCATGGATTATTGACCTGAGACTGTAGCATTTCTTTTTAGCATCTCTTCTGTCTAAATCCTTCATAGTTAAAGGTTCATATATTGTTAAGACCAAGGCAGGACTTTGAGAGACAGCCACTGTTTCTGTACAGTGACTAATGACCTGCCACAAACTTCCATTCAGATCAGGATTCGACAGCTCTTTATCACAGCTAGAGGTTACACAACATTGCTCTTTTTACTCTAATTTCAAATGAACAGCAGATTCTTATTTAAACTTTGGTTTTCAAAAAAGGATTTTGAATCTCCATTCAGCACATGCTTAACTTTAAGCATATGACTTCAGTGGGCCTACTCATATACTTAAAATTAGGCATGTGCTTAACTGAACTGGAGGCCTTAGCACTGAGAACTTGAACAGAAAGCTTCAGCATGAAGATACATTCTTATGGCTGGTTGTAAACTGCTAGGGTTAAAAGCTTTATATCCTGGAAATGCTGACAGTTTTAAATATAGCACTGCTTGCGAGGAGAAATTGTTTACATTTTTTCATGTTCCTTTTGTAACTAAATTTAACACATCCATTTCAGCAGGATCCAGTTATGGAAGTGGAATCAAAATAGCTCCTTGCATAAGAAGCAACATCTATTTTGGGCCAGGAAGCCTAACTCTGCATTTCTGAGCTGCTTGGTTTATGTCAGAATTTGAATTAAAGACAGAGAGTCCAGCCGCAGGTAAATATTTGCACTGGGAGACCAATTTGACAGCAGTTCCACTGAGAAGCTTCCTGGACAGTAAGGTTTTGGTTACAGAAACAGCACCAATCCTCTTTCAGACATCACTTGCTTTGTCTTTCCACAGTGATAACTGATTCATTCTTCTTTGGGTCTGACGCTAGTCAGAGTTCAGCTTAGGCTGCAGCACTTCAGAAAGGACACAGGCAGCAAGAGATAGAACCATAGTCTCCATCCAGCTGGGCTGCAGTTTTGCAGGCACAGCAGATGCAGGCCAGCAACGGTCAGGCATTTGCCACCTTTGTATTGCATCTGATTGGACAGAATGGATAGCTGGCTGCCCAGCAACCTGATTTGCTCATGCCAGTGGCTGTTTCTGAAATGGATGCACTGTTGTGGGCACAAGCATTTGCATGGGCATAGATATGGGCACAAAGAAGGAAGCCATAAAGCTGAAAGACAGAAGGCTGGCTGATAGATAGTGGCAGTGTTATTTAGTGGATAGTGCACTGGCCTGGGACTCAGGAAATCTGGGTTTAAGTCCTGGCTCTGCTACTGGTTTCCTGGGTGACCGTGGGCAACTCACTTCCCTTCCTGTGGCTCGGTTTCCCAATCTGTAAAATGTTGATAATGATACCCACCTCCTTTATAAAGCACTTCGAGACCTACTGATGCAAAGTGATATATGGGCACTGGGTATTTTCATTAGCAATCAAAATAAGCAAGTCCTCAATAGTCTTTATTGGGTAGACTGGCGTGTGCTGTGGAGTTAATACCAAGTGACTTTAAGTAAACAAGGCCATTTGAGTCGTTATATAGCTATGGTCTTTCTGGTGGCAGTGTCCATCAAATCAGAGTGCCATCTCTAAATGAATGGGTGCTGTAGAGGTTATCCAGATAAAACAGATGGATCTCCCAGAGACTTTTATAGCAAATGATCAACTGAGGAGGAGAAAAATCAATTCAAGTGTTAAACTCCCTGGAGAAATCAAGTGATGCTGAGGAGACAAAATCCACATTCTGTGCAGAGCTAGCTAAAAGGATCAATCCTGAGCCCAGTAAATAACTTTGCAATTGGCACATAATCCAACATCTGAGCTGCTCTTTGAACCCACCTAAAGAGTACAGAGCCTTCATGGAAATGCAGGGCTTAGCCCAGTCCTGCTTTGCCGTGATGTGTTGCATTTGAACATATGGCAAAGCTTCTAAAGCCAGGGACAAAGACCAGAGGAAGATTGAGAGAGAGAGCATTCACCAAACGGAATGCATGCCCTGTTTGATTGACAGTGCTACTACCAGACACATGGAAGATAAACAGCACTGTCTTCCTTTCCCCCTGAAGTGCAGGGGTTCCCAGATCCCGCCAACCCCCAGCTTTCTTTAATCAATGTTGATATAAGATGGAAAACTGAAGTTTACCTGGGTGGCAGAGAAGATTATTTGAATTCTCTTATCATGCACCACTGGCTGCCATGGGGCACTGAGTTTACACAAATGATGGTAAATGTAGCAATCTGCATAAAACTTGGAGGAAGCAGCCAAGGTTGCAGGAGGGAAGAGTTTGAAGGAGGCACCAGGCAGTTGGTCTGTGAGCACATGGCTAGCATGCTAGCTGCAGTTGCAGCATTACGGTAAATCCTTCTCTTCTAATGAGCCAGTTTCATTTTACACACATGGGAGTCCTCTCATGTTAATACCCAGCACACAGTGCATGAAACAATAGGCTACCACCAAAACAGCCATTACCAAGGATGGTACTCCTTGGAGCCTTCCCAAGCCCTACTAATTCTCCTCTGTGCAGGGCTGTCCTCTCACAGGAATTCTTTTCCCAGCATGCCTTATGGAGCTGGCCCTTTAAATTTGGGAGAGCTAAGCACCTGCAGCCTTACTCTTCAGTCTTTCGACTGGGCACAGGTCTGCCCACCTAGAGCCCATTGTGGGATCGGGGCCTTGACATGTCAGTATCTCAGCTGGTCGCTGCCCCTCTCTGCTGGCAAATATGGTTACATTTTCCTTCTCTCACTGCTGAGGCGTTGACATGTCCCTACTAGTCACAGAATAAGTATGTCCTCATGCACGCATACACTGACATGTCTTGGCTTCAGATCCGTGGCAGGTACCTCAGGAGAATCTAAGGATTTCATGAAGGTGGCTATTGTGGGGGTTTTGTCATTTCTCTTTGTTTAGCTTAGCTTGCATTTCTCTGGGTGCTTCACAGTCGCGGTAAATTCACCAAAACAAAGTTAAAACACTGTCAAATAACCTGCCCTACAAATGCACATGTTTAACTCAGGCAACGCCAGGCAATGTGGTCTAGTGGATAGAGCACTGGACTGAGCATCATGATGCCTACTTTATATTCACAGCTCTGCCATTAACCTGCTGGGTGACTGGACAAGTCATATCACTGCTCTGTGCCTCAGTTTCCCTCCCCCCCTTTTCTGTCATGTCCATTTAGGTTGTAAGCAGTGTGGGACAGGATGTTTTTCATTGCACATATAGTGCCCAGAACACCGGGGCCCTGATCTCGGTAGACACTACCAATATCAGTAATAGTGAATTCAGTTCAGACAGGAGACCTAAGGATTTCCATTTGCTGCCTCCTGTAGAGATCAAAGCTACCCTCAAGTCCTAACCTTTCCCTTCTAAAGGGACATTCTGTGTTTAATCGTGCTAATTCTCCTGATGGTTGGAGCAGCAGAACACTTTCTCACTGTTTGGCCTGTGTTGTACAAATATATCTGGGAGAAAAGCCACTTGGGAGATGGATTTATCCATGTAAACCCTTCCGATTTATCACATTTTGAAGATCTGTTAACTAAGGGCTTAATATTAACCATAGGGATGGATGAACTTGTTTGGATAAAGCAAGCTCAGGCCTGAAGCTCGACCCCAAGCGCCAAGCTTTCTGGAGATACATAAAGCTCTGTTCACCCATCACCTCACTTCTTGTTTGTTTCTGGAAGTGGAAGTGTCTCAATCCCATGAGTGAGGCTGGTCTGCTGCTATTTCTGGCTGGAACAAGGAAGCACTGAAAATGTCTGAGCCAGGCTGTAGTGAGATTCCAAACAGGAGCATTTCTGATCCACTTGGAGAAGCTCTGATGGGCTCGAGGCTCATCCAACATTAATTACAATAACGCTTCATGAGACAGGGAGAGCTAGTATGTGCAGGTACCTGCCTAACACAGTTATGCCATGGTGCCAATTCTCCTTTCTCTTATCTACATACTTACATGGGCCCTCCTTACCACAGGATCTGAGCACCTCCCAACACTGCTGTAAGCTAGGGAATGCAGTTATCCCCATTATACAGGTAGGGAACAGCGAGACTAAGTGACGTGCCCAAGATCACACAGTGAGCATATGGCAGAGCAGAGTATGGAGCCTGAGTCTGTCACATCCTAAGCTAGCATCCCAGCCTCTGACCCATCCTTCCTCTCTCCACTTAAACTGTTGAGTATTGGGAGTAACCCCACTGAAAGCAATGGTGTTAACACTAGTTTTACCCTGCTGCAAGGGAGAGGAGGATCAGGCCCTTGGTGCTGTGACTCCGCACAGATGGGCCCTGGGACCAGGTGTGTGTAGCTGCAGAAGGAACATCAGCAACCTCCTGTGTTTACATTAAGTTGCTGAGCACTTCCCATGAGGAGAATTCTTCTGACCACTTTTCAAAGAAGTCTTGTGTCTCCTGGGCCTGCAGCAGCACCTTACAATCCAGCACGGTGCTAGAGCTGCAGTCAGGAAGGGGCCTTTTGCTGGTACCGTGACAATCCATGCAGGTTTGGTCCAGGCAGGCTGAACATTGCCCTCTCTGGGTTGTGTTAAGTACAGCCTGATCCTGGTGTGGTGGATCCCAAATCCTAAACCATGTGCCTGCGAGAGCCGTAGTGGCCTCCTGCTAGGCCCAGACTCCTTGGTTGTTCTTCGAGAGATGTCCCTGTGGGTGCTCCACTCCAGGTGTTGATGCGTCCCTGCGCCTTTGATCGGAGATTTCTGCAGCAGTACTCGTACCAGCCACGCATGCACAGAACCTGCCCCCCAACTCTGAGTATATCTATTTAGTGAGCATGCACGGCCGGTCTCCTCAGTTCCTTCTCTACCGTCCCAGCTTGAGACGGAGCTCAGCAGACTCGTTAAAGAACTTCTTTCCTCATCTTAAAATAACCCTTCTAGTTAGCTAGTTTCTTGTTAGTTAGTTGTTAGTCATTGTTACTTACCCTTTTTCTACAGTTAAAAAAAAAAATTCTGTCAGGCGCAGCCACTTCCGACATGCCTGGCTCCACAGGCTTTAAACGCTGCGCGTCCTGTAAGGAACCTATTCCTCTTTCAGATGGACACTCACAATGTATAAAATGCTTGGGGGAGACCCACATCCCCCAAAGATGTGCCCACTGCAGTAAACTTAGCTCCAGAGCAAGAAAAGACAGGGAGCTTAAATTGAAGCTGATCCTCCTTCAAAAATCCTTAGGGTCAGCCTCAGACCCTGGCGCGGATTCTGGCTCCGCCCCCCGCCACAGCCCCCCTGCCTCAAAAAGGCACAAGAAAACTGCAAAAAGAGGGCACCTTCTGTCAAGCTCAAAGGAAACCCTCAGACACAAGCCTTTTCCGGGCAGATCTACAATTTCTCTACCTGTGCTCCCCCACTTGAGCACTTTTGATGAGCCGGGCTCCTCTGGCACCAGGCCAAACCCTCTTGCGGCTGCGGCAGCGGCGCAAAGCTCCAGTGCCGAGGCTTCAGGCTTTCAGTTGCCTGCCTCTCTCATGGCACCCAGCGGCACTGCGACGAACGCGGTGCCGACATACCCGGACCTGCCTGATTCACGGCAGGGTGATATTAACAGCACAGCACCGGCTCCGGCACTGGCATTGACAGCGCTGTCTGGCAGTGAGCCCAGGCTCAGAACACCGGTGCAGACCCGGGTTCCCTCACAGCAGTTCTATCATCTGCAGCCTTCACCTGCAGCTGCCTCAGCGCTGCTGTTTACCCAGTCAAGCGATCTCTTAGTGTCACCTATGCTGCAGTCACCCCTGCTTCAGGACTGCTTCTCCCCTATGGATGATTGAGAATCCGAGCAGCCTTCCTCCAGTGACGAAGAACCCGGAACACAGGGTGATTTTTCAATGTATCCAGACTCCCATCCTTAGACCCCTGTCACCCGTGGGCACAGGAAAATTACCTCAGCCTATTCTCGAGATCCTGCCTCCTGGTGTGTGAACCCATGGATGGCACCACCTATGCCCTTCCCACCAGCATGGCAGTATTGGGCCCCATGGGCATCTTTTCCCCGGCAGCACACCCGCTACTCCACTTCGACCAGGCGCGACACCTGCTTAGCACCACCACCAGACGAACGTCCAAGTGATATGACACACCTGGCAGCACCGTCACACTTGCTGGACCAATCAAGTCCTGCTCCTGGTCCAGTAGCGACAGAAGTAACGCCTGAAGAAGCTTTACTTCCCTCCCCTCAAACATCTTCGGACGATTTCTCAAAATTCCAGGACCTTTTTAAAAGGGTTACCAGCGAGCTTAGAATTAATTTGGAGGAAGTCCCTGAGCAACAGCATGAGTTAACGGACATTCTACAACCCTCTTCTTCATCTAGGGTTGCATTACCAATCAACGTAGCCCTTCTGGAACCCGCTAAGTCCATCTGGCAGGCTCCAGCCACAAGCCAGCCTACCTGCAAACAAGCGGACCGTAAATACTTCATTCCCTCTAAGGGCTCCGAATTCCTTTTCACCCATCCTGCGCCAACCTCTTTGGTAGTGGACGCAGCCAACCAAAGGAACAAACAACAGTATTTCCGCTCCACCCCAGCCAACAAGGAAAGTAAACGCTTGGACCTCCTTGGTCGCAAAGTGTATGCCTCTTCAACCTTACAATTTCATATTGCCAATTATACTGCAGTTCTTGCTAAGTACGACCACAAAAACTATAACAAATTCATGGACTTTATTGAAGACATTCCAGAACAAAAGAAACAACAATTCACAGCCTTAGCTTCCAAGGGGCAAATCATATCACGTACAGGTCTTCAAGCAGCCCTCGATGCAGCCAATACAGCAGCAAGATCCACTGCCACTGCAGTGGTCATGCACCAAGGTTCATGGCTCTCCTCTTCTTCTTTTCCTCGTGAGGTTCAAAGTACCATTGAAGATCTTCCCTTCGACGGTGACAAACCCTTTGCTTCCACCATGAATGATGTGCTTCACTCAAAGAAGGATTCAAGGGCAACCCTCCGGTCTTTAGGAATCCAAACCCCTATGACCAGAAGGCGACAGTATAGATATCAACCTTACCACCGTCCACGCTACCCTGTATATATACACAGCACTTCCATAGATCTCAGGAACAACAACAATAACAGCAACGCCAGAGATCTAGATATCAGCGTCGTCGCCCCAATTCTTCTGGAGCGCCTCAACTCCCTCCAGCTAATAAGCAGATCTAAACCTTTGGTCGAGGGTCTTGAAAACAGCGTTCCCACTTCAGCGCATGCACCACCTGCAACTATTTTTGGACACCACCTACGGCCATTTTCTCATCAATGGCAGAACATTACCACCGACGAGTGGGTTATAGAGGTCGTCACAACTGGTTATTCTATCCCCTTCCTCTCCTTACCTCCCACCCACCCATCCTCCCCGTCCCTCTTCAGGGACCCCTCTCATGAGCTACCCCTCCGGAAAGAAGTGCAACATCTCCTTCAACTGAGGGCTATAGATCTCATGCCCGAATGTCACAAGGGGAAAGAGTTTTACTCCCATTATTTCTTAACAGAAAAGAAAACTGGAGGATGGCGACCGATCCTCGACCTCAGGCGGCTCAACAAATATATCAAAAAGCAGAAGTTCAAGATGGTTACTCTCACCACCATAATCCCAGCACTAGAGCAGGGTGATTGGTTTTCAGCCCTCGACCTTCAAGATGCCTACTTTCATGTCACCATCCATCCAGCCCACAGACGTTTCCTTCGTTTTACCCTCGGCTCAATGCACTTCCAACAGGGTTCTACTCTTCGGCCTTTCCACCGCCTCCCAGGTTTTCTCCAAGCTCCTAGTGGTAGTCACTGCCTACCTCAGGAAAAAAGGGGTCATAATATTCCCTTACCTCGACGATTGCCTTCTCAAGGCCTCCATGTTCGACAAAGCTCTCCTCTTCGCACAACTCACCATCGATTGTTTCCTATCTCTTGGTCTGCATATAAACAAAAACAAATCCACATTACGTCCTACCCGACACGTGGAGTTTATAGGAGCAGATCTCGACTCCAGAACGGGGCTGGCATCTCTCCCACCCGACCGATTCAACACCATAAAACTTCTGGCTACAAAACTTGGCAACAGTCCCCAGGTTACCGCCCGAGACTGCCTCCAACTAATAGGTCACATGGCCTCATGCACCTTCGTGATCCAAAATGCATGCCTCTACATGAGGTGCTTCCAAGCTTGGTTAGCCACGGTTTACAAACCAAACGTGCATTTGCTAAACAAACCTCTGGCAATACTCTTCCTACTCAAAGACTCTCTCCTATGGTGGACAGTTCCCTCCAACCTCTGCTCTGGAGTCCCCTTTCTCCAGACCGCTCCATCTCTGATAATGGCTACCGACGCATCTCTCACAGGCTGGGGTGCCCACATCTCTCACCAAACAGTCCACAGGCTATGGTCTACCACTGAGACCTCCCTGCACATAAATGTCCTAGAACTTCGAGCCATACGCAATGCCTGCTGTCACTTCCTCCCACTAATCAAGAATCAACATGTATGCATAATGACAGACAACATTGCCTGCATGTTTTATGTAAACAGACAAGGAGGGTCTCGCTCCCATTCCCTTTGCTTGGAGCCATGAAACTCTGGAATTGGTGCCTTACAAACCACATCCGCATATCAGCTGCCTATCTCGCCGGAGTGATGAATACCACTGCGGATGAATTAAGCAGACGTTTTCCCTGGGAACACAAATGGGAAATAGATGACAGAATCATTTACAACATATTCCGCATTTGGGGTTACCCAACCATAGACCTTTTTGCAACTGCGAAAAACACGAAATGCCCCAACTTTTGCTCCAGAGCGGGACTGGGCAAACATTCCTTCAGAGAGACATTCATGATCCCATGGCACTGGGACTTACTCTATGCATTTCCCCCAATATCACTTATCAACAGGGTCCTCATAAAGATACGAACGGACCTTGCCAGGGTGATCTTGATTGCCCCATCGTGGCCAAGACAACCGTGGTTCCCTTTCCTCACCAAAATGTCAATTCGACCACCGATCTCGCTGCCTCTCATTCCAAACCTTTTATCGCAGCAACACGGCCGGCTTCTTCACCCCAATCTCTCCATGCTTCATCTCAAAGCTTGGTACCTGCATGGTTCTCCCAAAACGAACTAGCTTGCTCTGACCAAGTTCAAAGAGTGCTCCTACACAATCTACCCGTACCACCTATCTCCAAAAGTGGAAGCGATTCACAGAACGGTGTTCAACTAAACAACTTTCTCCTATGTCCGCACCCCTCCTCCCGCATACTCGACTACCTATTGGACATTAAGCAATCCGGCCTTTCTTTCAGCTCCATCAGAGTCCACTTACCTGCCATTACAAACTGTCATGACACAATCGACAATACCTCAGTCTTTGCTCATCCCATCACCAAGCGTTTCCTTAAAGGACTCCAAACCCTATACCCAGACATTAAACCACCTACCCCTCCGTGGGATCTTCATTTAGTATTGTCCTGTCTAATCCAACAACCCTTTGAGCCCTTAGCCACCTGCTCCCTGTTACACCTCTCGATGAAAACAGCTTTTTTGGTGGTGATTACCTCCGCCAGATGGGCAGGAGAAATAGCAGATCCACCGTATACGCTCTTTTTCAAGGACAAGGTTACCCTTAGGTTACACCCCAAATTTCTTCCAAAAGTTCACGCCTCATTCCACATTAATGAGCCAATACACCTACCAACTTTCTTCCTGAAACCTCATGCAAACTCTTTTGAAGCCACAGTGCACCCGCTGGATGTGCGCATGGCCTTGTCCTTCTATTTGGATAGAACCAAACCCTTTAGAACAGTGGTCCCCAACGTGGTGCCTATGGCGCCCTCCAGGGCATTTATGTGCGCCCGGCTAGTGCCCAGCAGAGGAGAGAAGCTGCGGCCCCGTGCCTGCCAGGGACAGAGAACTCCGGGGCTGTAGGTTGCAGGCGCCGGTGTTCTCTGTCCCTGGCAGGCACGGGGCTGCAGCTTCTCTCCGGCTTCTCTGGGTCTGCAGGGTGCAGGCACTGGTGTTCTCTGTCCCTGGCAGGCACGGGGCTGCAGCTTCTCTCCGGCTTCTCTGGGTCTGCAGGGTGCAGGCACTGGTGTTCTCGGTCCCCGGCAGGTGCGGGGCTGTGGCTTAAGCCGGAGAGAAACTGCAACCCCGTGACTGCCGGGGACAGAGAACTCCGGGGCTGCAGGCTTCATTCTATGTTAAAGTAAGAATAATAAATATATTTGGACCAACAGTTCAACAATGTTTTACTTTTTTTAAATAAATAAGATGAAAACTGTTTATGATATTTATTTTGTAAAAACCCTTTAATTTTTCTTACAGGTAGATAAAAAAGAACAAATTCACGTGGTAAGGTGAAAGAGTAATTGCCAAATAATTTAATTAATACTTTTTACATGTAAAATTACCCTTTTATCTTATGGAGTCATATATTATGTAATATTAAATACGATGTTTTTCATATTATTTAATGTACAAATACAAAATAAGCTTTGAAAAATTGTTGGCGCCCGCCACACTCTTCTGAAAACATGAATGTGCTACTGGCCACAAAAAGGTTGGGGAGCACTGCTTTAGAAACTCTTCTAGACTTTTTGTCTCCATCGCGGAGCGCTCCAAAGGCAGGCCTATCTCTACCCAGAGACTTTCAAACTGGATCTCTGACTGCATCCGACTCTGCTATCACATTAAACAAGTTACACCTCCAGCATCCACCAGAACTCATTCCACTAGATCTGTAGCTACCTCTGTAGCCTTCCTACATAAAGTTCCACTGACTGACATTTGTAAAGTGGCCACTTGGTCCTCCGAACACGCATTTGTTAAACACTATGCCCTTACTCAAGGCCCTGTCTCTGACACACGATTAGGCAGAGCTCTACTATCTACTGCATTCCTACCAGATCCAAAGTCCCTACCTCCTTGAGACACACTGCTTCGAAGTCACCTGGAGTGGAGCACCCACAGGGACATCTCTCTCGAAGAAGAGGAGGTTACTCACCCTGTGCAGTAACTGACATTCTTCGAGATGAGTGTCCCTGTGGGTGCTCCACTACCCAGCCTCCTCCCCTCTACTTCGGAGTTGGGGTAGCCTCCGTTGTAGAGAAGGAACTGAGGAGACCGGCCGTGCATGCTCACTAAATAGGTATACTCAGAGCGTGGGGGGCAGGCTCTGTGCATGCGTGGCTGGTACGAGTACTGCTGCAGAAATCTCCGATCAAAGGCGCAGGGACGCACCGACACCTGGAGTGGAGCACCACAGGGACACTCATCTCGAAGAACCTCAGTTCCTGCACAGGGTGAGTAACCTCCTCTGCCCTTCCACAACCTCTGTGGGAGCAGAAAGTAACCCCAGGAACAAGTCCCACGCTGAGATCTAAGCCAACAGTTATCTGGGCAGAGACAAAGCCTCAGTCAGTACTAGGGGAGTCACACACTCTCCCGCTGCAGCAGGAGCAATGTACAGAGTCCCCAACACCCAGATAGGCAGAGGATTGCTCTTTAGCCCAGTAAGGATCCAAACAGGCCCACGGTTAGACCTAAGCCGGGTACCTTCTGCTCCTGGCACTTGAGTGCAGCGTGAGCTTGTGTGGGTGAATCCCAGGCTCTGCTGCACATCACCATGTCAATCCTGGCACCTGTGCTGGGTCTGGGCTGCTCTCCCAGCCTGGCTGTGCCCCTAGCCTGCTCCCTGGGTTCCTGCTCCTCCCTCCAGAAGCAGCAGCAGGGGCTCGGGCATGAACGGTGCGTGCTCTCTCTACCCCACCCACAGCCGTGACTGGCCAGCACTCCTGCTCCGGGGGAGCATCCCTTCCTTAAACAGGAAAGGGGCTGGCAGTGTGATGTCTGGGGTGGGTCAGGTCCTCTGCCTCCCCACATCTGTCGGGACTCCTGGCAGTAGGGCAGGTCTGTCCACACTGCTGCTGGGCTGTGTGGTGGAGGGCCCACCTTGGCTTGCTGCCAAAACATCCCACTCCCTCCCTGTCACTGCTCTAGATAAGACACAGACAAAATGGTGGTGGCTTGTGCTTTCCCCCATCCAACACACCCTTGGGGAAGTTGCACTGGGATGGGAGCCAGGAGACTGTGAGTTCTCACTTCTGCTATTGACTGGTGTTAATGATACTGGGCCCTTATTTTCTGTTAGGGTAGACCAGAATCACTGCCACTTACCCAAACTGCCCCTCAGAAAGAGGCTGCTAAATCTCAGTGCTTGGCCATACTGTCCATGAAACAGAGCCAAGGGAACCCACTTGTTCAGTGTATTACACACCCCGCGTCACACTGAATTTCTGATGGTCCACCTGGGTGACTCAGCTACATACCAGCCTTTAGCCCAGCTTCACAGAATCACAGCAATGTCCGGCTCGAAGGGACCGCAAGAAGCCAAGTCCAGCCTTCTGCGCTAAGGTAGGACCAAGTAAACCTAGACTATCCTGGGCAGGTGTTTGTCCCACCTGTTCTTAAAAACTTCCAGTGATGGGGATTCCACAATCCCCCTTGGAAGACTAGTCCAGTGCTTAACTACCATTATCATTAGAAAGTTTTCCCCAATATCCAACCTAGATCTCCCTTGCAGCCCCATTACTTCCTATCCTGCCTTCAGTGGACATGGAGAACAATTGATCACTATCTTCTTTATAACAGCCCTTGACAAGCCCTTAAATCTTGTTTGCTTTGCCCATCCTTTACTCATTGTATGTAGCAACATTTCAGAATTGAAATATTTCAGATTTTTTATTTTTTGCCAAATACTAAACATTTTCCATTAAAAAATGTGATTAAAAAAACCCTCTAAATTTTCCACAGGAACAAACCCCGTTTTCCCACCAGTTCTAGCTGTATCCTACCCTCAAGTGTACTAAGATTCAACCCCTCTTGGGCAAGAGTGTGGTACCTTGAGAAGTGTGGCTAACTTCAGATAGAGTGCACTTGCTCCCAGGTTCGTTTCCACATGAGTATTAAAGCTCTGTCTGTCCCCAGCAGGGCCGGCTCCAGGCACCAGCAAAACAAGCAGGTGCTTGGGGAGGCACATTTCTAGGGGCAGCATTCTGGCACCGGCCATCATAGGTGCCGACTCCGGGACATGGGGAAAAAGGTGCCCCCGCCGCCCCAGCTCACCGCCCCAGCTCACCTCCACTCTGCCTCCGCCTGCCCCCCTGAGTGCGCCACCGCCGCTCCGCTTCTCTCCGCTCCCTCCCAGGCTTGCTGTGTGCAAAACAGCTGTTTCGCACAGCAAGTCTGGGAGGGAGGAGAAGGCGAGTGGTGGGGTGCTTGGGGGAGGTGGCGGTGGTGGAGTGGAGGTGAGCTGGAGCAGGGAATGGTTCCTCTACTCCCCGTTACTTCCTGCGCCCCCCCACCCTAGCTCACCTCCGCTCCGCCTACTCCCCTGAACGTGCTGCTGCTCCGCTTCTCCCCCCTCCCTCACCTGAGAGGGAGGGGGGAGAAGCGGCGCAGCGGCGCACCCGGGGGAGCAGGCGGAGCGGAGGTGAGCTAGGGCAGGAGGTCGCGGGGGGCTCAGGAAGCAATGGGGGGGAAATGCGGCATGCCCGGGGGAGGAGGCGGGGATGGGGATTTGGGGGAGGGATTCAGAAGGGGTGGAGTTGGGGTGGGGCAGGGGGGGCACAAAAAAAAGAGGGGCGGCCAAGATTTCTTTTGCTTGGAGTGACAAAAATCCTAGAGCCGGCCCTGGTCCTCAGTCAAGGGTTACATACAACAGCAGGGAAAAAGAACAATGTGGTTGTATTGGAGAAGAAACACATCCAGTGGAATTTTCCTAAAATAGTTTTTGGAACAATGAGGCACAGAGGGAAGAGGAGATTGCCCTATGACTATTTGGTGATGTCTTTTCATCTAGTCTTAATATGACACAAATGAAGATACACAAAAGGAGATTACAATGATGTGACAAAAAGGCACCACCTGCCATGTTATTGTTCAGTGACAGATTCCTGGCTGTTGGCTTTTGAATCCACCTCCCAGTGCACAACCTTTTAAGGTGCCAATCAATATTACACCATTAGAACTAATATTTAAATGGAAGCAGTTCCCAGTTACACATGTCTGCAAAGTAAGGTCTTGGCACAAAGTAAGGGTGAAAATAAATAACATTATAAAATCTTGGTCATGTTTTCTTCTGGGTCAGCTCATCGTATACAAGGTAGCCTCCCCCTTCTTCTTGAATTCTCATAGCAATGCCCAGTCATGGTCTTCAGAAACACTATCCAACCCTATTCCACTGAAATGTTCCATGTCACTCTTATAGACAAAAAATGACTGGCAAGATTCACACACACACAAGCAGACCTTATAAGGGTGCAATTTCCAACCATGCAGGAGGGAAGCATTCACTATTGAATCCTAATGCAGGATTCAGGGGCAAATGGCTTGTAAAACCTACTGTAGAGCATTGGGTCTGTGATGAAGAGCAGGAAAAAATGCACAGTGGCACCAAGGTAAATGTGGGTCCTGTTTTAGCGAGGTGCTGTGCTCTGTTTGCCAGAGGTCTATGAAGATCTAAGCAGAGTAATCTTAATAGATGCTCACTTGCTTCTTAGCAGCCTCTATTTGCTGGCTAATGGCATATCTCAGTGTCAGAAGAGTCTGTGTCAAGGTCCTGTTTGCATAAAACCCTGCATGAACGTCTATGAAAAGCCACCTTGCACTCCTCACATCCATGCTTTTGTGACCTAGCCCTGATGGGCGTATTTGCTTCGTCTTTACATTGAAGCTTTTAGAGACTTCTCCTTTGATACCAATCAGCTAGTACCGAGAAGAGAGAGTCCAAGTATTAAGTCAGGCTGTGTCTGAGCAATGTCACACTTTGCAAACGTCCAAGAAATCCTCTCTACAGGTCTCTAGTGCCGACACCTAGGAAGAGATCGTGACTCCAGCTCCTCCTGGGTCTCATCTCAACTGCCTCATGGTCTGACTTGGAGGTTGTGATTTCCCCTCAGACTGCAAGAACCACCAATAGCACAAGAGAAGTCTCAGCTCCAGCACCTGCAAGCCAGACCTTTCTCCACAGCACAGTTACCTGACCTTGGGGGAAGATAGGTTCTTCTTCGAGTGGTTGTTCATGTCCATTCCAAGCAGGTGTGTGCGCGCCATGTGCACACCAGCTGGAAGATTTTCCTCTAGCAGCGTCCGTAGGGTCGGCCCTGGCGCCCCCTGGAGTGGTGCCACTGCGGCGCACTATTAAAGGGGCCCGCCAACCCTCCACCCCCTCAGTTCCTTCTTACCGCCGGTGACAGCTAGCTGGAACTTCGCTTGCGGATAGCAAGTTAGCAGTGTCCTATCCTCGTGTGTATAGTCCGTGTATATAGTTAGTCTATTTAGATCATTTGTACATAGTTCTTAGTTGTTGGGGGGTCCCTCCCACACGTTCTCGTCGCCCCGCTGGGGCATGCCCGGGTCCCCCGGGTTTAAACTCTGCAAAGACTGCAGGAAGTTCATGCCAAAGAGTGACCCGCACTCCGCCTGTTTGAGGTGCCTCGGAGAAAGCCACCAAAGGGACCAGTGCACTATTTGCAGGGGCTTCCATCCCAGAACTCTTAAAGACAGAGCTCAAAGACTTAGAGTCCTCCTGATGGAGGCTGCCCTGCGGCCACCTTCGGACCTGGAGCCGGCTGATGCGGTGCCCAGCACGTCTTCTTCGGTGCGAAGCGCCCCGGCACCGGCATCAGGACTTAGGGCCCAGCCCAAACCCTCCAAAACCCGGCACTGAAGGGAGTCGGGTCATAGGAAGTCGGCCTCAGTACGGCACCGCTCACCCTCTCCGGTGCCCGCTAAGAAGAAGAGGCCGGTGAAGGAGCATTCACCCCGCCAGGACCTCCAGAGGCTGACGCCATCCACCGGTACAAGCGGACAGGCTGGGCTACAGCCCTCGGCTGCGCCGTCGACTCCCACACCGGAGAGAGGGCGGTCGAGTCCGGACCGGCCAAGATCCCCGGACTTCAGCGGAGACATGTATCTCCCCTCGACGCCGGAGGCATTCGAGGCAGCCTCAGACTTGCTGGGACTCCCGGTGCTGGCCTCTTCACACCGTAGCAGGGAGTTGCCAACCACAGCCCGTCCCCCAGTACAATCAAGGGGCAAGCCGGCCATGTTGTCGCCTTGCTCCCCGCCCCGCGCCACTCAGGCGGCACCGGACCAGAGAGAAAGCTCCCCACCACCTCAGCACCACTCTCCCGTGACACTGGGTGCCACTCCCCCCAGGTCCTCTTACTCAGAGACCTCAGACTCAGAGGTGGACTCCTACTGCTCCAGCCAGTCACGGAGCAGGAGGTTGGCTTCGGGGGTGAGTCACCAGCGTTACCCGCAGTGGCAGCAGCAATGGCAACCACCCTCCCAGTGGCCGTTTTGGACCCCCTGGGCCTACCACCAGTTGGTGGGCCAGGCGTTTGGTCCTCGCTCCAGGACGGCCTCAGTCTCCTTGACATCAGAGGCCCCAGCGCACTTGCCTCCTCCACCGGCACCGGCACCAGGCAGGGGTGTACCACATCGAAGTTCAGCACCCCTAGCCAGGCAGCGGCACCGGCGGCGACTACGGTTTGAACTCAGCAGGCACCACCCGACACGCCAAGCCGCTCACTGGCGACCCCGGTACCGGTCGCGGTGCCTCATTTAGAACCGGCACCGGCCCTGCAACCACAGTACCATGTGCTGCAGGACCCCAAAGGGCTGGATGCGCCTGAGGAGGGGCCGCTTCAAGTGGTGACCCTTCCCCATGTGGTGCTGAGCTCTCTACGGTGGTGGCTCGACCCACAGAAGGTGTGCATGGGCGTTCCCTTCGCCGCCCCTCAACCCTCCATCTCCCTGGTGACGGAAGCCTCGGATCCGGGATGGGGAGCACAATTGGGGAATCTCAGGACACAAGGCTTGTGGTCGCCAGAGGACCTCAAGTTGCATATCAATGTCAGGGAGCTGAGAGCGGTTCGCCTGTCTTGTCTAATCTTCCAACCTCACCTGGCCGGCAGATGTGTCTCAGTCCTCTTGGACAACACATCGGCGGTCTTCTATATCAACAAACAGGGGGGTGCTCTCCTCTCCCCTGTGCAGGGAAGCCCTCGCGTTGTGGGACCTCTGCGTTCAGAATGCCACCCACCTGACAGCGTTCTACCTTCCGGGGGAACAGAACGGCCTGGCAGACGCCCTCATCCGCTCATTCCGGGGTCACGAGTGGTCCCTCCGTTGGGACGTAGTACGCTCAATCTTCCGGCTCTGGGGCTTTCCCCAGTTAGACCTGTTCACCACACGGGAAAACAGGAAGTGCCGGTGGTTCTGCTCCCTCCTGGGCCGTAGCCCAGGGTCTCTGTCAGACGCCTTCCTCCAATCCTGGAGGGAAGGACTGCTCTACGCCTTTCCTCCGATTCCCTTGATACACAGGGTGAGTCTCAAGATCCGCAGGGACCACGCACGTGTAATCCTGAAAGCTCTGGCGTGGCCACGCCAACATTGGTACATGTCGCTCCTGCACATGTCTGCTCGAGTGCCCCTGACGCTGCCCCTGCTTCCGGACCTGATCACGCAGGACCGGGGCTGCCTCCGCCACCCGAACTTGTGATCACTCCACCTCACAGCCTGGATGCTCCAGGGTTGAACCCGGTGGAGATGCTGTGCTCCCAGCAGGTCAGACAAGTGCTGCTCAGTGGTAGGAAGCCATCAACCAGGGCCACCTACCTGGCCAAATGGAAGCGCTTCTCCATCTGGTCAGGTCAGCAAGGTCACGATCCGCTGGGGGCCCCGATCCCCATTATCCTAGACTATTTGCTCCACCTCAGACACCTGGGCCTTCCCCTCTCCTCGGTTCGAGTTCACTTGGCAGCCATCTCGGCATTCCACCCGGGAGAGAGGGGCACCTCGGTGTTCGCGAACCCGCTGGTTGGTCATTTCCTCAAGGTCATGGACAGGCTGTTCCCTCATGTTCGTCAACCAGCTCCTACCTGGGACCTCAACCTGGTCCCCTCCGCCCTCACGGGGCCTCCCTTCGAGCCCCTGGCTTCGTGCTCCCTGCTGTACCTATCATATAAGGTCGCTTTCCTGGTGGCGATTACCTCGGTCAGGAGGGTGTCGGAGCTCAGGGCGTTAACATCCGAGCCCCCATACACTGTCTTCTATAAGGATAAGGTCCAACTTAGACCTCACCCGGCTTTCCTCCCCAAGGTTGTCTCCCAGTTCCACATGGGGCAAGATATCTTCCTCCCGGTGTTTTATCCAAAACCACACTCTTCTGGTATGGAGCGGAGGCTACATTCCCTGGATGTCCGCAGGGCCCTAGCCTTTTATATTGAACGTACCAAGCCGTTCAGACGATCGACTCAGCTCTTCATCGCGATGGCGGATAGGATGAAGGGGCTCCCGGTCTCCTCTCAGCGAATCTCTTCGTGGATCGCGGCCTGCATCTGGGAATGCTACCGCATAGCTAAGACCCCTGTCCCTCCGGTCACGGCCCACTCCACTAGGGCGCAGGCCTCCTCTGCGGCGTTCCTGGCTCAGATCCCGACTCAGGAGATTTGTAGAGCTGCCACGTGGTCCTCCATCCACACGTTCACATCGCACTATGCCATTACACACCAGGCTAGAGAAGATGCAGCCTTCAGTCGTGCAGTACTCCAGTCAGCAGTGAACTTCGACCCCACCACCTAGGTTCAGGTTTGTGAGTCACCAGCTTGGAATGGACATGAACAACCACTCGAAGAAGAAAAGATGGTTACCCACCTTTTAGTAACTGTTGTTCTTCGAGATGTGTTGTTCATGTCCATTCCAATACCCACCCTCCTGCCCCTCTGTCGGAGTGCCAGCAAGAAGGAACTGAGGGGGTGGAGGGTCGGCAGGCCCCTTTATAGGGCACCGCACTGGCGCCACTCCAGGGGGTGCCAGGGCCGACCCTACGGACGCCGCTAGGGGAAAATCTTCCGGCTGGCGTGCACGCGGCGCGCACACACCTGCTTGGAATGGACATGAACAACACATCTCGAAGAACAACAGTTACTAAAAGGTGGGTAACCGTCTTTCCCTGGCTTCCTTTGAGCAGATTCTGAAGGGACCAAGGCGGCACGCTGTGTCAGATCCTGGCCAGCCTCTCACAAAGTTCTTCCTGCCTCCATTCTAGTGCTACAGCCTTTGGTGGGAAGAACACTCTCCTGTACAGCCGGCTGGGAATTTTCTGTCAAATGATTTTTTGATGGTTGTCACAAAAGTGAAACTTCCTGCAGGAAAACGTTTTCAGCTCCAATTTCTGTACCAAGAAAATCAAGTTGAAACATTTTATTTCGAGTGGGCTCGACATTAAGCTAAGTCCACCCAACCTGCCGCAGCGCTGGGATTAGTAGTTCGGTGCCTCATACCCCCCATTCTGGCCTATAGACCGAGCTCCCTGACTGGACCACATCTCCCATGATGCACCAGAATCAGGGGTCACACTATGGGCCAGGTACCCGATTGATGTAAATCACCACTTCACTGGAGCTGTGTCCGTTTACACAAGCTGAGGATCTGGGCCTTTATATCCCCTGGAGCCTCTACAGGGGTGAGCTGGAGCCGGTTCGCACTGGTTCGCACGAACCGGTTGTTAAATTTAGAAGCGGTTTTAGAACCGCTTGATAACTGGCTTCCCTGCGAGGGAAGCTTTGAAGGGCTCTGGCTGAGAAGGGTGTAATTCCTCCTCCCGGCCGCCAGGGAGCGCCATGCTGCGCTGCGCTGCGGGAGCCATGTGAGCTGCCTCCTGGCCCTGTTGCTGCTGCTGCTCCTCGGACCTCTGGCCCTGGGGCTCCTGCTGCTGCTGCCTGGTGAGTCCCCGGCTGCGTCCTGCTGCTCCCAGCCCCCCCCCCCCCGTGTGAGTATCTGCGCCCCTCCCCCGCCTTCCCTGCCACCCGCAGCCCCCAGCCACCCCCTGCCCCTGCCAGCCCCTCCCCCGCCTTCCCTGCCCCAGCCACCCCCTGCCCGCAGCCACCCACAGCCAGCCCCTGCCCCCAGCCAGCCCCTGCCCCTGCCCCACCCCTGCCCACAGCCACCCACAGCCAGCCCCTGCCCCCATTCAGCCCCTGCCCCTGCCCCCTGCCCCCAGCCAGCCCCTGCCCCTGCCCCACCCCTGCCCCCAGCCAGCACCGGCCCCCAGCCACCCCCCGCCAGCCCCTGCTCCCAGCCACCCCCCGCCCCCAGCCAGCCCCATTTGGCCACAAGCCCATTTGGGAAAGGCAGCATGGTTTAGTGGTTAATATGTGGTATTGAAAACTGGGAGACCTGGGTCTGTTCCTGACTCTGTTCCTGGACAAGTTACTTGGTTTCTCTGGGAGAGTTTTCACAAGCACCCAGGGGAGTTAGGAGCACAAGTTCTGGGTTTTTTTTTCCACTTTGCTATTGAAAACGTGGGTGGAGGGGAGAGAAAAACTAAAAAATTCTTTTTTCAAAGAAATCAGATAGGAGGGTGTGACAGATTTTCATTACCAATCTGCTTGGGGCGTCAGGCGATTAGGATGAGGCCACAGGATTTTTTGGACGGAAAGATGATGGAACACATTAAGCATCTAAATTTTAAAGCTTTATTAATAAAGTAATAAAATAACAGCAGAGAGTGCTGGGAATGCTCCCACGTTACTCGGAGGAAGAAAGAAAGTGTTAGTGCCCCAAGCCCTAACCCACTTTTGTACTCACACACTACCCAAGACTGGCCAGGCCTGGGTGTAATGTCAGAAGAAGAGGAGGGGAGGGATGGACGAGAGTGCTGTCCTGGTCTGCTGTTGCCCTCCCAGGAGGGTTTTAAGTCCTAGGTTCCTTTGGGGGTGTACCTCTGCTCTTAGGGCTCTTTGTGCCAGTCCAAAGTGGCTTCTTGTAGTCTTTTCACCGTTCCTAAAACACTCTGGTTCCAGGGACGTGAGTCATTTCATCTGTGTTTTAAATTTCCACAACCCTGGACTTTGTTTTCTTCTTTGCTGGCCTTGCTGTCTCGCAGGTCCGTGCAGTTGGATTTTTCTTTCTCAAGGCTGCTCGGGAAAGCCTCAAGCCCCCATTTGTCTCGGCTGTGAGCAGTGTCCTTGAGCAGCTGGGGCCAGCATCTTATCTTCCGACTGAGCTAGCTGAAATGATGAGTTAACCTGTTCTTGGCTCTCTTCTTCTTCTCCCCTCCTCAGCCTCTCGTACTTGCAAAGGAAACTTCCATTCCCCACTCACACACCTTTGACCCTCCCCAAAATGTTTTGTGATGCTTGCAACAGCGTTAGCAATATACAGTGCTGATCTGCCTTCTCACATGTTCATGGGGAGAGAGGATGTATTTTTGGTCAAACAACATTGCAAAGAAACCATTGGGTGGCTCTGTTTGCACTGAAATAGCCCCTTCTCTCTGAAGATCTGAAAAATATCCATGTCTGTAGGGAGGTGGGGAACTATCATTACCACCATGTGACTAAATGCACCCCTGTATTCACACCCGATTCACTCACTATTGTAGTAATCTTTGTGCAAAATATCATTGTGCGGTATCATTTGAAAACAAATAACTTGCTGGTCAGTAATATCATGGTGAACTGTCAAGTATCAGAGGGGTAGCCGTGTTAGTCTGGTTCTGTAGAAGCAGCAAAGAATCCTGTGGCACCTTATAGACTAACAGACGTTTTGCAGCATGAGCTTTCGTGGGTGAATACCCACTTCTTCGGATGCAAGGCTTCTTCTTGCATCCGAAGAAGTGGGTATTCACCCACGAAAGCTCATGCTGCAAAACGTCTGTTAGTCTATAAGGTGCCACAGGATTCTTTGCTGCTTCATGGTGAACTGTGTGTGGCAACATAACATGTAAAGTGATGAATTCCCCCGTGTGATGTTGGTAGCACGTGCTCAAACTCACCCAGCCCTGATCAAGCAGGAGTGGTTAAGCAGGTCTGTCTTAAGCAAAAGATTGTGTGTGTACCTCAGTTTCTGTATAAGTAGTAAACAGGGTCCTTGAGACAGCAAGAGGGAAACAAGGCTCACTCTGTAGCCTGGTGGTTAGAATACTGGACTGGTAGGAGGGAGATGCAGGTTCAAGCCCTCACTTCGGGGAAGGAGGGATACCTCAGTGGTTTGAGCATTAGCCTGCTTAAACCCAGGATTGTGAGTTCAATCCTTGAAATGGACCATTTAGGGATCTGGGGCAAAAAACTCCCTGGGGATTGGTCCTGCTTTAAGCAGGGGGTTGGACTAGATGACCTCCTAAGGTCCCTTCTAACCCTGATATTCTATAAGACAAATCTGTGTTTCAGCATAGAAAGGGCAGAGGGCACTTCATCCCCAGCCTCCATGTCACCTCCTTTATGGTTCGAATAAACTTAGCTTTGAATGCTAATCCTAAAACAAATTCACTTCAAAGTGGGACTGGCCTATAAAAGTGAGGGGCAAAACCATCCCAGGGTAGGTATCTCTCTCAAGCTCTTTCACCTAAGATGACAAAGGAACCAGCCCTTTGGACTTTCGGGGCTGATCTTGACCTGAGAATTTGAGCATGTGCTACGGATTTGACCTTGAACCAAGTCTTGGCTACTAGGAAGTGTTTTATCTTGTAACCATTTCTGACTTTAATGCCTTGTACTTGGACTCACTTAAAATCTCTCTTTGTAGTAAAATAAACTTGTTTTCTTCTTTAATAAAAGCTAATAGAGTGTTGTGTGAACTGAGCAGTTTATGTAACTCCAATTAAAGTAGCAGACTGTTGTATATTGACCCCTTATAGGGCAATGGACCTCTTCTAATATCTGAACAACCCAGGAGAGGGCTGGACAGTGCAGAACACTGGACTGAAAATCCAGGACTGAGAATGTGCTGCAGGTGGTAACCCAGGCTGGGGGAAGCCAGAGTGTGACTGGAGTGTGGCTGGCAGGCTGCAGCTATACACAGACACTCAGGATGTAACCTGCATGCTGTTTGGCTGTTTGTGAGCAGCCCAGGTTGGGACTTATGGCAGCAAAGCATTGTGAGGCACCCCAGGTTAGAGGACAGGCAGTGACACAACCTCCCCTCCCCCCACACTGGTGTATTGCATCCTGGAGTGTCACTCCCTATTTTACAGACAGGGAAACTGAGGCACAAATGGGTTCTGGCCAAAATCTACAGCTCGGAGCTGAAAGTTAAACACTTCAATCCGAACGGAGTCACTGAGCGCCAGGTGCTCTGAAAGAAGGGCCATGCTTGTTTAGAACCCTACGTCTGGCCAGCCAAGCTTGAAAATATTTAAATATTTTGCCCATGGTCACCCAGCTACTCAGAGGTAGAAATAGAAAGCAGAGCTGCTAATTCCCAGGACTTTGCTTTAACCACTACACCATGCTTCATTTAAATACTATTTCTTGCAATATTTTGCTCCATTCCAAGTGCTGTGTAGATCTTGGCATGTTAGATTTCTACCACTAGATCTCTCTTTTCATCTGCTGCTATGTCCTGTTTATGTCTGCAGCTTAACTGCAGAGGTTATTACTATCAGTGTAAAAGGGCTAAGAGGCCTCCAACAGCAATGCTACCAGAGACATAATTCAGCTCAGGGGAATGGTTCAAAGTAGCAGGTATGGGAAGTGGACAGCTGTTGTGAATGACAAAGAACTCTTGCGAAGCAAGAAACTGCAAGCTAGCGTTTCAGCCGAGGTTACAAAGTGATTTATATATACTCCAGTGAGAAACCAAACAGCTGCTTAGTCCCTCTGTGGTGTTTGCACTACGGGAGGAAAAGCACAGACTCCTGCAGCATCAGAACAATACACTTGTATCCAAAGGGTTTAAAAAATAAAAGGGGCTGTAAAGAATCCCCATCAGGCAGGTTTCACAGCACAGGCTAAGAGGGACTGGCATGGACAGGTTGTGGGAGAAGCCATGTCATTAAGATGCTGTGGGTATTAGGTGCCATATAAAATATCCAGAGACACAGTTAGAAGACTTGGTGGTGAAGACACCTGTGCCTTGTCTACATTATTGATTGTGTGTTGAGTATGTATTCCTTCCTACTCTGAGGCTGGTCTTAGAATAAGATGGCCACAGAGCTAATGTTTGTTTTATGTTTCACAGCATGCACAAAGAAATTAGGTTAAAACATAAATACCCTTGCTGGAAGGTTGCAGCATAACAAGACTTTATTTCTTAGAAATCAGAATGATCACACACAAGAACCCAAATACAGAGAGAGACAAAGCAGGCTGCTCCCTAAGGCAGAGACACACAACTCACCCACTTGACTGTAGACTGGTTCTTTCCTGCCTGAACTGCTACTGCCAGATGCTTCCCTACAGAGTCCCTTAGCCTGCAAGCTGAACCAGGAACCTCCATTCCACTTCACTCTCTTAAAGTGATAGCTTGCAATTCCAGTTTGTTCCCAACTCTGCTGAGTCCTGGGTCAATTGCTAATGGCTTTACGACTCTCATTTCTCTTAGCCGAGACATCTAACATTCACTTTGGGGGAGATTCTCAAACACCACAGGGCTCTTCACTCTTCCTCACAAAATGATTCTGCTGCTTTGATCCTCCAGGATGTGCAATTATAAAGTAATGTGCTCTTATAAAGTAAATGTAGTGAGATGAACTGGAATCCAGGGCCATGACTTCGCAGTGCTCTGGGTGCCTTTCAGATAGAAATGTGAATCCACGATTCCTAGAGCTTAGCCTCCAATTTAAAACCTCCCATTTGGTTTCAATCGCGGCACCAATGAAAAGAAATGAGGTCTCTCTTTTTTTTAAAAGGGGATTGCTGCCTTAAAAATGCATGACATCAGCCAGCCAGTCTGTGCAGCTGAAATGCAGAAGCAATAAAGACAGCGTGGGCGAAGTAGGAAGTAAGGACGTGTTTTCTCACTTCAGGAGAACGGATGCTCGATGCAAAGGCAATCTTGTGAGGTACTGATCTCATCCTCCTTCCAGTCCAGTCAGCGCCAAAGCACCTGCATCACTGGGAGCAGGGTCAAGCTCATTGGCTGAAATTAAAACAATGCAGATGACTATGTGCCCTCATCACATATCGCTTAAACAATTACTTGGTGGTATTTAGCTTGTCAAGAAACAAACCATGCAATGAACCATAATATTAAAAAAATAATAAAATAATAATCGGAGATATACCAGTCTCCTTGAACTGGAAGAGACCTTAAAAGGTCATCGAGTCCAGCCCCCTGCCTTCACTAGCAGGACCATCACAGCCTGGTTTTAACTGAAGCTGCCCACGAAGAGCCAGACTTCCAGCTGGTGTCAATCAGTGCTGCTCTGTTGACATGGATGGAGCTCTGCCAATTTACATCAGCTCAGGATTTGGCCCAAGGTTTTGATGTGTCTGCTTGTCAATTTCCTAGCATGCAGCAGTACGCGCTTGCTGGGTAGTCAGATGTAGAATTGCAGTCAGGGCCACTGGGGGGGGGCGCAAGTGGGGCAATTTGCCCCAGGCCCTGGGCCCTGCAGGGGCCCCCATGAGAGTTTTTCGGGGCCCTGGAGCGGGGTCCTTCTGCTCCCAGTTTTCGGCTGCAATTCAGCGGCTGGGGGTCCATCCGCCCGGGGACCTGCCACCGAAGTGCCAGATTGCAGTAGTCAGTTAGCCTCAAAGTGGTTTATAGGAATGATAGTAGAGCCACAAGAAAATGTCTGCGAATGAAGACAAAATTGAGGCAGTTCTTTTTCTGCTCAGGAGAAATGCTGGCAGTGAGCAGCTGTCATTCTTGCTCATGCTTTGTGGCCTGTGCTGCAAAGTTAGTGCAGCTCTGGTCAGCAGAAGGTTGTGTGTCTGCTGGAACATCTTGGGTTAGAATAGATGGTGCGGTTTTGTTCCATCAGACAGCCTCCCTGCCCAGCCGGGAGCTGGAATTGTCACTAGAGAAATTAGACTAGCAATTTACGCCAGATGTCCTAACTTGCAGTGGCCCCAGATGGATTTTGTCTCTGCTGCCGTGCTTTTGTCCCCATAAGTATTGTGCTTTTATTATGTATTTCTAGTACAGCAGCTCCAAAAGGCCCACTTGAGATGGGGGCCCTATTGTGGCAGGCACTGTAAGCACTTTGGGGGCAGAGACAATCTCTTATGATCTGAATAGATAAGACAAGGAGTGGGAAGGTAAATTGAGGCACAGAGCAGGGCAGTGACTTGCCCAAGGTCATGTGGCTGGTCAGTGGCAGAATTAGGAATAGATCCCATCTCCCTTGGTTTACCCACCAGTGCACTACCACTGGACTGCACTGCCTGTCTAAACGGCATAGGTCAGTTTCCTAGGCACAGGGCTGGTAGATTTCATCTATCTAAGAAATCTCTTTGATCTTTGTACAATGGCTAATTTGCCACAGAACATTGGGTTTGTTCAGCATGGAGTTGCTTGGCACTTTATATATAAACAAGACATCCCTACTTGAGCATTTCAACTACACCTCCTCCATTGAAGGGCACACGGATTCAGAATATACTCCTACTAGGTGGCTAATCCTGCCATATGCTGAGCTCATGACTTGTTACTTCCCAGAAAGTGCTCAGCACCTTGTTGAATCAGGTCCTAAACAGACACAGTGCAACATCTGCCTTTTGTTGCACATTATATAGGTGAAGAACAACGGTTTAACCTTATCACATGGTTTGAGCCAAGCTGTAATAAAGGAGTCTTGGTAAGAGACCAGCCTCCATAGCTGACCTCAGTCACATGACCAGAGTTATTGCAGCCCGTCACATGATGAGGGTCAGTACAGACTGATGCTGCTTGTTACTGTTACACAGTCCCACATGCAAGGTCAAACCATGTTATAACATGACTGGGCAACGACTGTATTTAAGCCAAGTGCTTAAAGCAGATTTTATAGAGTAGGTGGCAACTAACTCCTGGAGTGGGATTTTAACCACTACCTGAGCCAACAAGAGTGACACGGAGTCACACTGACTCAGTCCATATGACAAATTCACACCCGCGTTTTATTAGCATTTACGTCAATGGGACATGAACACAGGCAGTAGTGCTTTGCTGAATCGGGGCCATTGTTTCTCTCTGCCTGCACTTTTTGACTCACTGATGTTATGCAAACCATAGAACTGGACAGAAAACTTTAAATTATTTAGTGGAAGCTAAGTGACAAACGGATGAAGCCCTGTGCATTGAGTGACACAATCTGTAATTGTAACCCTGGTTTACACACTGTGACTCTGTTTCCCTCCAGTGACTAGGCCACACAGGGGTTTGTGAATGCACTACTGACTTCAAAGAGAAACTGCTGAGCTCCAGTTCATCTGCAAATTTGACACCATCAGCTCAGGATTAAACAAAGACTGTGAATGGCTTGCCAATTACAGAACCAGTTTCTCCTCCCTTGGTTTTCACACCTCAACTGCTAGAACAGGGCCTCATCCTCCCTGATTGAACTAACCTCGTTATCTCTAGCTTGCTTCTTGCTTGCATATATAAACCTGCCCCTGGAAATTTCCACCACTTGCATCTGAAGAAGTGGGTATTCACCCACGAAAGCTCATGCTGCAAAACGTCTGTTAGTCTATAAGGTGCCACAGGATTCTTTGTTGCTTTTACAGATCCAGACTAACACGGCTACCCCTCTGATACTTGACACCATGCAAGGCATTGCATTTAGCCGTATGGAGTGGAAATCCATCAACCTCATGAAGAAACTTGCACAAATACAGACAGACATCATCTTCCTTTCCAAATGCAAACGGATGGACATCATACCAAATGGACTAAAGGTAAAAAATCCACTGCTATCTACATACTACACAGACCACAGTGAGAGATTATGCCATACTCTATCAAAGAAACTGAGGAACCACCTGATCAGCCTCTTATACAGCAAACAGGAAAATATCAAAAAAGAGCTCTCCAACCTGGAGACTCTCATCAATAACCAAACTTCCATACAAACGGACTTCACTAAAATAAGACAGGAGATCTACATCACTCACTTCACCTCTCTACAAAGGAAAAAGGACTGTAAGCTGTCTAAACTCCTACCTGCCACATGGGGCCACAACCGTGGTACCCCTAACCCACCCAGCAATATCGTCAATCTATCCAACCACACACTCAGCCCAGAAGAAACGTCTGTCCTATCTCGGGGACTCTCTTTTTGCCCTGCCACCCCCACCAACATGATACAGTTCTGCGGCGATCTGGAAGCCTACTTTCGCCGTCTCCGACTCAAAGAATACTTTCAGGACAACACTGAACAGTACACTGATACACAGTTACCCTCCCACCAACAGCACAAAAAGAAGAACTCCACATGGACTCCTCCTGAGGGTCGAAATGACAGTCTGGACCTATACATTGAATGCTTCCGCCGACGTGCACAGGCAGAAATTGTGGAAAAACAACATCGCTTGCCTCATAACCTAAGTCGTGCAGAACGCAATGCCATCCACAGCCTCAGAAACCATCCTGACATTATAATCAAAGAGGCTGATAAAGGAGGTGCTGTTGTCATCATGAACAGGTCTGACTACCAAAAGGAGGCCGCCAGACAACTCTCCAACACCAAATTCTACAGGCCACTTCCCTCAGATCCCACTGAGGAATACACTAAGGAACTGAACCATCTATTCAGGACACTCCCTACACTAACACCGGAACAAATCAACATACCCTTAGAGCCCCGACCAGGGCTATTCTATCTACTGCCCAAAATCCACAAACCTGGAAATCCTGGACGCCCCATCATCTCGGGCATTGGAACTCTCACTGAAGGACTGTCTGGATATGTGGACTCTCTACTCAGACCCTATGCCACCAGCACTCCCAGCTATCTCCGTGACACCACTGATTTCCTGAGGAAACTACAATGCATTGGTGACCTTCCAGAAAACATCATCCTGGCCACCATGGATGTAGAGGCTCTCTACACCAACATCCCACACGCTGATGGAATACAAGCTGTCAGGAACAGTATCCCTGATGATGCCACAGCACAACTGGTTGCTGAGCTCTGTGCCTTTATCCTCAGACACAACTATTTCAGATTTGATGACAATATATATCTCCAGATCAGTGGCACCGCTATGGGCACCCGCATGGCTCCACAATATGCCAATATTTTTATGGCTGACCTGGAACAACGCTTCCTCAGCTCCCGTCCACTCACGCCCCTTCTCTACCTACGCTACATTGATGACATCTTCATCATCTGGACCCATGGGAAGGAGACTCTGGAAAAATTCCACCACGATTTCAACAGCTTCCACCCCACCATCAACCTCAGCCTGGACCAATCTACACGGGAGGTCCACTTCCTAGACACTACGGTGCAAATAATTGATGGTCACATTAACACCACCCTATACCGAAAACCTACCGACCGCTATGCCTACCTTCATGCCTCCAGCTTCCATCCCGGGCACACCACAAGATCCATTGTCTACAGCCAAGCACTGAGGTACAACCGCATCTGCCCTAACCCCACAGATAGAGACCAACACCTAAAAAATCTCCACCAAGCATTCTCAAAACTACAGTACCCGCACGAGGAAATAAGGAGACAGATCAACAGAGCCAGACGTGTACCCAGAAGCCTCCTACTGCAAGACAAACCCAAGAAAGAAACCAACAGGACTCCACTGGCCATCACATACAGTCCCCAGCTAAAACCTCTCCAACGCATCATCAGGGATCTACAACCCATCCTGGAGAATGATCCCACACTTTCACAGGCCTTGGGTGGCAGGCCAGTCCTCGCCCACAGACAACCTGCCAACCTGAAGCATATTCTCACCAGTAACTGCACACCGCACCATAGTAACTCTAGCTCAGGAACCAACCCATGCAACAAACCTCGATGCCAACTCTGCCCACATATCTACACCAGCAACACCATCACAGGACCTAACCAGATCAGCCACACCATCACCGGCTCATTCACCTGCACGTCCACCAATGTAATATATGCCAGCAATGCCCCTCTGCTATGTACATCGGCCAAACTGGACAGTCTCTAAGGAAAAGGATAAATGGACACAAATCAGATATTAGGAATGGCAATATACAAAAACCTGTAGGAGAACACTTCAACCTCCCTGGCCACACAATAGCAGATCTTAAGGTGGCCATCCTGCAGCAAAAAAACTTCAGGACCAGACTTCAAAGAGAAACTGCTGAGCTCCAGTTCATCTGCAAATTTGACACCATCAGCTCAGGATTAAACAAAGACTGTGAATGGCTTGCCAACTACAGAACCAGTTTCTCCTCCCTTGGTTTTCACACCTCAACTGCTAGAACAGGGCCTCATCCTCCCTGATTGAACTAACCTCGTTATCTCTAGCTTGCTTCTTGCTTGCATATATAAACCTGCCCCTGGAAATTTCCACCACTTGCATCCGAAGAAGTGGGTATTCACCCACGAAAGCTCATGCTGCAAAACGTCTGTTAGTCTATAAGGTGCCACAGGATTCTTTGTTGCTTTTACAGATCCAGACTAACACGGCTACCCCTCTGATACTACTGTCTTTGAGCTCTCAGCAGCAGGCCTTTGAACAGGCACTAGAAAGTCCTTCTTTTGGCTCCATAGATCCTCCACTTCAGTGGAATCATGTTGCACAACAATGGCCATGAAATGCTCTTGAAGCAGGAAATTGGCCAGGCTGTTTTGACTTTCAATGGAAAATTGCTCTAAGTCACAGGCACACTTGGTGCTAAGTGAAACGTGACGGTGCCTGGGGACATTTCCTAAGGAGGCCCTGAGCCTGCAATGAGACTCGAGCAAGAAATCCAGGGGGCTCCCTGTGGGTGCAGGGGTCAGCGCATCTCACTGCAGGACTGGGGCCTGAGTGCAAACAGAGGCTAGGGACACCATTCCTTACCCATCCTGGCTAATAGCCATTTATGGACTTAACCACCATGAATTTATCCAGTTCTCTTTTAAACTCTGTTATAGTCCTAGCCTTCACAACCTCCACAGGCAAGGAGTTCCACAGGTTGACTGTGCGCTACATGAAGAACTTCCTTTTATTTGTTTTAAACCTGCTGCCCATTAATTTCATTTGGTGGCCCCTAGTTCTTATATTATGGGAACAAGTAAATAACTTTCCCTTATTCACTTTCTCCACACCACTCATGATTTTATATATCTCGATCATATCCCCCCCTTAGCCTCCTCTTTTCTTGAAAAGTCCTAGCATCTTTAATCTTTCCTCATATGGGACCCATTCCAAATCCCTAATCATTTTAGTTGCCCTGTTCTGAACCTTTTTTAGTGCCAGTATATCTTTTTTGAGATGAGGAGACCACATCGTACGCAGTATTCAAGATGTGGGCGTACCATGGATTTATATAAGGGCAATAAGATATTCTCCGTCTTATTCTCTATCCCTTTTTAATGATTCCTAACATCCTGTTTGCTTTTTTGACCGTCTCTGCACACTGTGTGGACGTCTTCAGAGAACTATCTACGATGACTCCAAGATCTCTTTCCTGATTAGTTGTGGCTAAATTAGCCCCAATCATGTTGTATGTATAGCTGGGGTTATTTTTTCCAATGTGCATTACTTTACATTTATTCACATTACATTTCTTTTGCCATTTTGTTGCCCAATCACTTAATTTTGTGAGATCTTTTTGAAGTTCTTCACAGTCTGCTTTGATCTAAACTACCTCGAGCAGTTTAGTATCAGCTGCAAACTTTGCCACCTCACTGTTTACCCCTTTCCCCAGATCATTTATGAATAAATTGAATAGGATTGGTCCTAGGACTGACCTTGGGGAACACCACTAGTTATCCCTCTCCATTCTGAAAAATTACCATTTATTCCTACCCTTTGCTCCCTGTCTTTTAACCAGTTCTCAATCCATGAAAGAATCTTCCCTCTTATCCTATGACAACTTCATTTATGTAAGAGCCTTTGATGAGGGACCTTGTCAAAGGCTTTCTGGAAATCTAAGTACACTATGTCCACTGCATCCCCCTTGTCCACATGTTTGTTGACCCCTTCAAAGAACTCTAATAGATTAGTAAGACACGATTTCCCTTTACAGAAACCATGTTGACTTTTGCCCAACAATTTATGTTCTTCTATGTGTCTGACAATTTTATTCTTTACTATTGTTTCAACTCATTTGCCCGATACTGACATTAGACTTAATCTGTAATTGCTGGGATCACCTCTAAAGCTCTTTTTAAATATTGGTGTTACATTACGTATCTTCCAGTCACTGGGTACAGAAGCTGATTTAAAGGACAGGTTACTAACCATAGTTAATAGTTCCGCATTTTCACATTTGAGTTCTTCCAGAAGCTTGGGTGAGTGCCATCTGGTCCCGGTGACTTGTTACTGTTAAGTTTATCAATTAATTCCAAAACCTCCTCTAGTGACACTTCAATCTGTGACAATTCCTCAGATTTGTCACCTACAAAGGATGGCTCAAGTTTGGGAATCTCCTTAACATGGGAGGTTTGGGAATCTCCCTACACCGCTGGGAACATGACCTTGGGCGCAGGCTCAACAGATGAGATGAGAGTGAGCAGATCAAGCTGCTTCCTGGAATATTCAGGGACTGGAGAATCAGTGAAATGACATCACAGGTCCCAGGCACCAGCTGCCTAGCCATTGTCAAGTGTTCTGTAGCGGCTGAGAGCCCTGGAGAGCAAGGCTGCTGGCTACACCTTTCCAAAGGCACAGATCCCACCAGAAGGGAACGGCATAGCCTCTCCTCTCCCCTTTGGCAAGCCTAGCACCATTTCACCAGGATCCTGACCTTGAGCCTCCATACACCCCCTCTCCACCTTGCTCTGCCCACAGGGCCAGGCCCGCTCCACTCTAGCTCAAACAGAAGCTGTGGGCTTGATGCAGGAATCACGGGGTGATGTTCTATGGCCTGGCTTACCCAGGAGGTCACGAGTCAGACAAACTCTTGCGTACACAGATAGTTTGTCAAGAGCAACTTTTGTGTTGCAAAAGCGACTTCCACTGTCCTGTGTAAGGAAGATTTCAGTCCACACAAGGGAGCATGGTCCTTTTGGCAGACAGAAGAGATTCCTTGATAACTGCATTGGTGACATCAAGTCAGGTGACAAGCTACCCATTTGTCTGCACTTTCTGTCTATGCAAAGCTCATGTCACAAAATACACCCCACAGCCAAGCAGAATAGAAACCTGCCAAGAAATCCACAAGGAGCAGATATGGGAAGGCTCTGTACAAACAATCAATATATATTTTGTAACAACCTTTATTCAGAACCCTGATTTTACTGCTGTTACAAATGGACTCGACATGATTTGCATGCAGTGAGGAACTCTAGAGGCTTAAAGATCTGGAAAGGTTTCGATGCACTATTCTGTTGCTGTTGCATCCTCCTTTTGCTCTGGTTGGTTGGCAAGATATTTGCTATGCACCCTCCTTTTATACTTACTGTTTCAGTGATAACGCCAGAGAAAACTTTTTGGCTCACCTCAGCCTTTGAGAGTAGCCAGTAACCATGACCTTTAAAGTAAATATTTTATCTTTAATTGTTCTAGCTCTTTTCAGTGGGACAGAAATGCTCACTTTTTTCCCACCAGTAGAAGCTTTCTTGTTTCCCAATGCATCATTTCACCCCATTACGCAGACTACCGGGTTTTGTTGTGTTGTTTATTTATGGCTCAGGAATACTCAAAAGGCAGGTTTGGTCAGAGTGTGTGTGCCAAGTCAAAAGGTCTGCCCGGTGTGAAACTCAGTCTAAAACTTTAAATGGGAAGTGGTCCAGCAGGAGGACAGATCACAAATCCCATGTGGCCCAGATTTTTGATTCTCAGTTCAATTTTATGTTCATTAGTAAAAGGCAAAACTACCATTTTTAGCAATGGCCAGAGCGAACTGACAGTGGATTTCCATTTAATATTAACTTAATTAAAGGTGACCTGTAAAAGATTTTTATGACTTTTGGCCTTTTTTGATTTTCGACAATGTATTAAAAAGGGGAGGTTATTTTCTCTGCTTTTAATTTTAAATGTAAAAACATCAGCAATAACAATTCTGATCTTCCCTGGTTCTGCTGGAGGATTCATTAAAGGTACTAGGGGATATATGTAATCTCTCTCGTCTTAACTGCTGGGGTGCAATGTTGAAACTTTAACTGACTTCTTTTCTCCAAAATGTCTATTCATCATGGAAGTTAATCGGTGTTAACAAGAGTAAATAAAATCCAGGTGTTACACAGTCTGATTAAAAATCCCTTCCCCTCTGACTCGCTCAGCTTTCACTCTCCAGTGTGGCTAACTCTTGTGTGTCTGGGCATATCTGAGGGAGTTTCTTAAAGCCCCTGTTGCTGGAATCAAGAGACTGTCTGAGAATCCCAGCTTTCAGTTTCTAGCCTTCATGGCCATAGAAAAAAGTTTGAAAAATTGAAAGTACATCCCGAACATTCTGAAGCCAGAAGGCAATCAAAAGAAGGAATTATTTAAGAATGCTCAGGATGTTAAAGCCAATCTCGATTTTTTGGGGCCCCATCTTGTGCTTCTTGAACACCAGAGGTTAGCAATGATGCTCTCTCGGCAGCTAATTGCACTGATCGTGATCCTCCCACTGGTACCTTGTGCTCCCGCATCTATAACCATCTATTGCATCTCATCACATTAGACTCTCAGCTTGCTGGGGTTGCACTTGTGTACACTGCTTAATGCTATGGACCTCAATCCCTAGCTGGGGCCATTAACTGCAGCCCCAACCCAAATAATGAACACTAAATCAGACACTGCGGTCGCAGGGCAGTTCTCTTCCAAGCTGGCCTCGGTAGTAAAACGTGGCTGGAACAGGAGCAGAGTTGGGCCAAAGCAGAGCACAATTGCAAGTCTCACCCCAGGGTGAAAGCACAGCTCTCTGCTCTTCATAAACATGACAAAAATGGTGAATGGGAGAGAGGAGGCTACACTCAAACAGGGGTCCCATCTCGCTGTCTTTTCACACACAGAGCCCTGCTGCCCATCGCCATTGTATCTGAGCACCTTCCACGTAAAATCGATAGCAACAGTGACATCCCTAGTAGGCTCCATGGAATCTACAGCCCTTCTCCCTTTCTGGGGTCTAAACTCCCCCCCACCTCTTGTTGGCTGTAGGGGCTTAGGGCCGTGGTGGGGTGTTCAGTTTGTGAATGTCCCATACGATGGAAAGACTTCCTCAAAGAGGAAGATTTTGCAGTGTTTCCTGAAGCTGGCCTGATTTCTGATGGACGATTGCCCCCCAGACAGGTCCCCTCGACACAGAATGCTTTGTCCCCAGCTTTGTTATGTTTCGTCCTGAGCTTTGAGCTCCGTTTAGTTCCATAGGAGTGCAGCTGGCACGGGAGTTCATCCATCCAAAGAATGAGTGTAATGTAGCTTGAGCCATTCATTGCTTTGAAAATTAGGAAAATGAGGACTGAAGTCTGACTTCTGACAAGGAACGTGTCTGAGGCTGTGGCTACATGGCAGCTGGGGAGGTGAGACTGCACCATGAGCAGACTTACCCCAGTTAGCTTGCTAAAACTAGCAGTGAAGCCACAGCAGCATGGATGGCATATGTAACCAGGTCCTGCTGGACTTGTATTCAGGAGGCTGGGAATTAATTCCCAAGGAATTCAATCATTTCTCTGCTTGGGGCAAGTTGACGGAGTAGCTGGTACAATCAAGGTGTCTGGACCTCATGGGATCTTGTTCACCCTTTGTTAAATGACAGCTCGATCCTGCCTCCCTTAAACACCCCCATCGGCTTGTCGTCACTGAGGATAGCTGACGCACTGTATTGAGCCACTTGCTGTGGTGGTGTAAATCTGGAGTACCTTGACTTGTGCAGTGTAACACAGCAGCATCTGGCCCGGCCAATTGCAATGGCAGGTGGTTCTGAGGTTGCACTGCAGGCTCAGTGCTGCCGCTGGACAGGTAGAGACGCTGCTTGAAAGGATTCATTGGCAAATGACTAGTAATTGCAGGGGAAGTACAAATGGACTTCTCGGTGCATAGTGAGAGACGTTCAGATTCAGCTCTCAAAAGATGTGTGCACTGCAGAGTGCTGAAGTGAAGAGTCCCCCAGCTGGTGTGGGGGAGAAGCACAAGGAGCACAGTCACTTAAATACAATGTGAAAAACCCCTGGGCTTTCAGACTGGCCTAGTTTTTCAGAGACAAATGAGAACAAGAGGGAGGGAAGGGAGAGTCATGCTGGGCTATTTGATACATAAGGTTGTCATGGAAAGTGCTACATAATGAAAGGCTTCCTCTTGCCTCAGATGCTCCAGTCATGCTGTAGACAGAGTGTGTCATAACAAAGCAAGCGGCAGCCATGCATCGGCAGAGCTCCGGTGGCAGGGTTTTCTCCAACAGCACCACGCAAACTGTGCAATCTCCCCCTTCCCACCTCACGCATTGTTCTTATATGATGGCAGCATATGCACTCACCTCTAATCTGTCTCGACATAAACTGATGCAGCTGCCCACTCTCAATGTCAGTGGGGGGCTAGGGGGAACAGCGCTTTACGGGAGTGCAGCCTTGCTTTGAAGACAAATGGGGAGGGATATTCTACATTGCTAGTTGTATTGCAGTAGCACAGAGAGCCGCCAGCCAAGATCAGGGCCCCATTGTGCTGGGCACTGTGCAAACACAGAGGGTAACACGGTTGCTGGTACGCAGAGCTAAACAGAAAAGGCAAAGGGCAGGAGAAAGGAAGGCTTATTACTCCCACGTTACACATGGGGGAATTAAGAGAGAGGATGATTAATGGCCAGACACCGACACCTCAGTCCTTCAGCAGATTCACTGACTTCAATGGGCTGACTCATGCAGCAAGACACCTCTCAATGCGAGTGGAAGCATCAGCTGCTGGGACCAAGCCACGGTTCCACAGGGTACCTGTGCCCAGCTGGAATTGCACTGTGATCTCCTGGGCCCCAGGCTGGTACACGACTCTCAGCTCGCCCTCCCGTCCAGGGACGTGGCTCATTCTAGACCCAACAGTAACCATGTTCCAGACACATCCTGTACCTCATTCTTATCATTCACAATAATTTAGGGCATGTCTGTGCCCAGCCTGGGCTACCCAAGCTGCTGTGACTCCAGCTAGCAGGGGAACAGGAACAGGAACAGTGAAGACTCTGCAATGTGAGCGTCAGCGCAGGTAGGCCAAGCCCGGCCCTGACACTGGGGACATCCCTAGCTTGCTCCGAGGCCCATGCTGCCCTCTCTTCACTCCTTCTGTCCATGCCCAGTTAGATCCAAGTCAGCTTGGGCAGGCTACCTGTGCACCGCTCCTGCTATGTAAACAGCCTGTGAGCAGAAATGTGGAGTCATGAAACTCGGATTACAGAAAGGGCTATTTACACTAAAGGCTGGAAACCCAGGACATTGACGTCTGCTGGATAACTAATATTCATGCATCCCGCAGTGCGTGTCCCCCATTGGGGGCTTGACAGGGGGCCCAGTGTGCCTCAACCTCAAAAGCACTTTTCCTCTCTGCGTCGTACCTGAGCACTGCAGAACCCCACCCCGATCATGACAGTATTTAAGTGCCGTTTGATTTAGAATGAAATCCAAGCAGAACGGCAATGAATATTTAAGGGTCTATTTGTCAAGAGCAGAACAGATCTTTCTACCTCTCGATAGCAGGTAATAAGGAGAAGTTCAGTAGGTGCATATGTTTATAGCAGCCAGCACAGCAATACTCTACTAATACATCATAGTCTTATTGGCCCATTGCAAACTGTTGGTGCATTAAACAGCTCTTGTCCCCACCTCGATGATTAAACCTTTCTCAAAGATTTCCCAAAGACCTGTGGAGATCACTGGGTGAGGTTCTCTGGCCTATGTTACACTGGAGGTCAAATAAGATAATCAGCATCCTCCCTTCTGGCCTTAAAAATTTGTGCAGCGATAAAGAGGGAAATGCATTACCACTGTTAAATGGTGAGGAGTGTAATGGGTGACTGTCCCTTAAGAGTAGTAAGGACTAATGGTCACTCAATACCTAGTTCAGGTGTGTCCTTCAAGTCCTGGGACTTTTTAGAGTGGCTGAAGACCTTGGGAAGGCAGAGTTAGGTGTTGGGAGATAGGGAGACAGTCTCAGGGGGACAGTTCAGGCTTGGGGAAAAGTCAGGCTACTGTTTCTTTAAGGGCCTGGGACCAAGAGACTTGTAGAATGGCTGGGGCAGGGCTCCCCTCTCTCTCAACCAATCAGGACAAGCTGCGGGAAGACGACTGTATATATTCAGTCTCTTCTGTCAGACCAGGGACCAGACTGTTACTTGTGGCCCTGTTATAAACATACAGCTAAAGGTAGCATAAAATCCCTCCTTTACATGTAAAGGGTTAAGAAGCTCAGATAACCTGGTTGGCACCTGACCAGAAGGACCAATGGGGAAAGAAAATACTTTCAAATCGGGGGGGAGTCTTTGTTTTGTGCTCTGTGGATGTTCTCTCAGGAGACAAAGGGAGAGACCAAGCAAGTAATCCAGCTCCTACTGAAATGATACATCTAATATTACAGAAATAGTAAGTAATAGCAAGGAAATGCATTAGAGTATCTTTTGTTTTAGCTTGTAAATTTTCCCTGTGCTAAGAGGGAGGTTTATTCCTGGTTTTTTGTGACTTTAAAGTTTAGCCTAGAGGAAAATCCTCTGTGTTTTAACTCTTATTACCCTGTAAACTTACCTTCCATCCTGATTTTACAGAGGTGTTTCTTTTACTTTTTTTCCTTATAATAACAGTTCTGTTTTTAAGAATCTCATTGGGTTTTTAGTGTCCCAAAAACCCAAGGGTCTGGTCTGGGCTCACCTTGGTTACTCTCAAGCCTCCCCAGGAAAGGGGGTGAAGGGGCTTGAGGGGATATTTGGGGGAAACAGGAACTCCAAGTGGTCTTTTTCCTGAATTTTTGTCTAACTCACTTGGTGGTGGAAGCATACTGTCCAAGGACAAGGAAGAATTTGTGCCTTGGGGAAGTTTTTAACCTAAGCTGGTAAAAATAAGCTTAGGGGGTCTTTCATGCGGGTTCCTACATCTGTACCCCAGAGTTCAGACTCAATAAAGTTGAACCCCAGACAGGGAATTTTGTCTTATGCCTTTGGACTGTGTTTTAAAGGGGCCCTGACAGAAGGGGGAACTGAGGCAGAGTGTTTCAGAGCCGTGCTTGGCTAGATGGACAGGCAAGCTCCTTTACAGATAGGCAAATTGGTTAGTGGGCTGGCAATGGGCCATAGCTCTTTGCACGCATGCGCACATCTCCCCACCTTCTGTGGGCTGCCAGTCCAAGCCAGGTTCAGGTTGCTAGTGGCTGAAAGTTTATTCATTCAAATGTATGTTAGACTAGAACAAACAAGAGCATTCATGCCCAAACTCTTGGGCCCCTTCACCAAACCCTTAAAAACATAATCATACAGGCAGAGACTGTGCAATTATCTCCAGGTAACACTGCCCCGGCAGCAACAACATAACCTCCTCCCACACCTAACTCCCTATAGGCCAGGAGACAAGCTGGGCCTTGCAGATTGTTAACCAATATGAGTTGTTATGGACGAAGAGGGGAAGGTTGGTTCCAGAACCATGGGGGCCTAGTGGAAAACAACCTTCCACTCCCTGCTCCCTTTACACCAATGGGATTTCAGATCAGGCACCTCCAGTGACTGCAGCTGAGAGAGATGTTCTCCTAGCCTAGGTGGTATCTGACTGATGAAGTTTCAGTGGCTTTTACAAAATAATTGTGAAACTCCTGCAGAAACACCTGGCAGCCCTGTTATGAATCTGTTCCTTTAAATGTGCTATTTGCATCTGTTCCAAAAGACCACATCACCTTCCACATAAATCACTGGTTCCATACTGACTCAGAATAAAGAACAACACTTACTGAATCACCAGAAGCTCTTCCTCCTGAAGTACCTTGCAGGTCTTCCATTCAAATATGGTCACCAGAACGCTCCTTAGAACAGGATATGTGGTAGGGCTGCAGAGAAGTTTATATGAATTCAGGCGGTTTTGTGCAATATGGTGCAATCTTTCTTTACCCAACCTCTGCATGTTTTGTATATGATCCTTTTTGTGCTTCCACAGGAATGGACATACCGGATCAGTTTATCTAGCCCAGTATCCTTTCTGAAAATTACCAGTACCAGGTGATTCAGAGGCTGATTTAAAGCCAATACAATAGATATATGTGCAATGATATGCTCAGAGTTTCTTCCTAACCTCAAGCAATTCATGGTTTAGTTATTCCTTGAAACATGAGTTCAGATCCCATGAAACCTTGTTATCTAACATAACTGTAGATATTCTTGTTATACAGAGAAATGTGTAGAGCAAGATCCTAGTGATTTTGGGGGCCCAACCTGGGACACCTCAAAAAGGCTTGATTCTCAGCACTTCTTGAATACTGGGCCCCTCTAAGGCACCCAAACCCACTTGGAAAAGTATTGGCCTTAATCTTTTTTCTGAGTTCTATTAAACTCATCACCTCAATATTTTGTGGCAGTGAGTCCCACAAGTTAACTAGGCAACTGTATGTAAAATAAGCATTTCAGTTTTAAATATGTTGTCTTTTAGGCTGTCCCCTTGTTTTAGTATTATACCTCATTGACTTTCTCTCTAGCAGTCATTGTTTTAATTACCTCTTATTCATTTCCTCTCTAGACAAAGCATTCCTAACCTTTTAAGTCTCTGCTCAGATGGAAGTCTTTCCCAACTCTGACCATACTTGTAGCCTTCCTCCAGACATTTTTCATTTCTGCAATATTCTTTCTGTGATGAGGGGGTCAAGAATTAATTAGTATAGTTCCAGTATCAGTCTCTCTACTTGGCTTAATCCAACCTAACATCTTGTTTATTTTCGTGATTGCTACTGCATGTTAAATAAATGTTTTCAATGACCCATCCACAATGACTTATTTCCCTTTCACCTATTAATATTCCACTATTATAATTAGCCCATTTGTCCACCCAGAAGAAAGTCATTTCATATTACAGTCAGGTCACTTAGTTTTGATTTGACACCTTTGCAGCACACTAATCAACATGTGAGCTGAATGTCCAACATTAGATCTCAGATTTATGGCCAGTGGAATGGAAAGAAGAGCTACAGAAAAATGAGCTGTTGGAAACTAATTGTGTATTAGCTGAGTTGATTGTACATCTTCATTGATAAAGTGATTTCTATTGACAAGGTGGCTCACTTTTTCTCCCCAGACAGGAACTGCAGGCTGAATTCAAACACACACCCAGGGCCGGCTCCAGACCCCAGCGTGCCAAGTGCGCGCTTGGGGCGACGTCCCACGGGAGGGCGGCAGGCGGCTCCGGTGGACCTCCCGCAGGCATGCCTGCAGAAGGTCCGCTGGTCCTGCGGCTCCGGTGGAGCATCCGCAGGCATACCTGCGGGAGGCCCACCGGAGCCACGGGACCAGTGGACCCTCTGCAGGCACGTCTGCAGGAGGTCCGCGGGACCGGCGACCGCCAGAGTGCCCCCCACGGCGTGCCGCCCTGCTTGGGGCGGTGCAAATCCTAGAGCCGCCCCTGAACACACAACAAATGATTTGTCACCAAGAAAGATTGTGAGATAGTGATTAAAACTGAGAGTATTGAATAGATATGCTGGTCCACATTCTCAGCCACCTAATGAAACTGTGTGACAGACGTTCTGAGTTTTGACAAGCTCTAGTCTGGGGTATTGTAGTACTTCCTGTGGAATCACAGAAGTGTACTGGAACACTGCGAGTAACAACTCCAACACACACATGCAGGGCTTGACTTTGTACTAGGGTCCCAGATCAGATACAACAATATAGTAACATACGAGACAACAATTTAACAGTAAGATAAAGATACAAGACTATCTGTTGGTAAGGAGTTTGTCTACAGTGATCATCACATTACATAAATTCACTGCCTACAACCCCGTCCCACCCTGTGTAGTGGTTGTGTATAGGATGTGGCCTTTAACTCCACCTAGGGCTAGAATAAGTGATACTGGAAGATTTCAGAGGTGCCTTATCCATGGTTTGGAAGGGAATTGTTCCCCAAAGACTGATTAAAAAGTCTTGGCATGAGATGGTTTTGATGAAGGGGTTGGGCTTAATTTAATCTTGGGAGAAAAGCTCTTCCATAACATCTTTATTTCTGATTTTTTAAATTATTACTATTTAGGTGGACTTCAAAGAGAACTTGGTAAGTGTTTCCCTCCCCCTCCCTTTTTCATAGAATATCAAGGTTGGAAGGGACCTCAGGAGGTATCTAGTCCAACCCCCTGCTCAAAGCAGGACTAATTTCCAGGCAGATTTTTACCCCAGTTCCCTAAATGGCCCCCTCAAGGATTGAACTCACAACCCTGGGTTTAGCAGGCCAATGCTCAAACCACTGAGCTATCCCTCCCCCCAATGCATCTTTTTTTAATCCTGTAATGCATCCTTTTTTATTAATCAGATCTGTATTGCTGGGGAATCTTCCTTTGGGAACACAGAGAGAAGTGAATTAATATTTTTCTGGATAATACATGCTCAGGTAGTACTTGAATGGGATGCTGTCCTGATGTTATTCTGTGCACATTCATAGGGGAAGGACAGCCCAGGGGCTAGCGTGTTAGCCTAGAATTCTGAAAGCTTCAGTTCAGATCCCTTCTCCTGTGTGACATTGGGCAAATCACTTAGTTTCTTTTTTGCCAGAAGCTGGGAATGGGTGACAGAGGATGGGTCACTTGATGATTGCCCGTTCTGTTCATTCCCTCTGGGGCACCTGGAGTTGTCAGAAAACAGGATACTGGGTCAAACAATATATGCCATTCAACCTAAAACAACCCAAAACAAACACATTTTAAGATTATTATTTTTTTTTTATTTATTTTTGGTGTAAACCTAAAAATCAGTTATTTGCACAGTTCTGGGAGAAGAAGCCAAAGATGCACAAAACTTCCCACACTGGTTTCACCTGCTGCTCTATGGGTCTGCTCTTATATACATCCAGTGCTTAATGTGTAATGAAAGAGGTTCCGGGGCTCAAGCGTTTTTCCTACATTCATAATTGATGAAGCAAGCCCAGAGGTACCAGGTCTACAAACTGCCAAGCCTAGAGATGCCGGGGTGCAATGCTGGCGTGCCCTGGCACAAATTTAAGCAGTGAACACATCCCCTTCCCCACACAGACCTCCTTATTCCTGATGTACGATTTGATAGGAATTTTTATTGTCAGCTATCCTAGTGATCAGGCTATACTGGGAGTTTTGTCTTCAGGGGGAAAGATGACTTTGTCAGTTTTTGTTAAAGTTTGATTCTATAGCAGTTTCCTCTCCTCTGCTGAAAACAGAAGATGATCTTCTCCTTCCTCCTTAGATAATGTCGTGAGGAGACCTGGGTGAAAAATGGATATTTCAGTTCATTGGCAATTTCAAAAAAATGAAGACAAATTTGTTTTGGGTCAGGCCAGAAACGAAAATTTTTAGAAAGTTAAAAATATGATTTAAACAAAATGTTTTATTTTGAGCATTATAAACTTTTTTTTGCTTTTTTAAAAATAAAATTAATTGAAATTTTGAAATGAAAAATTGTTCCCAACCAAAAAAATCAAAATATTTCATTTTTAAAATGTCAAAACAAAATATTCTGATTTTTTTTGAATATTTTTATTTGTCTTAAACAAATAATTTGGCAAAATTGACATGGATTTGGAAAATGTTTGTGTTGTTGAATCTGCATTTTTCACCACCAAAAGTTTTGGCCTAACAATGTCACCAACTCTAGTTGTGAGAGCGACCCATTGTTTTATTCCACTTTAACCACTGTTTGTGCTAAAATCTCTCTCTGCTTCTTCAGCCTGTCCTAACGCCCTTTACTGGTGGCTCGCCTCACTCTAGAGAGATGGCCTCTTGGCTGGTAGCCCTTTCTACCTGGCCTTCATTATTCCCCATGGAACTTAAATTAGGGGTATATCAAACCATGCTATGGTGTGACCTGACTTTAAATATTAGGAAGGAGGAGCACAGCAGGGGTTCTGTTCATGAAAAAGAAATGGGAATAAAATCTGCTGGGGCTCCCCAGCGTTCCTGGGTCTCTGATCCCCTCTCTGGGGAGAGGCATCTGCAGGAGAGGAAAGATTCTGCATCTCAGACCTGGCGCAGATGGCCTTTCGCTTGTGTTACTGACCTGTTCCTGCTCGGGTTTGTGACTCTGTCCTGCACTCTGCTGAGGGGAGATATGATTGCTCTTTATAAATAGATCTGGAAAATGAAAGGGAAATAAACAAGGAAACACTTTGATATGCTTTATTTACATAAAGATCCTCTGCCCCAGCCAGAGCCCTCATCCCCCCTGCACCCTAATCCTCTGCCCCAGCCCTGAGCCCCCCCACATCATGAACCCCTCATCCTCAGCCCCACAGCCCTCACCCCTGTACTCCCTTCTATCCCCAAACTCTCTCCCAGAGAGTGCACACCCTCCCCCTTCCCACAAACCCCTTCCCAACCCCAAACTCCCTCCCAAACCCTGCATCCTTCACCCCCTCCTGCACACCCACCCCCTACCCCAGCCCAGAGCCTGCACCCAGCACCCAAACTCCATCCCAAAGCCTGCACCCTGCACCCCTCCTGCACCCTAATCCCCAGCCCAGGATCTGCACCCGACCTCCCCCCCCGAACCCCCTCCCAGAGCCCTAGGCAGGTGGGGGCAGAGTTTGGGGGGGTGGAGTTGGGGTGCGGGTTCTGGGCACCACCAAAATTTCTACAAAGTTGCCACCCATGGCCCTAGGAGCACAAGCAGTGACAGTGGTGGGGGTGAGTGTGCTGCTGGGGGGAGCAGGAAAGGGGGGCTCCTCCCCCAGAGCTTGCTGCTGCCGGCAGGGAAAGGGCCGAGGGGAGTCGTCCTCTCTGGCCCCTGTCCCAGAGCAACACCCTGCACCCCAAACTCATCCCCAGCCCTGCCCCACCCCAGAGCCCACACCCCCAGCCAGAGCTTTCACCCCCCCACTGCACCCTCTGCCCCCACCACAAACCCTTCATCTCCGGTCCCAACCAGAGCCCTCATCCCCCTGCACGCTGACCCTCTCCCCCAGCCCTGAGCCCCTCCCATTCCCAGCCCCAGCCAGAGCCCTCACCCTGAGCCCCTCCCACACTCCAAACCCCTCACCTTCAGCCAGTCCTCACCCCTGCACCCCGTCCCTCTGCACCCCTCCCTCCGTACCCCTTCCCACCCCCAAACTCTCTCCCAGAGCCTGCACCCCATTCCCCTGCTCCAGCCTAGGGCCTGCACCCCAGACCTCCTCCCTCACCCAAACTCCCTCCCAGAGCCATTGGCAGAGTTTGGGCGGAGCGGGTTCTGGGCACCACCAAAGTTTCTACAAACCTGCCCCCCCTGCCCCCCCTCAGGGTTATGACTGATCCAGTGTCAAATCGCTCAGGATTGTTGGGCAGATCCTGCCGGGCGTATCCCCATCTCACATGTCTCCGATCCTCAGACAGGGCGAGCTGGGGATGAGCCGTGTCTGGATCCAGAGTCACCGTCACTGGGGACAGAGAGAATCAGAGCGTTAGGGGCAGAGCTCAGCCCTGGGGAAGGCGGGGACCATTTCTCACACTCCCCAGCAGCCCTGGTCTGGCTGGGACAGGCCTGGATCCCAGGGAGCTGCCTCTGTCCTGGGCACCTGACACTGAGCAGAGACGTCACTGCAGTTCTCAGCCTGGGCAATGGGACCCACTTTTGTACATTGCCATTTGGTTACAGAGGCTGCAGCTCCCTGTTCCCCAGCTGGCTGTAGCTCAGATGGCAGAGTCTGGAGCATAGGTGCCGACTCCGTGGGTGCTCCGAAAAATTGGGCAGCTCCCCACCCCCCCCAGCTCACCTCCACCTCCGCTCCGGCTCCTCCCCTGAGCGCACCGCGTGCCCGCTTCCCCCCCCAGCTCCCAGCACTTGCACCTGTTTCGCTCGGCCAGGAGGGAGGGGGCAGGAGGGGGAAGGCAGCACGCTCGGGGATGAGGTGGGGCCAGGGGGGGGATTTGGAGAAGGGGTCCAATAGGGGCAGGGAGGGGGCTGAGACTTTGGGGAAGGGGTTGGAATGGGGGTGGGGAAAGGGTGGAGTCAGGGTGGGGCCCGGGGGCGCGAGCACCCACCGGCACTGGGGAAGTTGGCGCCTATGGTCTGGAGAGGAAAAGGGTCACAGAGATGAGAGCACCTGGTCTCTGATTTACAACGCCAGCCTGGGGAGCTGCTCCTCTGCCCTGAGTGCCTGGGACCCAGCAGAGATGCCCTGGCAGCTCCTCTCCCCCTGCTGGGACCTGCTGTGAGGGCTGCAGAAACTGCCTCTCTCCCCTTCCTGCTGGGGCTGCTCCTCGGAGGGTGAGCGAGGAGGAACCTGACGTTGTGCAGAGGGGAGTGAGAGGAGGGAGGCACCAGATATAAACCCAGGGGGAAGCTGCACGCTGAGCCCATCAGTGCAGGTTCTCAGCATTTAGTGTTTGTGTTTCTATTTCTTGGGCGGGTGGGGGGTGTCACAGTCGGTGTTGGGTTGGTTTGTGTCTTTACCTTCTTGTTTATAAAACTGTCTTCATGCATTTTTTTTCTCTGAAGTGAAAAGCTTAATCCTTTCTCAATAAGCTGCCAAATGCTTCACTGATACAACTCAGAAGCAAACAGTGAAATACAAGTACAGAGCCAATATTCATAACTTCAAATACAAGAATGATACACACAGCATAAGCATAACCAGCAAATGACAACCTGTTCATAGACACCTCACTTCACCATCTTTGTACAAGATTTGTTGCAACTATATGACAGTGGTTGCAATAATGGTCTATATGGTCATAGTTCAATTAGATAAGGTCACACCCCTATCTGCTCTCAATGGACTTGCCTGGGAACGTTCCATCTGGAGTCTAGGTCGTGGCTTCTGCTGTGACTAAGCGAAATCAGGCATGGACGTGGGACGTGCCCATGTGACTCCAAACACCATCTCGTTACCTGTCATTTTCCACTCTCTCCGCTGAGGGCTTTGTTTGAAACAATGGGGGTTTCCATCCACAAGCTATAAAAGGCCCTGGACACATCTCCATTTGGCCTCTTTCCTGCTCAGACCTCTTGATGATGACCTTATACTAATGGGAGCGTTCTAACCAAAGGACTGAGGACCTTCCAATGATTCAGAAGCAACCAGAGACTTAAAAAGCCAACAGTTTATTCCATCACTGCTACAAGCGTGATCCAAGAACTTTGCAATTCTTGTATGTATTTGATTCCTTCAACCAATTTTAACTCTCACCTTCCTTCCTTTCCAGAAATAAACCTTTATATTTTAGATACTAAAGGGCTGGCAACAGCATGATTACTGGGCTCAGATCTGAGTTGTATATTATTGACCTGGGTATGTGGCTGGTCCTTTAAGATCAGAAGAACCCTTTCGGTTGATGAAATTGGGTTCCAATAACCACTCATCAGTAATTTCAGTGGTTTTGGTGGCGATATAAAGCCTGGAATGACTAAGGAGGCTGCTTTTCTGACTTCTCGTTAGCCAGTGTGGTGAAACAGAAGTTAACTTTTCTTGCTGGTTTGATTTATCTTATGGGAGCAAAATCACCATTTTGGGGGTATGTCTGCCCCATTTCTCAGCACTTTGGCCTGAATTTGGTATTCTCAGTTGTGACCCACTAAGGCACAGTGAGAGATGGCTTTTGCTCCTCTGCCTACTGCTAATGACAGTGAAGCTGCAAGACAAAGTCAACAGCAGAGCCAGAGCCAGAAGCTGCATCTTCTATCTTTGCTGTTCTCTTCTTTCCCGTATGTGTACGTTTGCCTTATCTTGCCACCTAGGAAATGGGATTGGACTTTAACAAGAGACACCACAACAATGACAGCTCCAGCCCATCTCAGCTGATCTCTCTGATTTCCCCAGGACAGCTGTTACCTTCTTCAAAACCACCCAAGAGACCGTCACATAAGGAACTTTCCTTCTAAAAACTCTCCCAGCTGAAGAGAAAGGGCACAGGGGATGCTGTTAAAGACAAGCCTTACTGACTCCTTTACATTTCCATTGCTTTAACTCTGTCTCTGTTTCTCTCTGTGTTTCAGTAACACACTAGCAGGGATGTGAGAGGTGTGTTTGCCATGGGACTAAGCGGGCTGAAGTCTCTCTACCAAACCGCCAGCCTTGTTTCCCCCGTTCAGTGTTGGACGGTGACAGCGGCACGTTAACACCTTTCACTCTTTCGGGGACCTTGAGCCTGTTTAAATGACCACAGAAGTTCCCGCCCCCTGTGTGAGTGGCATGGGGGACTGAGCGTCTTTTCTCCTTTCTCCCCTCCAGGATGTCAGAAGCCCCATAGACGGGGCGTGGCTCCTCCCCCTGCACACGCCATTAGTCTGGCCACAGGCTGAGACAACACAACTGTCCCAGGGCACAACTGCAACGTGGTGAAGGTGACACGTGGGTCGCAATCTCCTTTGGTTTATTACAAACCTGGGTTTCTGCATTTCCTACAAAACTAAATCTGTTTTCTAAATCGCTTCTCTGCTCAGGCTGCGGCTACGCCCCCTTGTGTCGGTAGAACGTATGTTGCTCAGGGGTGTGAATGAGCCACCCCCCGAGTGACACAGTTACACTGACCCAAGCGCCGGTGTGGGCAGGGCTATGTCGCTGGGAGAGCTTCTCCTGCCAACATGGCTACGGCGCTCGCTGGGGGTGGGGAGTCTCAGCGGCTACACTCAAGAGCTAACGGCGGGGCCGCTGCACCGGTGCCAGCGTGAGCTCCCCAGAGCAGCCACCACCTCAGGGCAGGGACGATGGCCCTGACTGGGGACACAGTACGGGCCTGTCACCTCCAGGGCACTGGGTTCTCTTCTGCCCCCGGCAGGAGTGAACAAACGTCTGTATGACGTGGTGACCATTCACAGACCGGTGAGGAATGAGCTGGTGTGAGGGGAGCTGATCTCGGTCCAGTGGCAGGTGGGCAGATGGCCACAGAACAATGACCAGCAGGAACACTGGAATCTATTGGCCATCAAAGCATGGAGGCCGAGGAGTGAATTGCCCACGGGACCGAACTCATCCTGTCCCCAGAGCTGGTCTCCGTAAATCAGGGTGAAGCACATTGACGGGACACCTCGGGGAAGCTTGCACAGCCATTGCTGGGGCAGCAGCTATTCTGTGGCTGGATACACAGAGACTCATTCTCCAGTCCCTCAATTCAGCATTTCTCATGGGCAAGAAATTCAGAGTAAAATACGACAATAAAATATGATAATGATTAATGGGGAAAAACCTGTTTCTTTCTAGGTGTGAAACAGGGAAGTTCCAGCAGCTGGAGGACACGTCTCCTGATCTGGAAATCAGTCTTGGTTATTGGTGCCAAGAAAGCCAGTGCTCTGAAGGAGACTGAGGAAAATCAAAGGTACCGAGAAGGGAGCTAGGGGGGAAACGTTTCGGACTTCCGGAAGTGACGGGCTCTGACCAATTAGTGGCAATAGCTGCTAACATAAAACTGAAACAAATCAGAGTGAACCAATAAATTATCATTCCTGACTCAGGGGAAAAGGCTGGGTGGGGCCAAGTTCCAAGGCAACAGCAAACGGTTCATAATCTGCAGTCATTTGAATGTGATTCATTTTTCCACTAACAAGTTTCTCTGAAGTGGTGAGAAATCCAGGGTCCGGGGAAGGGAGCCGTGGCCCATTCTCCTGTCGGACAGTCCAGTCGTGGCTTAGTCCTGTTTATAGATGGAGAAAAGAGTCCAGTACAAACAGTTTAATCCAGCGAGAAAGTCAGTCCATTGGCGGATAGAGCCGGGAGCTGGTGGGGGGCAGAGCTGGATTCTACCTCACTGTCTGACCTTGGTCAGGTCAGGTCACCTCTCCCTGTCTCGATCGTTACAGTGTGGAGAGGAACAATGACAGACCCCACAGGAGGGTGCTGGTTTGGTGCTTAACCACACGGCGAAGGAACGAGAGCCCCAAATTCCCCCTGGTGCTTTGGGAGCCAGGTTTGCTGTTTGAATTCTGCAGTTCAGATGACGTCAGGCCTGGGCGTTTCTCTGGCCTTAGGGGCCTGCTTTGCTCACAGCTGTGATGGCCGAGTGGCTAAGGAGTTGGACTCAAAATCCAAGAGGGTTTCCCTGCACAGGTTCAAATCCTGCTCACGGCAAGGCCAGTGTTTTAGCCACAGCCCGTCTAAGAGGCCAGGGGCGGCTGAGTCTCCCCCAAACGGCCGCCCATGCAGGGGGGAACACTGGGGATGTGGGGCGGGTCACCCCTCCGTGGGCCCATTGTCATCTTTCGAGTGCTGGAAGCGAAGCTCCAGAGAAGTGGGGGCTCCGCCTGCACCCGGCTCCGCTCTGCCTCTTAACCCGATGCCCTGCTCTGCCTCCTCCCATCCCCCCTCCGCCTCTTCCCCCAAGGCCTGCGCCCCACCCCCGCTGGGCCTTTTCCCCCGAGCCCCCTCCCTCTCTCTGCCTCTTCCTGCCCCTGCTCCGCCTCCTTCCCCAAGGACCCTCCCCACCCCCCGCTCACCTAAGGCAGGAAAAAGCGATGGGGGCCTGGCCCCATGGCAGCCCCCCTTAGGGGAGGAGCAAGCAGCAGGTGAGTGGCGTCTTGGGGGAAGAGTGAGGGGCAGGTAGGGGGTCTGGGGGAGGGGGCGGAGGGCAGTGAACAGCAAGTGGGCGGGGCCTCGGGGGACGAGGATGAGCAGGGGCGGGGCCTCTGTGGCCGAGCCATGGTCTGGGCACCGGTGGCCCCCCAACTTCTAGGGGTCACTCATCTGAAACCCAGGATGAAAGTGACATGGGCCTGAGTCTTGTTGGGGCTGAGGCTACATCACACCTTTACCTTCGGGGCTCTACCGGGGCATGAAGCCCCCAGACACGGCCAGAGACAGGGCAAGGGGCCTCAGCACGGGAGAGAGTCAGGCCCAGAGTTAGACGAGGGGGGCAGAGAATATTCTTCATTCTGGTTAGTTACACGGCGCCCTTGCTAGAAATCCTTCCTGTATTTTCTCCAGTTCACTCCCTGACACTGTAGCGCTGCCCCGTTCCCCCGTTTGTGCCATTGAATTGTCAGGTTCTGTCAAATAATAGCAGCAATCCAGCCATAAACACGACAGCCTGAAATCTCAGCTCTCCCCCTCCCCTCGCGCTAAAGAGAGAGAGGAGACCCAGGCAGCCAGTTTCTCTGGGACAGAAGACAAAGGACAGAGGCTTGTGGGAAGATGAGATCGGATGCTTGGCTGGAAAGAAGGGGCATCTGGACTGGGGAGAGAAAACAGCCAGAGCCCACATGGATGCAGGAGAGACCTAGCTGGACTGTGCAGAGGGAGGTTACGCCTGAGGCCTTGAGAGTTTCCTGTGCTATGTTCAGATGCTCAATAAACCCCTCTCTTACACTGGCTGAGCATCACTGCAGTCTAGACATCGGGGTTGCATTCTTCCTCTGGGAGTAGAGGCCCCAGGGTCCAGAGGGAGGGGACTCCCTGAGGGGCCCATGGCAGACAGGCATGCTCAGGTCTCAGAGAAGTGCCTTTCACGGAGGCAGAGGGGCCTTTACCCTCGAGAGAGTGAATCTCCAAGAAGGGCTGTCACACTGAAGGGGGTTCCTGCCAAGGACTGTACGGGGCTGAGAGACTGCACAAGTCCTGGGAGGCAGTGACACCATCCATGGCTAGATAAACAGAGGCTGGAAAGGGAAGTGATTCAGCTGTAGTGAGACTGATACTGGAACACTGCATCCCGTTCTGGTGTCCACGTTTCAAAAATAACGTTTTAAAAACTGGAGAGGGTACAGAAAAGAGCCATATTTGAGGGATGGAGAAGATGTCTTATAAGGAGGCATTGAAAAGCTCAATCTGTTTAGAGGTGAGCTGATTGCAGTGTGCAAGTGCCTTCGCGAGAGAAAACACCAAGTATTTAAAGGGCTCTTTAGTCTTGCAAAGAAAGGCATAACAAGAACCAATGGCTGGAAGCAGAAATCAGAAAAATTCTCATTGGAACAAGGCAGAGATTTGTAAGAGGGAGGGTGATTCATCACTGGAACAAGCTGCCAAGAGAAGTGATGGATTCTGCATCTCTTGATGTCTTCCAATGAAGACTAGAGGCCTTTCAGGAAGGTGCTTTAGTCAAAAAGAAGCTATTGTGATACACAGATGGGCTGGGATATGCAGGGAGTCAGATTAGATGCTCTAATGGTCCCTTCTGGCCTTAAGGCTACTAATTTATGAAAAACTGATGTTTTATTGTGTAGCGGCTCCATCCACAGACTGAACAGTCATTGAGTGCGGTGATCCAGGGGAAAGAACTCAAACACCCAACGAGGCTGGCCAGGGGCAGGACATCAGCTTTGAGGGGAGGGGTGGGTGTGGCAGTGACATCACAAAGGCCTTTTGCAGGAACTCGGCCTATTGGGCAAAGGTGGTGGGGAGGGGGTGACCTCACAGAGAGACCCCGACATCAGCCGGGCAGGACCGAGGTGCAGGGCCAGGCCAGTCTCTGAGAGCCCCCGGCTTTGCTGCCGCAAGTCTCCTTCGCGAGGTCTCTCCTCGAGGGCTGAGAGAGAATTAGGATTCACGGCTGTGAGCATGAGGAGGAACCTCTGTGGAGTTTTCTCCTTTCCTGCCACTGACTGTGCCGAAAACAAACTTCCCTTTGACAAGGTAAGAGGCTGAGAGAGGTTTGGAACCTGTTCAGTCTGATCCACCTGGCGCAGGCAGCATTCTAGGCCCAGGAAACACTGGCTTCAGGTGGCAGAATTTGATTTCCTACCTAGGATTTGATGGTTGGAATCCCTGGGGACATTGGGGTTTGTCCTTTTTGGTTTCCCTTTTCCTCTTTCCTCCCTCCTTTCTCCTCTTCTCTTGCTTCTTTTCCAGCTTTCCCCAGCTTCCCTCCCTCTACCAAGGAGGGGTGTGTGGAGTGCGGGCAGGGGAGGGAGGTTGCTCTCATTGCAGAGGTCCTCACCAAGAGGTGGGGATGGATCTGAGAGTGATCTCCTCTGATGGTGACCTGGGCTGTCCTTTGGGACATCTGGTGAGACCCCTCAGCCTCCCGCCCCTCAGAGTCTCAGTGCTGATTGGCCGAGCAGGGGGCTATCGACAGCGAGGAGACTCAGGTCCTTTTGGTCTTTTTTCAGATCAGGCAAAGAAGTCACAACCAATCCAATGTACGGGATTAATCTTGCTGCTTCTCTCCATTAATTGTCTCTTGGCAGTTCATGATTTCCTCTAATGTTCTAAGTTTTCTAAAATACTTGCTGAATAATTACTATGAACCACTGTTGGTCTGTAGCTCACTTGAGAGCACTTTATTCTGATCAGTCAATGTATGAAATTCAAGATGTGACAGGTAGGTTGAAAGTCAGGAGCAGTGTTTCCTCTAATTTGTTATGTCCCCATGTGCAGAAGGAATTGTGTTGTGCGCACCAATATGGAGGTGAGGTGTGACACTCTCCTGTATATTGGTGCACGTTACAAAATTCATTCTGCACATGGACGGTGTGTGGCAACGCTGCTGCCGGCTCCAGGCCCCAGCACAGGACCATGGTGGCGCAGCCCAGGACAGCGGCAGCACTACCAGCCCTGCTCTGCGGACTCCTGGCATCGCTCAGGGGTGGGGCACGGGCAGAAGGAGGCAGGACCTTGGGGGAAGGAGGGTGGGATAGGACCTGGGCCGCACCCCACTAGGGATGGCCCTGGTGGCAATATCAGGCCCACCCCCGTGGCAGGGCCAGGCTAGAACCAGCTAAGGCCGGAGATGGGGGGAAAAACTGCACTGGCAGGAGCCCCTCCCTGGCCACTGCCTGCGTGGTGCTAAAGATGGAGCTATGCAGCTTACAGAAATATTTTTTTTGGGAGGGAGTGGGGGTGGCAAAGGGGGATTTGAACCCTGGTCTCCCACATCCTGGTCAAATACTTTAAATGCTGTAAGAGAGCCAGCAGCACCGTGACCTCTTCCTGCTCTGGTGGATTGTTTTGTACCGAATGGCCTAAGCACCTAACTCCAGGTGAGGGGCTCCCAAGCAGACCAAGGTCCCTCTCTCCAAGCCAGACCTGGGTGCCTAAGCTCCAGAGAGGGGTGGGGCTCAGGACACACCCCTCATCAGCATTTCCCATTGGGGTGGAGATGCCCAGCATGCTGGGTTTTGTGGGTCCTACTTTCAGGCACCTCCTTCTTCCCATTGATTGTACAGGAGCCTGGGTGCCTAACTCAGGCTTTGTGGATTCTAGTGACTTTTAGCTGCCTAAAAGTTTGGTGCTGTGAGGTTCCTTTGTGGATCCAGGCCTTAGTTCTTTTACTCCGTAGCTGGGGTGGGTGAGTTTCACCCCAGCTGCCAGGAGCTGCATCACTGCCTAGGACAGGGGTCGGCAACCTTTCAGCAGTGGTGTGCTGAGTCTTCATGCATACACTCTAATTCAAGGCTTCGCGTGCGTACATTTTAACGTTTTAGAAGGTCTCTCTATAAGTCTGTAATATAGAACCAAACTACTGTTATATGTAAAGTAAACAAAGTTTTCAAAATGTTTCAGAAGCTTTATTTAAAATTAAATTAAAATGCAGATCTTATTAGTTTAGTGTGACTCTTGCCCTTGCTTTTCCTTGCTGAGTTTTCCAATGTCTGGCACGGATTTGGATACTTTAAGCTGCGCACAGGCTTCTGAGTGATCACTTGTTAACCGGCTCTGAGGGGGACAGAGGACAGATTTCATGTGTGAAAATACCTGTTCACACAGGTACGTGGATCCAAATGCTGAAAGCATTGCAAACGCAATTTTCTTCAAACAGTTAAATTTCACAGGCAGTGACGTCCAGCAGGTCAGAATAGAGGCCCCATGATCTCTCTCGGTAGCTTCAAGTGCACTCCCCAGATCCACAAACTTTGATGTCCACAATTCTGAGCTTTTTAACTGAATGAGCTGCATTTTGAAATCTTCAGCACCCATCCACTGAAATACAGACAAATGCAAGTCTCTTTCGTTGAACTTTTCAGATTTAATTAGAAAAGAAAGCATTGGGCCAAATCGCTTGAAATCGGTCAGAAAATTCTGATTCCAATTCTTGCATGTACTTTCCAATCTCATTGACACTGACAGTGCAACGTGTCAATAGCTCTTTTATGAGTTGGAAGTAGCGGAAAGTAGAAGTTTGAATATCCTTGGAAAAAACTGCTAGTTTCACAACAAATGCTTTCCAGGCTTCATAAAGATCCAGAATTGTTTGCCCTGCACCCTGGAGACAGAGGTTGGCTTCGTTTAGGTGAGCGGTGATATCAGTTAGAAACATGAGCTTACGCAGCCATTTGTCATCCAGTTCGGGGTAGTTTTGTTCTTTTTCTGACAAAAAGGCCTTGATTGCATTAAAACAGTTTACACAGCCCACCAAAACCTTGCCACGACTTAGCCACTGAATGTTGCTGTGAAGTGGGAATTCCTTATAAGCACTGACCATCTCTTCTAGCAGTGCTTGAAATTGTCTGTGAGTCAAAGCAGATTGAGCAACAAGAAATTCACAATTCACACCACTGTATTCGTCACATTATTAAGTTCTGAATTAGAAATTTTAGCACACAGGTTTTCTTGATGGATGATACAGTGAAATTTGACTGTCCGACGGCCAATTTGATCTTCAAGTAACTTTACAAATCCCTTCTGTTTTCCGACCATGGCAGGAGCACCATCTGTTGTCACACAGAATATTTTTCTGATGTCAACTCCTCGTTCTTTCAAAACTTTCCAGTATATCTTCCCCCTTTGTTGTGCCACTCCACACAGGGGTTTTAGGCAACAAAGTTCCTCTTGGATTTCATCGGAAGCACAACTGCCAAACGTGGAACGTCGTTTATATCCACGCTCTCATCAACTGCCACACTAAACACTGCTGTGTCTTTCAATGCAGTCGTCTGCTTTTCCTTAATGTTTTCTGCGATTTCACTTCTGCGTCTCTCAACCGTTAAGAACATAAGTGAACCTAACAGGCGATCAAGGATCTCCTGCCATCCATCTCCATCCTCTGACGAACAGAGGCTAGGGACACCATTCTTACCCATCCTGGCTAATAGCCATTTATGGACTTAGCCACCATGAATTTATCCAGTCCCCTTTTAAACACTGTTATAGTCCTAGCCTTCACAACCTCCTCAGGTAAGGAGTTCCACAAGTTGACTGCGCTGCGTGAAGATGAACTTCCTTTTATTTGTTTTAAACCTGCTGCCTATTAATTTCATTTGGTGACCCCTAGTTCTTGTATTATGGGAATAAGTAAATAACTTTTCCTTATCCACTTTCTCAACATCACTCATGATTTTATATACCTCTATCATTTCCCCCTTAGTCTCCTCTTTTCCAAACTGAAGAGTCCTAGCCTCTTTAATCTTTCCTCATATGGGACCCTCTCTAAACCCCTAATCATTTTAGTTGCTCTTTCTAGTGCTAGAATATCTTTTTTGAGGTGAGGAGACCACATCTGTACACAGAGATGTACACATCTGTACTCTGCCGTTCTGGCAGAGATGGGCTCAGCTCGCCCCCGTTCTGGGGTTTCAGCCGCCGGCTCCTGCCAGCTGGGGTCTCAGCCCCCTGCCAGCCTGAGGTTCCTTCCCCCAGGCCATCAGCGGGTGCTGAGTGGGGCTGCGGCAGGGGCCAGCAGCGGGAACCCCAGAGTGGCGGCAAGGGGCCATCAAAAATTGGCTCGCGTGCCGTAGGTTGCTGACCCCTGGCCTAGAGTCTCGCTCCAGTTCAACAAGTGCTGGGGCCAGGCTGGAAAGTGACTCTGCAGCAATGGCTCCTGCTCTGCCCCTGAGTGTCTGCGTGGCGCAGAGCTGCTGCCCCAGCGCCCCCAGGCTCCCCCCGTTATCAGTGGCTGTAGCTACTGGGGAGGAAACGCCCCCGGGAATGCAGGACAGTGAGCGGCTCCTCATGCAGGAGGGAGAGGGGGGAGCCTGGAAGGGGCAGCTGGAGCAATCAGTGGGGAGGGAGGGGCCGGGCACCCAGCCTTGCCCTGCAGCCCCCCCGGGGCAGACTGACTTGCCTGGGAGAGGGGAGGGGCAGGGAGAGTGTAGTGAGTGGGGGTGGCTCCCCTCCTGCCCAGCAGAGGGAGCGCCCTCGCAGGCACCCAAGTGGGCGGAGCCACCACCACCAGTCCCCGCCCCCCGGAAGTCAAGGGGCGGGACAGGAAGTAGAAAAGCCGGCCGCCAGCGCTCAGTCAGGGCCCAGCCGCCGCCGGGAGCAGACGTGCCGGCGGGAGCTCCTGACTGGGAACCCTCCAGGGCCCGAGGCAGCTGCCCGGACTGGCCGGAGCTTCCCCGCGCCCGCTACGAGGAGGAGCCGCCGGAGCCTCCCCGCCCCTGCTGTTACCCGGAGGAGCCGCCCGAGCCCGCCTGGCCGGACTTCCCCGAGGAGCTGCCGGACCTGCCACCAAGCCCTGGTCCCGAGGAGCCCGTGCTGGTGGACTGGCCTGGGACCGATGCCACGGCCGAGGTAGGCCCTGAGGGGGGAGGTGGGAGTAGCCCGGGGGTAGCCGACCCCTGTCAGGCTGCAGACGCAGACGAGCCCATGTCCGTGTGTTGCGGTCTGGACCCCACTGACCAGCGGCGGTGATAGCTGCTGCCTAGGGCCCCGGGCTGGGACACAGTGGAGTGGGTGGGCCTGTGTCCCCCCTGCCACCCCACGCACGGGTGGCAGTTTTCCCCTCACCCAACGCTCCGGTCTAGGGACCTGGGCCTATAGAGCTACAGTTTGTTTGCTGCTCAGCCCCTGCCACAAAGGGCCTGGGCTCTCTGACCTGTTTATTTGCCGCTCAGCCCCTGCCACAAAGGGCCTGAGCTCCGCGTACTGTATTTCCGCTCAGCCCCTGCACCAGAGGGCCTGAGCTTCCTAAACATTGTTTACTGTTGTTCAGCTGAGTCACAAGGCGTGTCTGCCTTCTCTCCATGGGTCAGTTGTGTAGCTGATGGTCCTTAATGGGCCATCAAGCAGGCTAAGCAGATCTAACACCAGCTTGTCTGGGATATCACCCAGAAGCACATCACCAACTTGAAATACAGACAGTATAGAGCCAATATACATAACTTCAACTAAAAGTGATACATGCACACAGACAGCATAATCACAACCAGCAACCCATAACCTGGTCTTAGACGCCTTATATGACCCCCTTTACCTAAGATTTGGTGCCACTACAGGACCTTGGTTGCAACCCATGTTCTATATGGTCCCAATTTATATCAATAACGTCACAGAGGGACAAGGAGCTCTCCCCTTCTCTCTGTTCCCTGCAGCCTCCTGGCCAGGGTGGGGTGGGATTCTGCTCCTCTGTCCCTCCCAGACCCATCCTACTGTGCTTCTTCCCCCATGAATGGTGGGGCTGTGGCTGGGGCAGCAGGCACTGAGTGGGGGGCACCTGTTATTTCAGGGGCCGGTGAGCTTGGAGGAGGTGGCTGTGTATTTCCCAACGGGGCAGGGGGCTCTGCTGGACCCCGCTCAGAGAGCCCTCTACAGGGACGTCCTGCAGGAGAACTATGGGACTGTACTTGGCATTGTATGATGGAGGGGCTCGCCCTCAACTAAGTAGCACTCGATAGGCAAGGGACATGGGTTCCAACCCCCCTTCCCCCAGACAATGAATTGAGAGAGGCTGAGGATAGATATTTGTGTCTGGTATCATGGGCCCCTTCTGAGAGCCCTAAACACGACTTTTACTCCTCTTCTCTCCAGCATGCCATAGTAGAGTGAATTGTGACTACTGAGCTAAAGTGACTGATACTTGCTTTCAGCCTTAGGCCTATTTTGCGCTAGTGCTGCACTAGTGCTGAGGCTCCCTCGCTAACAGCTAAATTCACTGAGAGCTGAAGTCACTAAAGAGCTGAGATCACTGAGAACTGTGTAAAGTGGGGGGAGGCTGGAAGACAACTTGGTGAGTGGCTTGCACAGAGGGTTGGAGAGCAGTGAGGCATGGCGAATAGAGTAGATAGTGGAGAGGCTTGGCGAGTGGCGCGGATAGCAGGGTGGCTGGCGGAGAGGAGCGGATAGCAGGGTGGCTGGCGGAGAGGAGCGGATAGCAGGGTGGCTGGCGGAGAGGAGCGGATAGCAGGGTGGCTGGCGGAGAGGAGCGGATAGCAGGGTGGCTGGCGGAGAGGAGCGGATAGCAGGGTGGCTGGCGGAGAGGAGAGGATAGCAGGGTGGCTGGCGGAGAGGAGCGGATAGCAGGGTGGCTGGCGGAGAGGAGCGGATAGCAGGGTGGCTGGCGGAGAGAAGAGGATAGCAGGGTGGCTGGCGGAGAGGAGCGGATAGCAGGGTGGCTGGCGGAGAGGAGCGGATAGCAGGGTGGCTGGCGGAGAGGAGCGGATAGCAGGGTGGCTGGCGGAGAGGAGCGGATAGCAGGGTGGCTGGCGGAGAGGGACGGATAGCAGGGTGGCTGGCGGAGAGGAGCGGATAGCAGGGTGGCTGGCGGAGAGGAGCGGATAGCAGGGTGGCTGGCGGAGAGGAGCGGATAGCAGGGTGGCTGGCGGAGAGGAGCGGATAGCAGGGTGGCTGGCGGAGAGGAGCGGATAGCAGGGTGGCTGGCGGAGAGGAGCGGATAGCAGGGTGGCTGGCGGAGAGGAGCGGATAGCAGGGTGGCTGGCGGAGAGGAGCGGATAGCAGGGTGGCTGGCGGAGAGGAGAAGATAGCAGGGTGGCTGGCGGAGAGGAGCGGATAGCAGGGTGGCTGGCGGAGAGGAGCGGATAGCAGGGTGGCTGGCGGAGAGGAGCGGATAGCAGGGTGGCTGGCGGAGAGGAGCGGATAGCAGGGTGGCTGGCGGAGGAGCGGATAGCAGGGTGGCTGGCGGAGAGGAGCGGATAGCAGGGTGGCTGGCGGAGAGGAGCGGATAGCAGGGTGGCTGGCGGAGAGGAGCGGATAGCAGGGTGGCTGGCGGAGAGGAGCGGATAGCAGGGTGGCTGGCGGAGAGGAGCGGATAGCAGGGTGGCTGGCGGAGGAGAGCGGATAGCAGGGTGTCTGGCGGAGAAGAGCGGATAGCAGGGTGGCTGGCGGAGAGGAGCGGATAGCAGGGTGGCTGGCGGAGAGGAGCGGATAGCAGGGTGGCTGGCGGAGAGGAGCGGATAGCAGGGTGGCTGGCGGAGAGGAGCGGATAGCAGGGTGGCTGGAGAGGAGCGGATAGCAGGGTGGCTGGCGGAGAGGGGCGGATAGCAGGGTGGCTGGCGGAGAGGAGCGGATAGCAGGGTGGCTGGCGGAGAGGAGCGGATAGCAGGGTGGCTGGCGGAGAGGCGCGGATAGCAGGGTGGCTGGCGGAGAGGAGCGGATAGCAGGGTGGCTGGCGGAGAGGAGCGGATAGCAGGGTGGCTGGGGGAGAGGAGCGGATAGCAGGGTGGCTGGCGGAGAGGAGCGGATAGCAGGGTGGCTGGCGGAGAGGAGCGGATAGCAGGTGGCTGGCGGAGAGGAGCGGATAGCAGGGTGGCTGGCGGAGGAGGCGGATAGCAGGGTGGCTGGCGGAGAGGAGCGGATAGCAGGGTGGCTGGCGGAGAGCAGGGTGGCTGGCGGAGAGGAGCGGATAGCAGGGTGGCTGGCGGAGAGGAGCGGATAGCAGGGTGGCTGGCGGAGAGGAGCGGATAGCAGGGTGGCTGGCGGAGAGGAGCGGATAGCAGGGTGGCTGGCGGAGAGGAGCGGATAGCAGGGTGGCTGGCGGAGAGGAGCGGATAGCAGGGTGGCTGGCGGAGGGGTGCGGATAGCAGGGTGGCTGGCGGAGAGGAGCGGATAGCAGGGTGGCTGGCGGAGAGGAGAGTATAGCAGGGTGGCTGGCGGAGAGGAGCGGATAGCAGGGTGGCTGGCGGAGAGGAGCGGATAGCAGGGTGGCTGGCGGAGAGGAGCGGATAGCAGGGTGGCTGGCGGAGAGGAGGGGATAGCAGGGTGGCTGGCGGAGAGGAGCGGATAGCAGGGTGGCTGGCGGAGAGGAGCGGATAGCAGGGTGGCTGGAAGTGAGGAGCGGATAGCAGGGTGGGTGGCTAGGAGGAGCGGATAGCAGGGTGGCTGGCGGAGAGGAGCGGATAGAAGGGTGGCTGGCGGAGAGGCGGATAGCAGGGTGGCTGGCGGAGGAGGCGGATAGCCTGGTGGCTGGCGGAGAGGAGCGGATAGCAGGGTGGCTGGCGGAGAGGAGCGGATAGCAGGGTGGCTGGCGGATAGCAGGGTGGCTGGCGGATGGGAGCGGATAGCAGGGTGGCTGGCGGAGAGGAGCGGATAGCAGGGTGGCTGGCGGAGAGGAGCGGATAGCAGGGTGGCTGGCGGAGAGGAGCGGATAGCAGGGTGGCTGGCGGAGAGGCGCGGATAGCAGGGTGGCTGGCGGACAGGAGCGGATAGCAGGGTGGCTGGCGGAGAGGAGCGGATAGCAGGGTGGCTGGCGGAGAGGAGCGGATAGCAGGGTGGGTGGCGGAGGAGCAGAT